>NC_072820.1:5988750-6327500 GCF_027744805.1 Dunckerocampus dactyliophorus
CCATATCAGCTCCGTTAAACAGAGGGAAGGGGAAATGTCACAATGAACGGCCATCTATACTTGGGTTTAAAACATGTCATTTTAATAATCAACAATTCTTCCATTCATTTTCAACCGCTGAGCCTTTTCAGGGTCACACTGTGCCTATCCCAGCTGACTTGGGCGAAAGGTGGACTGGTCGGCAAGCTATTGCACGTATACACAGACTATCATTCACACTCCTATTCACACGGTTACTGATAATGAAATGAACCAACGTTGCTTGCAAGAAAGAAGTGAACCACTACACTATCAGTGTCAATCCTGAACATGGAAATTACCACAGTTGTGGGTCAAGTGAAGACAATTTTCAGTTCTGGTCCAGTTAAAATGAACTCTAGTCCCTTTTCTCTGCAAGTACACTTTGCTTGGGCAAGTGTGAACGCAGTCCAGGACCAGAGAGTCCAGACCAGAGGTCGTGTTGATCATTACGGTTTACTGAAGTCATCAGAAACGTCGTATCCTTGCAGCACATTTCCAGGAACCGCATTCATGTTTTTAAGCAATTTATTTTCTCTTCATTACGTCTCAGCTGGCAATAAATCTGCCACAGAAAGGGAAGTCCTTCAAGTGTATGTAACCCAGAAGACGTCATGTTGGTTTTGTCGGATAATGTACACATCACATACAGCCTCCAATTGAGGCGCGACTTTCTGCATACAGTATGCTTCACTGATGCCGTTATTTGGTCCGCTGGATTGTGACCACTCTGGACCAGAGTACCAAAGTGTGAAGGCACCCTATGACCAGAGTTTGGAGTAACGGTGTTAAAAATAAGAGCATTACTGACACTGTTATTCTCAGGGCATTGAATCGATGGCAACTGGAATGTTCAGGTTGTCGTAGAAGATGTTTCGCCTTTCATCCGAGCAGGCTTCATCAGTTCATACTCAATGATGAGATAGAGGATAAATACTTTGAATTGTGCACGATACCTTCATACTAGAGCTGTTCTATCTAGTCTTTGAACATGAACTGATGCTCGAATGAGAGGGGAAGACAACCCGGGCAGTCCAGTTGCGGTCATCAATGACCTGGAAGAAAGGGAATATTCACAGGCATAAAGCTCTTATTGTTTTCCAGTAACGGGTAATGTAATTAATTACTATTTCAAATATTACAATGCTGTTACCATTGCCGACAGTGAAATGTGGTGTGTTGTAATGCACTGATATCTAACAGCTGTAAACCAACGTTGCTCGCTCAGCCAGGGTCAGGAGAGGAGCTACAAATAAAAGATGTTTTCATTTCTGACTGTCCTTCTTTGGTGCGGAGGAAAGACACATTAGTAATAATGACTGCCTAAAAGGTAGAGTACAATTTCATGGGTGTTGTTACAAACCTCAACGCCCCACAAACAGCCACACAAGACAACTCCATACAACATCGGTGAGTCTGGAACGTTCTGTCAAGATTAAATTGGGTGTTTTCAGGAAGGAAATACAGGCACTACTTCAACAAAATTGATGTAAAAGCACAATATGTGTACATTATGTCCCAGAGCCCAGAGTGTTTCTCTGCGTCTGTTTTGAGTATCTTTTCTCAAACCCAGTCAAAAACCCAAAGTCTCTTCAAAAAAGTAACAGAACAATTACTTTTCCAGGTAGCTAAATTTATGAAGGAGTAATTCCGTTACTAATTGAATTACTTCTGTGGGAAAGTAACTAGTTTAATCAGGCTAAATGTTTTGAGCGCTAAACCAAATGGGTGTATTGTATTATTATAGTTGACCTCATTTCTTAATGTACAGTGACGGATTGTTTAATGGTTAAATGCTTTGTTTATTATCCTAACCTGCAAATCCATTCCTTAATATTTTGAGTGGGTTAAAACAGTAATCCATAGCCAAAACCGCTTAGTTCTCTACATTAACATTGTGTTATGATATTTAACGGTAAAGTATCTTACTCTGTGAATGCGTCGGTAGTATCCAATGAAGCATAACATCAGAAGGCACCGGTATTGACCAACAGGGGCGGTGGGTACACTAGAAAGCGATGATAAAAAAAAAGAAAGCATCGTTAAAAGATGCTTTTAACCAACAATAACTTTATAAAATGTTATATGAAGGATGCTAAAGGGTACCTCTCCATCCATCGCGATATTAAATTTTAAAGTGTGTTGAGACTCACCGGTAAAATCTGCCCTCATCCAGCAGCGTTCACTCGGTACTGATCCTCGCGCTGTCTCCCTCAAAAGCTCCACGCGCCCTCCTTTATTTGTGCTATTCGCGCTCGTCGCCCCTCTGGAGCGCACGAGCTCATCGATTGGCTTCGTCAGCGGCCACGCAAATCCCTCCGCGAGCCAATGTCTGTGTGCTCCGCCGCCCAGTGCCGCCCCACTCCTGCCGGGATCCATCCGATCCACAGCCGGAGGAAAGTATGGATCCGTCTGTTCCAACAGCTGTTGCACACACAGACTCGTCCGGTCAAAATGAATGAGTCAAACGCATACAACACATCTAAAACATTCAAATAATAATAATTTATTTATTTGCAAATGTCATTATAACGTTAGTAACCAACACAGAAAATGCTGCAAATTAAAAATACTGCAATCACATAAATGTTGCAGGATTCAAAAACACATGCCAAAGAAAAATGCTGCAAAAGACAGAAACACACACAAAGCCCAATAACAACCGCATGTGCAAAATGCTGCAGGTACATGCAACAAAAAGGAAGTTTGATCAGGCTACCATGGCGCCAGACCTGAGGGCTTCAGAGCTGAGTGTGTGAGAATGACACCATTGAGACCATGCAAGTGTTTAACAAAGACATAAAGAAAAATGTACCTTTTCGTTCTGTCTCTTCAAAAGTCAGCCAACCTTCTTCTGATCATCTCGCTCATGTCTTGATAGAAGACTGTCCCTCAGGTCTGGCTGCCCTGGTAACCTGGCAAGCTTCTGTTTTGTCATGCAGTTGTTTGTTTGATTTGCCCTTTTTAGCCAGTTTAAGAAACATGGCAAGCATTTTTTTTTGCTGAGAACCAGTGTCTGATATCATTTATTCATTTATTCATTGTTTTATTATTAAACAAATTCTTATGTATTATTTATTCTGTACTGTATTTACTCACTGTACAATGTTTTTACTGATTATTTTTTGATTCTTATTATTTTTATTTTTTTTTTTCTATTTATATATTTATATTACATTACTATGTATAGCATTTAATTCCAAATGATATTTCTACATTTTATTTATTTTACTATTTCTATATTATTTTCTTACCTAATTAGAAAATGGCTACATGTAATCTTAATGGTTTAATTTATTTGAACATACTTTTCACTTCAGTATACATCACACCAAATAAATATTAAATGTCGGAAATAAGCAGAGCCGCGCGCTGGCCAAGTGGCATGTTGGCCACACAGGAGATTGGGAAGACCTGGGTTCGAATCTCCATCGGGGAAACGCTGTGTGGAGTTTGCATGTTCTCCCCGTGCGTGCGTGGGTTTTTTCCGGGTATTCCGGTTTCCTCCCACATTCCTAAAACATGCATGTTAGGTTAACTGTGTTTCTGTTTTTTTGTTATTGTGATGCAGGTTCCTGACCCATGTTGATGGATCATTGTAGTTGTAAGAAGTGGTGAGCCTGTCATTGAGCTAAATAAAATACCCAAAATAACACTGACAAGTACCATTACACTACACATGACAAACACCTTTTGTGTTGGAGCTCATTGTATATTGTGCAGGTGTACAGTAGCTAATTAGTACACTTCTTGTACGTAGGTTATCGTCATCGTACCATCTGTATGCACATGCCATTATTATTATTCTACTTGGCATACAAGTGTTTTGTACTGTGTTCCAGGGCAGACTCATCAGTCTTTCTGAACAATTCGGATGCCATAGCAGTTGCCAGGCAACAGCTGTCCTGAAACTGAAGTGAACTGGTGTCCCTGAGCTCTTTTCTTCATTTCCACATTTACTTTTCTCTCCTTTTTATCGCTCGCTCACTCACATCGTGTTGGGTATCCATGCAGTATGTCTTCAGTTTCCAGCAAATTCCCTCACTGATGATGTTCCAAGGCCACAGAGATTTAAACGTTTAGAACAATTTCAGTCACAATGACTCGGTGTCGTAACCAATAGACAATTTTCAACTTGTCAAGGCAGGGATGTGGAAACTTTTTTTCCATCGAGGGCCGCATACTGAAAAATGTTAGGATGCTGGGGCCACTTTGATATTCTTCGCCTTTTGTTGATTAAACACTCTAAAACCAAACAAAGGTAGGCTACGGTGTTTAAAAGGACTTATTAGACCACCTGTCAGAAAAAGGAGAAAAATATCTTATAAAGCTTTCAAAAGCTGAAAATGTTACATTTGACCAACCTATTTCACACAAAATAACCACATTTATACGACCTCGAAAACACATTTCTATGTTCAGGTATATGTCATAATAAATTTGACATACCTAAAATGTGTGTTACTACTTATTCAGGTTTTTTGTTAAACAATAGACTAAAAAATTCCCAGATACCGAAAATTTTTTATGCTAAATTTTTTCTTAGAACTTTTTAAAATGTATTTTGACTGTGGGCCTAAAACCCGTGTATGTTGAGGTGGGCCATCCTTTATCATGCATGTGGTCCTGGTTTACGTCAATCTGTGGTTACAAACACGCTCCTATCATCGTTAAAAATGTATTTTTGGTACATAAACACGTGAATCGCATGAGCGATAGGTACGGTGCGCCGGCGGAAGACTACAGTGCACCTGCGCAGCCACACTGAAAAAGTATAATTAATATTAGTTCATTTTTTAAACTTAATGTCTCCAAAGTGGCAGTGTGCAAAAAGGAACACGCCCACCAATATTGGCCACTCTTCTGGACCCCAATTGCTCTACTGTCGCAACCAACATTAAGGATAAAGATCATTGAACGTTAATGAATGCTACAGGGGTCATGGATTCTGTGCACTGTTTCAAGGAGATCTGGACTGTTTTAAGAAGGTCAAAAGGCCAGCCAGCTAGCCAGAGATACAATAGTGTTCAAAATAATAGCAGTGCAATGTGACAAACCACATTAATCCAGAGTTTTAGTATATGTTTTACTGCTACATGGCAAACAAGTTACAAGTGGAAAACCAACAAGACCCAGCATTCATGATATACACGCTCTTAGGGCTGTGCATTTGGGCAATTGGTTGAAAGGGGTGTGTTAAAAAAATATCACTGTCTGCCGTTGACTTTACAAACTCAAAACTATTTTGTACAAACTTTTGTTTCTAGGATTTAGCAATCCTTTGAATTACTTAACTAATATTTAGTGATATGACCACAGTTTTTTTTACAGTAACTGCTTCACATCTGTGTGGCAGGGAGTCAACCAACTTGTGGCACCTTTCAGCTGTTATTCCACAGTTCATTTACATTTCTTGGTTTTGTTTCAGAAACAGCATTTTTGAGGTCACCCCACAAGTTCTCGGTTGGATTAAGGTCCGGGGATTGGGCTGGCCACTCCATGACATTAATTTTGTTGGTTTGGAATCAAGAATTTGCTCGTTTACTTGTGTTTGGGGTCATTGTCTCGTTGAAACACTAATTTCTAGGGCATGACCTCTTCAAGTATTTTGACATATGCAAACTGATCCATGATCCCTGGTTTGCGATAAATAGGCCCAACACCATAGTAGGACAAACATTCCCATATCATGATGCTTGGACCACCATGCTTCACTGGGTACTGTTGCTTGAAATTAGAGTTTGGTGGTCGTTTCACAAACTGCCTGCGGCCCTTGGACCCAAAAAGAACAATTTTACTCTCATCAGTCCACAAAACCTTCCTGCATTTCTCTTTAGGCCAGTTGATGTGTTATTTGGCAAATTGTAACCTCCTCTGCACATGCCTTTCACGTCTTCTGCCACAGTACTTTCAGGTAACTCCAGACTGTCTTTGATCATGCTGGAGCTGACCATTGGCTGAGCCTTTGCCATTCTGGTTATTCTTTGATCCATTTTGATGGTTGTCTTCCGTTTTCTGCCACGCGTCTCTGGTTTTGCTTTCCATTTTAAGGCAACAGCCTCTAATTTTCTTCTTAATTCTTTAGAAGTTTTTCCCCCTCCAATCATCTTTTCAATCAAAGTACGATATTATTCTGAACAATGTCTCCAATGACCCATTTTTCTCAGGCTTTCAAAGAGAAATGCATGTTCAACAGGTGCTGGCTTCTTCCTTAAATAGGGGCCTCCTGATTCACACCGTTTTTTTCACAAAATTGGTGACCTCACTGAATGAATGCCACACTGCTATTTTTTTGAACACACCCCTTTCAACCAATTTCTCAAAGGCACAGCTTTAAGAGTGTGTATATCATGAACGCTGGGTCTTGTTGATTTTCTGAGAATCTACTGCACCTACTGGTTTGCCATGTAGCAATTAAAAAATACCTTAAAACCCTGGATTAATGTGGTTCGTCACATTGGACTGCAATTATTTTGAACACTACCGTACAAACGGAAGTTGTTCTCTTATTACCGTTTCAATTAATTCTTGTATTTTGTCATCTTGTATTTTTTGTGTTATGTCTACAGTGTGAGTGACTTGGGAGTTAATTTAGGTAATTTACGACTTGCATCGCCGGGTAGAAATGGAACTTGTTCATAACTCGAGGACCGCCTGTGTACCCTTACAAAAAGCCGTGGGCCAATAAAAGAATGAGATGCGGGCCCCAAATGAGCCCCAGGCTAGTTTGCCTTGAAACAGTTCTGCCAGGGACATTATGCATGCTGCTGTACATTCGCACTGTTGCAGGAAGGGCATGACTGTATTTACCTTTAAAAAATAAAGTGGTGCTTTTGTTTGAGGAGGAAATGTTATTTGAGTACAACTACGACCTTCAACACACACTAACAAGAGTAAAATTGAGTCACTCAATTGAATGGAACTGCCTGATTGATCAATATCAAATGCCATTAATACATTTGCCTGTGTATTCCTTTTGTCATTCAGCTTCCACAAGCAATCATACAATGGATATGCGATGTTTACATCAATGAAGGCAGTAAATCATTTTATGGGGTGTAAACCATGGTGGACTGTAGAATATATGGATCTTTTTCTAAGCACTGTAGGTTGCATATTGCAATAACTACAAAATTTGACAACATCCATCTTGAAATTTGATGAGTCATGCATTTGAATGTGGTCATTATCTGTTGAAAGATGAGCTGAACCAACCCCCTCCCGCCAGAACAGCTTCTGTTGCGTGCCCATCTTCTAGGAGATGAATGATATACAGTATAAATAATGTACAGTTGGTCTGTGAATACATCATCTAGTAGCCCGTCCCAAATAAATACAGGACTTCCGCAGTGCATGGAAAAGACAAAAGCCTGGACGTCTGTAAAACAATTTTAATAAATTGTTAGAAAACCAAATGCAGTCAAGAGCGTATAAAAGTAATCTTGAGTCTACAAGCACTTGTTAGTGTTTAAAAAGGTGTGAGAGGCACATGAAAAATACATTGTCATGACAGACAGTGAGAAACGCCATGATATGTAATATTTTGGAACACGGCCGTATTTCAGAAAACCCGAAGAATATGACATTTATATTTGGTTTGGTGATTTCTAAGGAGTGGACTCAATCGTACACAAGTCTTCAAATGTCAGTTAATGATCAGGCTGAGGAAAGAGAACATGAAGATGTGGTACTGATTTACAATGAGAACTGATGTTGCATTTGTTGCACCTTATCCTGACGTAAGTTTACCACCGCAGACTTTTTTAGTCATTTTAACAAAAAGATATTTCAATAAAACACTCAAGGTTCTGAATTAATTTGGCATTTGAGTGACAAAAGTACTGGAACTCCCAGCGACAATCCAGTACGGCAAAGTCTGTTAATAACAAGCTAGCATCCCTTCACACACAGAAGGGCACTAACCTGGCCCATGAACACAATATAACGCACCTTGTCCCGAGAATAATAAGACGGAGCAGGAAGGATCAGTGTGTTGCAACTTTAGAGATGACTTTGTCGCTATATTTGGTGAGTACTCGGACCCCTACTCCTCCTCACAAAAGCGGCTAGCGACAAATCTAGTGAAGAAAGCATCTATCCCTCCTCAATGAGCAGCGAGTGCTCCCCCCCCCCAATCTGAAAGCAGTCAGAGGTGGCTCCATTTTGCCACAAAATTAAGTCTTTGCTCACTTTTTGCAAACGTGTCATGGCCCAATTTGACGACGTCATTACACCCCCAAGCCGCCACCACGCCAAATAGATTGCAGTGCTGTGGGGAAACTCGGAAGGATGAATGACTATCTTGTATATCTTCCATTTTCTCATTATTGTGCCAACCTTGGTCTCACTTTTTCCCCTCACTGAAGAGAGCTAATTTTTGTGCTTCATGGATGCATAGAATTATTTATTGCAGGTTGGTAGGGGATCAAATACTTATTTCACTCAATCAAATATAAATACATTTAGAAACCTTATTTGTTCCATTAATATTCCGTCATTCCCTGTTAAGTATAGCTAACATAAATATATGGATTTGTCATGTCTTTGTAAGAGGCTAAACTTAGAATAAATCAGCAGGGGATTAAATTAGAACTTCTCCTCGCTATACATCCAAAATGTAAAAAAAATATATATATCAGAAGAATTTGTTAATTCCACTGAAATAGAAAAGGCACTTTTCTATGCGGTTTATGCAACGTTGTTCACACAACAATCCCTCAGCTGGCATCGAAGTGCCAATCATGAAGCACAATTTGGCGTTGAATAGGCTCTACCTTAAATGATCTTTGGTGAGAATGTAGAAGATTGCACAAAAACAGCAACTTTCATACCGAGGCAAGAAAGTTACATCACCATCACTAAGTTGGCATAAGGAAGAATGATTTCCCCCTGAAATTATACTTTAAATAGAAGTAGTAATAGTAAGCAAGTCAACTAATTACATTTCAATGGTAAAAAGCCAGTGACAAGTGCAGTAAGCATGGCAGTGCGATAAACCAGGACCTAAAGACAGAGCACAGCTGATGTGTGGTTGGGGGAAAAAAAAAAAAGCCAAGCCAAAATAATCAGGTTAATATGTATAGTGACGACGTTAAAGCATATGTGGGTTATGAGTGGTGCACTGGTGTCCTAGACATAAGGCACAATAATACAGCGCAGTGCTCTGTATCAGACCCTCTTGAAAACTTGTCCAGATTCACACATTTTACACTTTTTAGAATGATCACATGGACGGAGCCATCCGTCCTTCTCTCTGCCCATTTTCTCCAATCACCCTAAAACTCATCCCAGCTTAATTCATCGCCGCTTCCAAACACCGCAAAAAAGCCAAAGATTGTGAGGAAGATGACGATGTTTCCTGTCATCACAAGACCACAGGCTCCCCAAGCGATCTGAAAGTGAGAAACGCATAGGTTAAAGTGGTCAACTGTTATACGGTGTGTTTGGTAGATTGTGGATGACTGCAAACATTAAAAAAACAAATCACTGACAGCCATGTGTCAATGGTGCCGTATCTCCTGTCAAAATTCCAAGGGGGAGATAACATAAGAATTTACACCGCTCACAAAAAGTTAGGGATACAGTCGTCATTCGGAATATCAAGGTTCGTTTACCGCTCGCTCGCTATGTCACAGTTTTTCAGAAATCAACTAATTGATGGCCGCTGCTTAGTGGGAGACTATGGTCTATCATTAGCCAAAACATATTGAAATACATGTAATATTTGGTATTCTGGCCACTTGGCAGCAGGAAATGTTATATGGATGAGACAGCCGTCCTTATTACCCTAACTTGCACTCCATGTAGCCAGCCATGGATGCAGAGTGAAAAAAGGTTCTCCTCCCATTCCATGTGGAAGTGGTAAGTTTGTGGCTTCTTACTTTTGTCCTTCCCAACTCTGTTTGAAACCCTTGAAGCTTAGAAGAAATAAATTTGAGGCTAACTGGTTAGCTCTCTTCTTGTTAGCTCGCTAGCTAGCCGCTGTCAATAGTCCCTGTAGCATAATAGTTGTGTAATCCGCATTACAGTTGAGCAATGTGTTGTAAAATAATAGGAGTGTAAAGGTGGTATTTCATGTCAACAGTGTTCTAATAACATTAAAATCATATTTAGAAAGTCATGAACACGTTTTCTATGCTCTTAACTACAAAAATATTACATTTATTAACATTGAAACCTATATCGCAGAAATTCATTTATCGCGATCGGGTATGGAATCAATTAACCGCTATAAACGAGGGACGACTTTCCAGCTTTGGGTGAAATTTCAGGATGAACCTAAAACGCACTATGCAGGTGGTCTTCGGTTTATGAACAAGTTGTTTCTCTAGACTGCTGTACATCCGAACTTACACCTCAACTATCTCCTAAGTCACCCATACTGTACACAGAACATGAAAGCCAAAGATTACATATAATAATTAAGTCTTTACTTTTAACCCTGTGGTCCCATTTGAGCCATAGTTTGTACTTCTGAGCTGCTGGTATATATATATTTTTTTTTACATTTTGTAAATAGGAGTGATGTCATGATATTTGATAAGGACGATGACGATGTCATTCCCCTAACCTCCCACCACCACAAATAGATTGCAGTTCTGTGGGAAACCCCTACAGGTGATTGACTTCTTTTATTTCTTCCATTTTCTCATAATTGTGCATGCAAAATTCAGCTCACTGAATACAGGACTGATATTTGTGCTTCATGGGCACATAATCGTCAATGGGGGTCAGAATTGTTGCAGGTTGGTAGGGGATAAAATACTTCAAATATAAAAACATTTACAACCTATATTTCATGTTTTTTCCCCATTAATATTCTGTCTCTCTCCGTTAAAGAGGATGTCTAAGAGGCATTTTATTCATTTTAATTATGTCATATTTGGTAAAGACGAATCTACAGGTAGTTTGTCAAATCCAACTTTGTTTGAGGAGTTATTACCTCCAGGTGCGTACAAACTACAGTTAAATCTAAATTTAAAAAATAATACATTTAAAAAGTTATCAGCATCGGTCTTGAACAGCAGGAAGTTGTCAATATCAGCTTGAAAAAAAAAAAATATTATGCATCCTAAAAATTTTTTAGTTTTTCTTCTTTTAGACACCATTTCAAAAATACAAATTTGGCACGGGTATTGGGTAATATGTAAACAATACCCAACCCTACCAGTAAAGGTTACAGTGCATTTTATTGTCATGCTGAAATTTCAACCGCAAGACAAATATCCCTTAGTTTTTGTGAGTAGTGTATATCATGTATGAATACATAACACAAAAAAAGATTCATTCAAATATATCCGAATGAACTCACTGTGCTGTTGCGGGCGAGGACAATGGGCAGCCCAAAAGCTGATACAACAATGCCAGTTGTGAAGAAATAGGCCAGTTCTTTGAAAGAATTGCTGGAGGAGTCGCCATGACTTTCGCTAAGACGCACTGCTATGATGCCTGGGACCGGGCTCAAGATGTAAAAAAACAGCACAAACATCGGCCAGTAAACTCTAAAAAAAAAATAAATAAATAAAAAAAGAGGAACCAGGTTAGTTGAAGTTAGGATGACTCATTCACAGATTTACTGTCCTGACTGATATTGCTACTAGCTGCTGTGTCTTGTGTAACAGAATATGACAGAAAGAAGTTATACACATCATATTAACGGTAGTAGGGACAGAAACCAAGGTAACACTTGTGACATGACATAATGAGTGCTGCTGATTGTCATTGTGTTGCTCGTGTTGACGTCATATAACTGCAGCCCTGAACAAAGCTAGCTATGTTTAACATGGGGACGTTTTGCTGCATTTGACTTGAAAACCTTAACCCTAAACAAGACTTTGGACTCTGTAAATAATTACTGAAATGATTACAATAACTCGTTTGTTATGTGTAAGAGCCTACCCATATTGTTGCAGTGCACAACCCAGCAGCAGAAAAGTCAGCCCAACGGCACCACTAAAGGACAACCCGACCAAAGCTGAAAAGGGAGAAAGAAAACATTACAAAATAAGATACAGGTCTCGTTTTGAAAATAAATGTACTTTGAGCATGCTAATGACTCTCGAAGCGAATCCGCTAACGTTTACAACACGCTGCTAACTAAGTTTGTAAAGTAGCAGACGGACAGATGCGTAAATAATAGAGCCTACTGTCCACTGGTTAGATTACGAAGTGAACCAAATACCTTTAATGCCAGACATTCTAGTCGAGTAATCTGATTATGGTTTCTTTCTTGATTCTGTATTTGTTTACGTGCTCGCCTTCGTGGTGGACAGACTTCCTGCTTCCTGCAGCAGGGGTTTTCCGTCACCCTCGTCACGTGACCCATGAAGCTTTTTTCTGCTTTATTCCAAACACTAACGTAACAAAGCAAGTCTTTTAAATCCAGTCAAAGCACAAACTGGTGCTGACTGTAGCTTTATGAGTCCTGATGACGAATAAGCCTGTTTTGTACTATGTATGTATTTAGCTTTTTTTTTTTTTTTAATTCTTGTCATGTATGTTATTCAATAGTAAACATTTTTGCTTGCGATTGTAGCAATCACATGTCAGAATTATGACTATTGTCTTCTTGACCTCATCTGTACAAAGAACTCAGAGAATATAGTGTGGTTTGGGCCTCACCCACTCCCTCAAACTGATTTTCTGGAACATGTTTTCTGCTCACACCAAACTCCACTAAAAATTAATTCATTAATGTTGTTTTTCATAATTTTTCTAAAGCTGCTGTGCTTCCCTCACACTGAAAATAAACTGCTGCACCAGAGTCTGACTGCAATATTGTACCTTTTGCAACACCTCGGTTTTCATAAACTTAGTTATTTTATCCTTGTGCTCAAAAGTATTTTCAGAATTACAATGACATTTTTCTATGGTGTCATATACTGTATACCAGGGGGTCGCGAGCTACCGGTAAATCGCCAAGGTTGTTTGGGTTGATGTCACTTTGTAGATGTCATATGACATCAGTCAGCTGACATTAAGCTCCCCCCTCCTGATTCACTCTTGCTACCCCGCAGCGTTTCAAACTACGCACGCAGATGCAACTTCCATCTTTATTATTATGATTATGGATAAACTAACTCAGCAGTAAGATGCTTATAGCTATAACAAAAGTAATCTGTAGCGCTAATTATGTAGAAAAAAAGTGCATTGTTTGATGGCTTTGCTTCATGTCGTGAACTCCACACATCCGCTTAAAGGGGACTTATTTAGCTTTTCCTCTTTTCTGACCTATATATGTTGCTACAATGTTGTATTCTCGTGTTAAACGATGCCAACGCGTCATAATGAGGTTTGCGCATTTGGAAGTGAGACCTGAAAGCCGTTTTGGACGGCTATGCACGCTGTGTTTTACAGAGTTTTTTTTAACACAGAGTTCTATTGACATGGGCAAGCACGGGCAAACGCTGTAGACCTGCCCTTACCCTGCTCTGCTTCGCTCTGCTCTGTTTACCATGGTAGGGCGAATGGCTCTTAGGAAATGTTTGTTGGGCCAATACGAAGCTGGACTGTTGCTGAAGTCCGACGCCTTTCCAACATTACTTGGTCGTGTTAAAGATTCAGGAGAGCAAGCTGTAAGTAACAATTTATCAGTGTCCTAACTATTTATTTTGTGAAGTAATCAGACAAAAGGGGTTTGGCAGCTGTCAGGAAATCCTCGGGAGCGCTTGGGAGTGTGACCAATCACAGCGAAGTGGCCGTACCTGGAGGAGGGCCCGTGGTGGAGTAAATTACACAGACCGTTTGGATGGGAGACAGGAAACACTGCAGGAAGAGGTGCGGAGTCTGGAAGATCTACAAAGCATGTATAGCTGCTCTATAGTAGTCCAGAATGCAATGTAAAGGCCTGAAAATTTGTATAATCGGTCCCCTTTAAACTATTATTCATGATGAAATAGAAAAAGTGCCCATTGCTTAACCCGTTTTAATATGTTGCCTTGAATTCGGCTGTGTTGTCTGTTGCATAATCATTTTCAATTCTTGTATATCAGTAATGCTTGATAGCAAATGCTAACTGGATGTAATATATATGAACTGTGTCTCCTAATGAACGTTACGTAGCTATTTTGACTGACATATAAGAAGTACTCAGATTATGTACACAACTATTGAGGAATTATGTATAATTATTGCCACATTGAATATAATGATATGATCAGCTACTTTGATTACCTGTAAACTTTGAAAATGTGAATGTGAAATACTAATCATTAATATCGACAACAGTCATTCAAAGTTTACCGGTTAGATTTTATATAGGTTATATGTTTTATAGAAAGAGGTCGATCATTTTGACTTGTAACTTGCATGCTGAAAAAGTGTGCGCACCCCTGATATACATGTATAACGTACATAAATACTTACTCATATATATTTTTTAATAAATATAGTAAATCTATATAGTTTCTATATTTATAGTAGGAGGTAGATCTTTGGGACTAGGTCATTTTAAAAGTAGCTCGCAGGCTGAAAAAGTGTGAGCACCCCTGCTGTATACCACATAATGACCACCAGTTTGCCTCAAGAATCATAGAAAATAATGTTTTTGATTCCAAAAAAATAATTTAATGACCTTTATTGAAAGACAAATAGTTTGTATTTTTTTTTATCCCTATCAGGGGTTGCCACAGCAAGTCAATTGCATCAATGGTTTTGGCTTAGTTTTTCCACAGGATGCCTTACGGAGCCCACGTGCTCTGCCATGAAAGGCAGAAACATGCACCCATGACGCCACCAGGAATCTATATCTAAATGAAAAATAAATACACAAATAAATAAATACAAATAAAAGTTATTGATAAAATTCCAGTTTGCCCTCTGTGTTTACAATTTTAGAATCACTTGATTGAACCTTGTAAAGCTGCATTTTCTTGAACATAACCGGTTTTCTTTAAAGTAATATAACTATTTCTCAGAGCTGTTTGTGTTGTTTATAGAGGCAAGTAGCTCATCCTAGAATTAGCACCCTTTGTTACTAAAAAGTAATGATTGTGAATCAAGAATTGATTCTGAATTGATTCATTACCCAAAGAACCAGACTGAATGAAATCATGAGTTGTTGTAAGGTTCACGTTCCTAGGAATTTTCTTCAGTTGCTTCTTTTTGTGTTTTTTTTAATGTCACAAGCAAGACGGAGCCGCCTGTGAGCTCTTAAAGGCAGGGGCAGATTTACTATTAGGCAAACACAGGCAATTGCCGAGGCACCTGTGAGTTCCAGGGGCTCCCGAAATGTCTCCTAAAAACTGATTGTTTATTTTTAATACTACTACATCAAAATGCGTAATCTATCATGATCGTTTCGACTGCTCCTCCCTCCCTTCTCATGCAATGGACTGTTCCATGCTACTGCGCATGTGCAGATTGATTCAGGAAGAGAGCAGCAAAAACAAAGTTGTTGGTGTGGTGTGGAGGAAGATGAAGCGGAGTTACCTGAGTGCAGCAGAGAATGCTACAGGAAAGTGCACAGTTTTTAATCAAAACTACCAAAGGTTTCAACTTTTTTCATAGTCCCAAGTACAAACGTAGTCACACAACAAGAGCCAGGCACTCTTGACAGTAGCACCGCTGTCACTGTCAGCCGTGGTGGTGGTTCTCGAGATGAAGCTGAGCCTGCGAGTGATACATTTCATCACAAAGATGTGAGTATAAAAGAGGTAAATAGGTATGAATGTGAGTGTGAATGATTGTTTGTATGTGCCCTGCGATTGGCTGGCGAACAGTCCAGGGTGTACCCGCCTCTCGGCCAAAGTCAGCTGGGATAGGCTCCAGCCCACCCGTGATCCGACTCATTACAAATCGTACAAACCGTCGAGCAGTTCGTCCGGAAGGTTAGCGGTTTGATCCTCGCTCCCTCCACCCAGTCACTGTTGTGTCCCTGGGCAAGATACTTCATCCACCTTGTGTCCAGTGGTGCCCACACTGATGTATGAATGTGAATTAATGTTTGGTAGTGGTCAGAGAAGCTGTAAAATTGGCTGGTACGTTTCCGTCTACCCCGGGCACCACCAGTGTGTGACTGGGGAGTGAATGAATATTGGGGTCACTTCACGCTTCTGAAGCGTTTTGGGTACCTTTTAAAAAGTTCTGTATAAAATCCACTATAGGCGTGTAAAACAACATTCCTGATGTTTCCTGGGCTATGTATGCGTTTATTTTGAAGATAATGTACACGTCATTGTACATCTAATATCACATTCTTTCATGTTAGAGTCTCCTCAAGTGTCCAACAAGACCGGAGAAGGTTGCTAGTCTCTAACTGATCCCTCCTGCTTCGTCTTCTTATTCTCCGGCAGACCAGGTGCTCATGAAGAAGCAGAGTTACAATGCCATCTACTGTACGGAGTTGTAACATGCTACACAGACACATAATGCCAAATGTATTTGTGGCAGTCCAAATGTATTCACGGCTGGGCACCACAAATGAATGTATGGGAAACAGTTTTCTGACTACACTTTCACTGATACTTAAAATATCCTTTAACAGTTGTCAACATGTACATACAATTAACATGACCTGTTTTGAATCGAACAACTCAGTTTGTAATTAGAATCAAATAAGTAATTGTAGTATTTCCATACAAGACATTCTATTGCACTTCTCATTTCACCTGATTAAAGGATTAAAAATGAAGCTCTAGGTGTATGGAATGTAAAAGGATGCCACACATTGCAAAGATAGTCTATATCCTGTTTCTACATCACTGAGTCCTGAATGTCACATTTGAAATTATCATTCTGACTGCGTGTCACGACCACCTTTTATGTTTGGCGCGCTCCCTCCTATTTGTTGCTATGGCGATGAAGCGTGGAGAAAAGCACTTCAAAGTGCATTCGTGATCACAGAGCTGAAGACCAGATGTTTGCAAGCTGATGCTGTTGCTCATGGACACCATGCAGGTACCGAGTTCCATTAAAAATACTTTCTAGACCCTAAGTTCCCAAAGTGGGGTACGTGAATGAACATGAAAAATAATTAGCGCCTAGCGCTCATAATTACGAGTGTAACTGAACGCCTCACGGCGGACCAGAGCAGAAAGGAGACAGCGTGAAGGTGCTCTGTGTGAATCATAGCAACAAATAAGTAAGTTTGATGATTATTTTGTGCATTAAGAGTGGTTCATCTTTAAGATTTCATTTATATTGGTGTTCCAATTAATCCCCACACGGCGCAGCGGTGAAAACCTGTCACTGAGTAGGGATTCACCCGAAAATGAAGCTTTATTGTTGGTTGCATTTATTTTTGTATTTCGGATACTATTAAGAAGGGGGTAGTGTTTTTTTAGAGTTGGGACACCATGGAAAGATTGCGGTCTGATACTGATTCAATAAAAACTTACTCAACAAACAGGATAAAAACTAGCATACTGCTAGTTTCTACTGCTACTGCGTGTTTCTAAGAATGGTACATTCAGGTGCATCACGTAACTCCTGGGGCACAAGTTGCCACCACCACTTAGAAATCACAGGAAACACACCCAAACATCCACATGCAGCCCACTTGTTGCGCATAACAGTAAGACAATGGGGCTATGCGGCGAATCGAGTTTAGTGGGTTAGCGAGCTGTGTTGAGTTGAAACAAGCCGGACTTGCGTGTTCAGCGAAGGTAGCCCTCTTTTAAAGCACCTCTATCACCATGGTAACTTAGGCTAAACTCATAACAGGCTTTCATGGTAAAATCAGCTATGCAAGTGCCACTGTTTCACTGTTTAACTATTTCAGAGATGGCGTCACCATTTATTGAGAACTTACAAGGTTCCCGAGGGGACATGGAGGAAAAAAAAAAGAAAAAATGATGATGATATCCATCTATAAGCGAGATAGATTTTCAGACGAGGGAATACGCTATATATACTCACACGAGTACCAGGAATAAAATGCAATATGAAATATTAATAATTAGGCTAACATGAGCAGACGCCTTGCGTGAGTAGTCACGTCAACACTGCCTTCTGGTGGTCACAATGAGATACATCAAGAAGACACACTGCAAAGATTTTTAAAAAAGTTGCTCCAATTTGCACAAAGCCGAAAACCGGAGTTGACAAAGTAAGTTGATAACCACCGTCGCGGGATGAATAAAATCTGATGGATGTTTGGTTTTGTCAAGTTGCGTCTTGAGCACAAAGCCTGGTTCGGTTGAGCCATTTTCGGCATATACTCCCATAGTTCCAAAATGTTCGACTTATAACAGACGTCATTGTTAAGCAAATAGACTTTCGGACTGATGCTGTTTTATCATGATTGTTCAACTTTACCCTTCAATTTCAAACTTATAACCATAGCCATCATGAGTGGACAAAAAAAGTGAAGCTGAAATTTAAGCCATTTAGATGGAGGGATGCCAACATCAGAGTGGAAACTAGAAACTTTCTCCTAATATGAGAGAAAGTGTTTTTTTATCCTTCAGCAACCGCTAATTTCACGTTGTCATTCACTGATGAGTTTTAATTTTCCACAATGCAGCATTATGGATGATCGCATGGTAATGTGACGGCTGGAAGTGTGCATGAGGTGTCTGAGGAAAATGTTGATGTTGTCACAGAAAGATGACAAAGGAAAGGAAGAAATGACTCATCCGGCAGTTGAAATTCTTATATTGTCGCTCAAAGCTCTACCTACTGCTTGTTTGTTGCCACATCCGGATATGAAATTGCATTTTACAATATTGTGGGGGAGCTGACGGGTTAGGTCATGTGATAACAGATGGGCCGTTTCGACCGGTCCTGTGATGGAGTTGGGAAATCTTGACTGCAATTGTCGCCAACGGTGCCAGCACCACCTGTTCCACAAAAACAAGAGAAAATCAATCGACCGTGAACAGTCATTAGAATCAAACATGTCATGAGTCACATCACATGGCCAAAAAATCGTCACATGCTCAGATTAGAAATTTTTTTTTTTGTATTTTTGCTATGATATTGTAAAGTAGTAGAATGAAGCAGACATGCGAAATACAGTGGCCACTGATGCATTTCTTTGTAATTATACGGATATAATCAGACCTGACCTTTTGGTGAAAGTATATCTTTATTATTTGAAAAATTTTGTATAATTTTGTCTTGATAACCAATCTTATGACGGAATGGCCCACACTGGAAAAAAAATCGGAGATTTTGAGAATAAAGTTGTAAATTTACGAGAAAAAAAGTCATAATATTACCTTTGCCCAGGGCCAAAGGTCATATAAATCCCCCCTTTTCATAAATGTTTCAGGCAACGGCTGTTATAATAATAATAGGAGTATTAAAATAATCTGAGATTTTGAGAATAAAGTTGTAAATTGAGGACTTTATTCTCGTAAATTTACGACTTTGTTCTCGAAATCTCCGATTTAGTTTTTTTGCAATGTGGTTGTAATACTCCGTCGTACCATCGTACCTGTGCATCTTGAAAAATGTGTTCTTTCTCGTAGCTGTCAAGGTAGATCCGAACTGTAGCCCCATCACTACATGTTCCGCTCAGTCTGTAGATGATTCGAGAACCATCAGAGAAAATAATCCGCAGACCCTACAGAGGAAATGTGGACTTTCAGCCATGTGTTCCTGAATAAAATACAATCTTTGAATAATAGCATCTATGCTCACTTGATAGAATACACAGTACAGCAGATCTCCGCTTTTTTCAGGGGCTATGCCCAGAACCACCAGAGAATGGTGGCAGAATGCAGGGCTGGCTTACATAATTATTAGATTCAATTCAGCTCTAGAACCCTCCCCTTCTCACTTCAATTGCCATTGTTCACTCGCAACACAATCCATGTTTAAGCTCTAAATATGTCTCACATACTTATTAAACACAGGTTTTCATCCATCCATAAACTGATTGATTCTGAGTCACATTGTAGTGAGTAACAGCACACAACTATAGTGCATTCAAGGAGTACTGAAAGTGCGAAATATCAACGCTTGACGACAAAACAATATCAATGAAGCCAACTGAAGTTGCTGCCGACTAGAAAACCATCGAGCAGGTGATAACTAATTTTCCACCCAACTCGGAAAAGGCGCTGTTATGTCACAATAATAGTTCACTTCATTGCTGATGACTGGAAGCTAGCGTCTCCTGTGCCACAAATGAGAGGAATGAATGAGAGCCACACGGGTGTAAATATGGCTGGGCTGTTCAACAATGTTGCAAAGGCATGTTGATTGTGGTCTATTCATTGTATTTTTTCTATTATTTGGGAATAAGGGAAGCCATTATTTTTGTATCAGAGCTGCTGGTACAGTAATCTATATTTTGCATGAAAGCTGTTTTTGACTTTGCTATACAGCAAAAATATTTTTGTCAGATATTCTATGCTCAGGATTTTTGTTTGAATTCAGAAGTCTTTATTATTTATTTGTGAATAATGGCTGATTTATTTATGTTGCTTATTCAGAATATGCTGAAATTTGGGTTAATTTTATACATGCTGCTACTGGCGCAATTTACTTTTCCTGCTGGTTCTATACAATGGGGAGTACGTTGGTACGTGTAACCTTCCAATTATTAATATAATGGAAGTAAATTCATCTGTTCATGTTTATTTTAATTGTGGATCATTGCAAATATGCTTTGTTTCAGTAGCACACGGTGAGTAAAAAGATATTTATATATAGAAAAAATGACGCATAAAACAAATTGACAAACTATTGACAAAAAAAAATGCATCGAGATGCATCGATAATCGTTTTGTCATCGCATCGCAGGCCTCTGAATCGTAATCGTATCGAATCGTGAGGTGGCCAGAGATTCCCTCCCTGCTGTCAATGTCAACGCTGTCAATTTGGATTTGCACGTAAGTATCCTTATAGCACTCTGTTTTTGGGGGTGCTGTTCAGTGATTGCTAAATCGTAAATGTGCAATAATCCACTGTATACCAGTAAGTGTATTTGGGATGTACAGTACCTGGTTCCGGGAGATAGTGCTGTCAACTGGGTCTGTGTATTCAAAATTGTCTGCTTTTTCCACTTGGTAAATTTTGTCTTCCACTGCAAATCGCTGCTTCACAAAGGACTTGTCTGCAATCAGGAGCTCCAGATCCTCCATCATTTCACAGGCTGTATCAATGTCTATGTTCGCATAGTCATATCTGGACAAGAAAACATTTCAGTCACATGGTAAAGTTGGAGCGCCGAGATCCAAGGACCCAACTGGGTAATTGCAGCCATTCATTTTTTATAGTCTTGTGTTTTTTTCTTGTGTTAATGTCAATGGCATGAGATTTTCCAAAACACATTTAATTGCAGTATTTAAATAATCAACTTCATTTCCACAAGATGGCAGTCATGCTCACTAGTTATTGACTACTCTAACTGTTTGCCATGACTTATGTAGCACCTAAGTAAATGATTTCTCACTTTTAGTTAATTTAATGTCTGACAAAAGAAGTTGTCTTTGCATATTAGTGCCAGTGAGGTACTTTGAGCCAGTATTTCTTTACCTGGTGAAATAGTTTCTCCCATATTTGATCCAGTGGTCCTTAAGTATATCCTCCACGCTTTGCCTCCTGGTGGCCATGATGGACAGCCATGCCAGCACAGCCCAAAGCCCATCCTTCTCACGAAGATGGTCTGCACCTAACAGAGAATACACGACTTCATCACAGAAATCTGACCAGAACTGGACTTAGGAGACCAAGTGGGGGTAAGTGGCTGTTAATAAACTACAATGCTGATGGGGATGTCAGACAACTTCATGTAAAAAAATCCGAACTATCCCTTTAATAATTAAGTCGATAGCATACTTGTTCCAAAGCTTTCCTCTCCACACAAAGAGAGCCGACCCGCATCCATTAGGTTTCCAAAGAACTTCCACCCAGTGGGAGTTTCATATAGCTCTATTTTGGTTGCCTTGGCTACTCTGTGAGAAATACAAAAATAGAAGCACACACTAATAAGTGAAGCAAACCAACAAAACATGCATCTGTAAATATAAGTGCAGTGCAAATGCAATATACTGTACATCAGTGAAGACATTTTAAGGTTGTCTACTCTAAAGAGCTAAGTGTGGTAGACAAGTACATTCATTTTTACATACAGTGGAACCTCTTAGTGCTAACATTTAAGATGCTGGTCTTCAATTTGTTTGGATTTTGAAACAATCTTTCACATAGGATGGGGGGGGGTCCAAACTTTTCCCAGGGAGGGCCACCTACTGAAAAATGAAAGGATGCAAGGGCCACTTTGGCATTTTGTAAAGCAACACATGCAGATATGCTAAGAAGTTTTATAGAGTTCACACAAAGAAAAGTCAGCTTTGCGATATAGGTGAAAAAGCCTATTTTTAGTATGAACTTTGCCCTGTGCTCATTTTTTCCATTTTTGCTGTTTTTTAATTTTTTTTAAAATTTTCCAAATATTTAAAGTTTCTTCTTGTAAATGTTCTTCTCGTAATATCATGACTTTATTCCCATATTATAACATTTTCCCATTTTCATTTACAACTTTATTTTGTTTTGTTTGTTTCTCATAATATTCCGACCTTTAAAAAAATATATTTTTTCTTTAATATTTCACCTCCATTATCTTTACATTATCTTTCGTCATAATATTATGAGCTTATTCTTGTAAAATTGCGACTTTTTTTGTTAGAATCAAACTTTTTTGTCTTTATATATTGACTTTATTGTCATTAAATCACAGCTGGGTTTTTTTTCATTTTTGCTGTTTTTTTATTTTTACAATTATTTAAACTTTCTTCTTGTACATTTTCTTCTCGTGATTCTGACTTTATTCCTTTAATGTTTTGACTTTATTCTCGCATCATTAAGCATTTTCCTTAAAACTTCATATGCTATTTTGTTTGTTTTTCATCACATTACAACGTCTTTCATCAATATTTCAACTTTATGCTACTAAAATCACGTTATTTTCATCATAATGTTACAACATTATACTCTCATTTTTTTCTCGTTGATTAAAATTTTCTCTTAATTGACTATATTCTTATAAAATTACTGCCGATTTTTCCATTTTTGGTTTTGTTGTTTTTTTTAGTTTTCTTGTTAAATTACATGTGTAGAATGTGCTGCGAGCCAATAAAAAAAACAACCACAGGCCGCAGTTTGGACACCCCTGCCATAGGAAACACTGGAAGAATTAATTTGCACGTTCAAACTACCGCCATCATTAAACATTTATTAACAGAACAGAGATTTTTAAGTAAGTTAATTATTATTTATTTTAACATTCTAATTTTTTCTTCATAATAAACAAAACAGTATAAAAGACATAGGTAGACAGACACTTTTGACACATACAGTTTATTGCTGGACAAACATGATGTGTCACGTGATGTCATGAATGACGGCGGTGTGAACTTTAGAGGCCTATTTCTCCTGAAAATTTGATGTGAATTCCGAATGGTGTGACTTCAGGGGCTCCACCATAATCTATACCAGCCGGGCCAAAGTTGTACCTGTCTAAGGCTGCACTTGTGGGCATGCTGCGAGCGAAGCCCCTCACCCCGCTGTGCTGAAAGTACGGGATGCAGAAGATGTTGTCAGCAATCACGGCCACAGAGTCAGACGGGGTGACCAAGACACCATGCTTCCCGAGGATCATGTTACGATCCTAGAGAACCAAACGTGCGGCCAGAAGGGATGAGTCAAGGGTGCCAGCTCAGGTTGGTTTTAGTCACAGACTCAGTTAAATGGTACTTACCCCATCTCCATCAAAAGCTGCACCAAAGTCATACTCTGCATCCCTCATGCTGTCAACCAGATCTGTAGCGTAGATGAGGTTCGGATCGGGGTGTTGACCTCCAAAGTCCTCCATTGGGACGCAGTTAATGGCAGAATTGGAAGGACAGCCCAGCTCCTCACACATTATTCTCTTCACATAAGGGCCTAGTACTAGACAGCAGAAACAGATGGTATGAAGACACAAATGGACCTGTGACTGAAGGTGTTGCATCCATGTGGTTTCACTGTGGGAATTCTTAAATATCAGCTTGCGGAAATGTAATAAGAGTCCAAATGATGACGGTTGACTGAGAAAACAGAAGGGTTTCATAAGTTGTGTGTGATTTGGATATGATAAATGAATAACAGTACATGCTATGAATTCCTCTCCTGTGTAGTTTCAAGTTGCATAGTGACAGTGAGAATTTGTAGGGTGGTTCAGTTTCAATGCTTGGGACACCTTGAATAGTTTGTAACTGTACCCTACTCAAAACCCTACTGTGGTGACCCCAGCTGGTTGTTTGTAAAATGTTTACCATCTCGTTCCAGAAAGAACAAAAGCAAGGTGGATGAGGAAGAAAAGAGTAGCAGACGCAATAACATTGTCATCCCATATTTCTCAGGTCTATCTGAGAAACTCAGAAGGATTACATACCAGTACACTTCAAAGTTGGTAACACAGACAGAGGTTGGTACACCCCAAAAGACAGGACACCCATACCCAGAAGAACAATGTGGCATATGCTGTCCAATGCAGTGAGGAATGCACCGATTTTTACATTCAGGAAACCAAGCAGCCACTGAGCAGGCGCATTTCACAACTCTTCAGGTCAAGACTCAAGAGAAAGAGTACTCTCTTGAGGCCAATAGCAGTAGCTGTTTCAGGCTTCAGTGAAAAAGTCCAAAAACCTCAAAGTTTTGAACGACGCATTTACGACTCGCACATCCCTAGTGGACTGGCATATGATGACTTGTTCGATGTCGGTTTAGGCGGGTTCCACTGTTGTACCAAAAGTGTAACGCGGTCATGGAAAGACAATAATAGTAAATAATATTTAGATAGATAGATAGAAGATAGAATGACAGCAAACTTTGCTTAGTTGAGCCTCTCACCTCCATGCATGGCATCCAGTCTTATCTTAATGTGATTCTCGCCTGACAATAGCTCTTTAAGGGCAGCAAAGTCAAAGATGTTCCTCATCAGGTTGGCATAGGACTCAACAGAGTCCACAATTTCCACTGAAAAATACCACACAAGAGATCTTTTGGTGATGTTACCAAACTGCGTTTTATTTTGTTTAATATATTTTTTACCTGTGAAAGGTTTGAACTTGTTCTCCAGATCAAATGTCTGTTTACCCAGAGTTGTTAGATCCAGTCTGAGTCCTGGGCAGATGGCAAATTCTTCGATGGTTCTGCTGATCTGGTAGATCTTGTTTGTGACAGCATCGTTGGCTGGTCCTGGACGAGGCAGCATGACTCTAGTGTTATATTTGATATGCAATCACAGGTCTGGGTATTCATTACAAGGATGAATATGGTGGGCATTTTTGTCTTTAATGTGTTACTAAGGTTTCCTTCATCTCAAATCTCCATCTTTATCTGAATGCTGCCTTGTGCATCCTGGCTAAGAGCCTCTCTGAATTCTTCTGTGCTACATTACTTCTCTTGGCTGATGCTGCTGCATATTTCCGCCACTCCAACGACCATACCTCCATTTGCAGAGTTAAACTTCATGCCAAAGTCTCCATCAGGCCCTGCAGGGTGACGACTGGCAGTGAGAATGATGCCACCAATTGCTTTGGATTTCCTGATCACACAGGAGCTGGCCGGCGTGGACATCAACCCATGGTGTCCAACGATGAGACGGCCCACCTGAGGACATAGGTACGTGTGTGTGTGTGTATGAGTTCGCATGAGTTTGACTTTGCAGAGCAGGGACACCACTTAATGTCAGATTTGATATGCCAAGGAATCAAATTTCAGCTAATAAATGTAAGTTGAGCTGCATTAAAAACGGCTTGTATCATGTGAGAGTGTATTTCCCGCTTGTAAATTCCGCTACCCGCAAGAAGGGAAGCTCGGATTTGATGTCATTGAAACATGCTAACCATCGAGAGTGCTTTACTGCAACTCACTGGCATCGCTATGTAGATTTTAGGTGGGCTGTGCCACTGTAAAAAGTTCTTTGGCGTCCCTGTACTGTAATTTTTATATTTATATACGTTTTTTTTCATTGCTGAGTGGAGTAAGGTGGAGGAGGGGGCAGCCAACATTGTTTTAATTCAGACTTTAAAAAAAGTAATTATGACCACTACTACTACCACAACTACTACATTAATTCTTCATTTTACATGTTAATATATTATTTATTATATTTATGCATGTTTTCAATGTAAGAACATGCTTAACAACAGAATTTCTGACATTTGATAAACATCATTGAATTACATTCATTATTATAAACTAACGCACACACACATTTCTTTGAGTGTGTGTGTGTATCTACTGTATATAATATACAGACATAGGATATTTATATTGTGCAGTAATCCCTTGTCACTTTGCGCTTTGAATTTTACTGCTTCACTCGCCCACGTTTTTCTGTAATATATTAATAAATCTGCTGTTTTGTGGTTGACTATGGCCTATTATTAGTCAAAAATATGCATATTTTGGAAAATTTCTGTTTTTTTGGCCTAAATTAAGCTTTTTCAAGTATAAAAATGGCCAATACAAACATAAGGCATTCACATGACGCGTTCAAGGACGTTGTGATGACATGTAGAATTCTACACTGGTCATTCGGTGTCAGTAATGTTCCATTGATGAGATAATCACGACCACAGGACGTACTGTTCAGAAACCGGAAGTAAAAAACTAACAAGGAACTCTCCCAATTCTAAATGTGAGTCTATATTACTGTCTGTCTCATGAATGCCTTATTTTTTCTTCTTATATCTACTATATCGGGTAATATGAGTGTAAAGGTGACTATAGGGGTGTTATTTAATGTCTGGAGGCCTCTAATAAACCATACTTAGAAGGTTTGTGGTCGTCCGCTCTGGAACCAATTAACTGCGATAAACAAGGGATTACTGTACATACTTTATATATTATGAGTGTTGGAAGTCATGGCATTAAAATTAAAATATTTTCCAGTAACGAGGAATGTAATTAGTTACTATTTTGTCAAATGTGGCACTTTACCATGCACCGATAGCTATATCAACAATCTGGATGTCACCTCAGTCGCCATTGGTCACTACTAGCTACACAGGAATCTAAATAGCAAGTCAACAAGAGCTGTGGTTGCTCCTTCTCTAGAAAAAAAAGTGTCCCCTGGTGTTTTGGTAGAGAACTGTCATGAGCTCAGCCCTCAGCCCTCAGCCCTCATCCCTAATCTCACAAAGCATCTCCCACACTACAAAAATGATTCTGAATTCTTTTGCATATTTGAAGGTTTTTCCAAAAATCAATGACATCCCCTGGTAGCTAATTGTATCTATGAAGGAGTAATTCCATTACTGATTTAATTACTTTTGTAAAAGAACTATTACCTATAACTAATTACTTTTTTAGTAAGTAAGTAATGTGCCCAACACTGTATATTATCATAGACTATTAACAGAATATGCATTAGCATTACTATATATAATATAATATAGTATGTTAATAGTTACAGTTACACAAAATAATGTAATCAGATTAGTTATTTATAAGGACAGTCACATAATATACATAGCTGTTTGTCATCATTCTTCTTTATACTGTATAATCTAAAATGGAAAAATGTTCCGTTGAAGAGTGTTTGAAAACAAACACAATATATGGATGATAAAGGGTGGACGCCGGGGCAGGTGACACTGACATACATCTACACATACGCACACACACACACACACACACACACAGTTGCACCATGCACACACAAATTAAGTAAATTAACACACACGGGATCACTGACCCCATTGGCAGCTGCCATCTGCACAACGACCTCAATAGCTGTTTGGTTAAAGAAGCGTCCATCTCCCCCAACCACCACTGTGGATCCCTGGCGGTCACGGAGGTCAATGGAGGAGAAGATACTCTGGATAAAGTTGTGCAGATAGTTCCTCCTGGACTGGAAGACATGGACTTTTCTCCTCAGGCCGTTGGTACCGGGTCTCTGATCAGGGTAAGGGGATGTAGGGACAGTCAAAACCCGCAAAGGACTGTCCATCTTTTATATTTTTGGGGGAATTTGACCTAATGAAGAAGCAGGTAACGCAGAGGAAAGCTGTTGTTTGCAGGGATAGTATCACAGAGACGGAACTGCCGGGTGAAAGCTTGCTTGACTCCTCCTATTATTTTCCCTGCAGGGTGCACAGGGTGACAGTGGTCTACACAGGACCCAAAATAACCTTTCAAACTCGTGTGTGTGTGTGTGTGTGTGTGTGTGCAGACGCAGAGGGAGAAACTGAAGACGCTCCTTCACACATGTGCAGCGAGATCACTGTCAAGCCTGCCAGCCAAGTCATAAAGTTGTGTTTGGGTGTGTCTGAGTGTGTGCACTGTGGTGTTGAGGTCGTCAACTTCCCTGGGCTGCAGCAAGGCGTAAACATAAAGGGAAGAAATAAGACAAGGTCGCAACAGAAATGAATAGCTTTTACAATGTATACAGTATAGTTGTACAGTTGCAAGCGCTGGTGCATGGAGAACATGAAAGCATGGAATGGAAAAGTGCAATGAGAAAGCGCTGCACCGCCCTCTAGAGTTTATAAATCGTACCTACAACTCAAAAGTTACAAAAGCACTGTTTATGGCAACTTTTCGAATGAAACAATTTCACAAACCTTTCAAACAGTAAATTATTGAAATGATCTGCTTGAAGCACTAACTAAAGAAATGACCACCTATCTGACCACTGCAAGATCTGATCTCTCCATTGAAAAAGATAAAAGGAAGATTATGATTATACTTTGGGTGATGAATTTACGTTTTTTTGCTCTTATCACGGTTTTTCAAAAATAAATACATTAACTTATAGATCATACTGTTTTGCTGTAGAATACAACTTATTATTAGTCAAAACATATGCACATTTAAGCAAATGTACATATTTTGGGCCTAAATGAAGCGTTTTCAAGCATAAAAATGGGTAAATGAATTAAAATGCAAATACAAGGCATTCTAAAGACACATTCAAAGATGTTGATATGTAATATTCTACACTGGTCACTAGGTGTCAGTAATGTTACTGTAATGATCGGTCAGACACACAAGCGCCAGAACAACAGGCTTTAATTGCAGGTTGGAATTATTTCACAACAGGCACAAAAATCCCAAATAAAAACACAGGCTACTGTTGCAGCCGTAACCAACGTCAAGCTGAAAATAAACTCTGAACCCTTGATGTCACTTCCTGTCCTATCACTCAGCTCCCGAAAGGAACACATTTATACAGTAGAAGCACACATGAGCACGAGTCTTATTTATGTGTTAAATAGCTTATTTACTCCTATTATGTCTACTATATTTGGTAATACGAGTGTAAAAGTGACTATAGGGTGTTATTTCATGTCCAGAGGGCTAAAAAAATGTTAAAAACTGCATTTAGAAGGTCGCAAACAGGATTTTTATGCTATTTTTTCTAGTTAAAAAATATACAGCATATTAAAGCTTTCATAAAGCACGGACCAGTCTGATATTTAGAAGATGTTCCAATTGTTTTTTTTTTAACCTACCAAAATATTCTTCTTTGAAACCATAGTATGATGCATTTACATCACCAGTCCAAAGTTTGGACATGCAAAACTGTGAACTGTATTATGTGATGTGCTACTGTTTGGACTTATATGCATGTTCAAGATGAATTAAAACCATGAACCATGAACCATGTCCTCATTCAATAGCATGAGGAAGTGTGTCTAAACTTTAGACTGGTAGTGGAGGTTGTGCAGAGTTGCAGCAATGACTATTCAATTGGTCGAAAAAAGTACATACAGTGGTGTTAAAAAGTGTTTTCCCCCTTCCTGATTTTTATTTTTTTTTTTAGCATATTTGTCACACTTCAATGTTTCAGATCATCAGACACATTTAAATATTAGTCAATGACAACACAACTGAACACCTAATGCAGTTTTTAAATGAAACTTGTTATTATTAAGGGAGAGAAAAACCTATATGTGTGAAGAACTGAGCAAACCCTAAACCTAATAACTGGTTGGGCCACCCTTAGAAGCAACAACTGCAATCAAGTGTTTGCTGTCTGTGGAGGATTTTGGCCAACTCATCTTTGCAGAATTGTTGTCATTCAGCCACATTGGAGGGTTTTCCAGCATGAAGCGCCTTTTTAAGGTCATGCCACAGCATCTAAATAGGATTCAGGTCAGGACTTTGACTAGGCCTCTCCAAAGTCTTCATTTTGTTTTTCTTCAACTATTCAGAGGTGGACTTGCTGGTGTGTTTTGGATCATTGTACTGCTGTAGAACCCAAGTTGGTTTCAGCTTGCGGTCACAAACAGATGGCCAGACATTCTCTTTCAGGATTTTTGTCGTAGACAGCAGAATTCATGGTTCCATTTATCACGGCAAGTCTTCCAGGTCCTGAAGCAGCAAAACAGCCCCAGACCATCACACTACCACCACCATGTTTTACTGTTGGAATGGTGTTCTTTTTCTGAAATGCAGTGCTATTTTTAGGTCAGCTGTAATAGGACACACACCTTCCAAAAAGTTTTGTCTCATCAGATCACAGTATTTTCCCAAAGGTCTTGGGGATCATCAAGATGAGACACGCCTTATTGTTCAGTGTTCAATGTTTTGTTGAGCAGTGGTTTTCGTCTTGGAACTGCCATGCAGGCTGTCTTTCTTATGGTGGAGTCATGAACACTGACCTTAACTGAGGCAAGTGAGGTCCGCAGTTCTTTGGATGTTGTTGTGGGGTCTTTTGTGACCTCTTGGATGAGTCGTCGCTGCGCTCTTGGGGTAATTTTGTTTGGTCGGCCACTCCTGGGAAGGTTCACCACTGTTCCATGTTTTTCCATTTGTGGATAATGGCTTTCACTGTGGTTCGCTGGAGTCCCAAAGCCTTAGAAATGGCTTTAGAACCTTTTCCAGACTGATAGATCTCAAATACTTCCTTTCGGGGCAGCAATCACTTTTTCACACAAGGCCATGTAGGTTAGAATTCTTTTCACCCTTAATAATAAAAAGTTTCATTTAAAAACTGCATTTTGTGTTCAGTTGTGTTGTCATTGACTAATATTTAAATTTGTTTGATGATCTGAAACATTTAAGTGTGGAAAACACGCAAAAATAAAAAAAAACAGTAAGCGGGCAAAGACTTTTTCACACCACTGTATCTACAAAGCATTCGCAAACAAAAAAGCTAAGTCTGTTGTTGGGTAGACATATCTTGTTTGTCTGTTGCATAGTGAGAGTCAATGTGACCCAGTAGAAAAACTGCTTTTGCATAGCTGCATGTTTTGAATTCTCCCCTATGACCACTGACCTCAGGTAGTAAATGACTATGTTGTGCCGCAGTATGAGGACCACAACAGCTTATACGATTGCAGTATAATTGTGATTTTACATGACATTTTCATCATCTTCACTGTTGGTCTTAGCTAACGTCCTGTGTGATTGACTTTAACCAACAATGATTTAACACTTGCCTGTAAACCCTCCCGTTTTCCCCGGGAAACTCCCATAATTTGCCCTTCTTTCCGAGCGACCGCTCGTTTTAATAGTTTCCCGTATTTTCCCCATACGAGCCGACGTGCGCCCCTGTCCAGTTGTTTGCCCCGTAGCAATAATGTGGGTTTTAGTGTGGATATCACTTGGCTATGCTAACTAATGTATAAGGAGATAACGCTTTATATGTAGATTTTCAACATGTTCGCATGACTATCACAACCATTCACGTGAGTAGAATCATTACACTAAATAATTCCATGTTACTATATTTTGTCATTTAATGTACAACATGTAGTGTAAATAGACGTGTTTTACACTATAACCCGTTAAACGATGACATTTATAATTGATTTGACTCCTTCAAAAGGGATGGACAATAAGAACTCTTACAGGTTTCTTTGTTATACGCATGCACACTAGGGGCTAGGTAGCCCAATTCGATGGGGGTGCACGGTTTGCCAGGACAGCTGTTGCCACTCTGGCTGTAGCTGGTAAAAAAAAAAAAAAAAAAAAGGACGCTATTAAAATAACACGGTGGTGCCACAGTAGTCAGTCGGGTCTTTACACCAGCATCCCACTGGTGGAAAGACCAGAATTTCCCTTATTTTTCCTCACTTTCCCTTATTTTCAAACCCAAATGTTGACAGTTATGAGTCCCAAACTGTGCCCAAGGCCTACTGAAGCCATGACTGCCCAAACGGAGCACTTCCGAAGCTCCCCTTTAGGGGCCGCTATACACTGTGCTTGCAGCTGACTCTTCACTGGAGAATGTGTTGTTTGCAAGAAAGCCACCAAGGTCAGAGGATGTGGTGGAGGTGGTGCTGACGGGATGGACAGAAATCTGTGTGAACTTGAGCGAATAAGCTTTACGTCCCGGCTTTAAAAGGATCCCTCGTCGGCGGTCCGAACCCGAACGCCCCTTAGGTCTCATGAAGAAGTACCTTCCATTCAAGTTGTTGTCTCCACAACTGTTGAACCACCAACCACCTGAAGAAGCAATACAAATACGTAAAGTCTTGATTTTTAAGGACAAGATGTCTCATCTTCAATACCTGTGTAGTTGTGGGCACAGTTGGAGTCCTGGTTCTTGTCATTGTCCCTGTCCTTAGTGGAGAACATCATGCCTGTGTGGTTCCTCATGGGGTCGGTCAGATCCCCTGACAGCAGCTTGAGGTGAAGGGTGTAGTTGCTCTCTGCACCGCCAAGGTCAAACCTGTATTCAATAAAGCGTTTGTTCTGTTTCCAGTCTTCCAGCTGGATGTGAAGGACAGCGTTGCCCTGAGCAGCTAGAGAACCAATCTTGTTGAGACCCAGCCAAAACTCCCCTGAAGACGGCATGGTTTACCACAAATGAGAAGCACAGAAAGGAACATGAAGAGGACAGCTTGAATTGTTCCAAATTACAACCACATAATTATAGCGAACAAAGCAGCTGCAGACGGCTGTGCGGCTGTCGCAGATTCAGTAAGAAACTTTCACCACAGCCATCTCAAATATTTTGGCATTCAATTCCTACAATATCATTTGGATAGTTTGAATTCCGTAGTTTTGAACATCTTTAAAAATCAAAGTTGCTTGCTTTGACATACCGTGAAAATCTCCAAATCCATTTTCATATTTTTCCCAGGTTTGATCAAAGTTCACAGAACCATCCTTCCTTCGCTGGATGACTGTTGCTCCGTGATCTACGTGAGTAGAAACAGATGAAATTATCTGCAGAGCTCTGCCTGTGATTTCTCCTGAAGTGAACGTGGAACCTCCAAAGTCCAAAACAACCCGTTCCGTGAACACAGTTCACTCGCCAAAACAAATGTTCCCATAGGCTTAACCACTGTCAAATAAGATGAGATACTGTAAGACGTAATCGGGAAGGAACAGGCAGATGTTTGCGCCTAGTGGCATTTTAAAGGCATTACTTAGGGATGCTCCGATCAGGGTTTTATGCTGCCGATTCTGATACCGATCATCCAGGACTGAAATCGGCCGATACCGATAGCAATCACATGGATTAATTGTATATTTTTCAATTTGTTTATGATGAGTGCTATTGGGCAGGGGTGCCGTATAAAGGGGAAAAGTCAGGATAATTCCAAGGTCTCTTGACTGCCACAGGGCCCAAAAAAATAGGTAATTGCTAATATATTTTGTAATTAATTAATAATGGGGGGGCAACGTGATTTTCTTCATGGGACACAGAATTCCTGGCTGCACCCCTGCTACTGGCTATATGATATGAAAAAAGGAACCATAAAATCACCTTAATTGAGACAAAAACATATTTCACTTACTTTTTGAAGACAACTCGCGAAATGTCTCTTTCAGGAAACTTTGGTCTTCCACCGCTGAGAAAGGCTGCTTTTGTCCGATGAATTCAATTATTTTTCGGGTTATTAGCTTAGCCATCTGACTGTCACACACATACGGGCGCGTGCATTAGCTGCCTTTTGACATGAGCTGCCGTGAGCCTCCAAAACTCACCATACACTGTCAAGTGTTGTTCATCAAATGCCGTATTAAAGCTTTTTACCCCCGCAAGATAGAAGATGTGTTTGTTAGCAGTTAGGTTCCACACGGCAGACGTGATTGCTTTTGTTTTGAAGGAACAACGCTGCCCAAGACAAGTACAAGACACTACACTGTACAAAAGGGTCCCTGTGGACTGCAGTAGTGCTAGCCACAGGTGATCGGCTTGTGTGATCAACGTTGAAAGGCATTTATCGGCATATGCCGATCACACCATTTTTTTACCGAACTTCGGTCGATACTGATCAGTGGCTGATACTGATTGGACGTAGCTGGGAGACGCCGGTTCTTTCTTCTATGCTCGGAGGATGCGCTCGCTTAGACTTCTACTTTTTGGTCATTTAATGGCTGTCACGTCCTCTAGCAGTATGCCCAATTCTTTCCCCACCCTCCAGCCTGGCCTTCTGCTTTTATTGGGTTTATAACCGTAAGCTTTAATGGTGTCTTTTGCCAGCTCAAGACAAAGCTCAGTCAGTGCCTGCTGCTTCCTCCTTTGCTGGCTTTGTTGTACTGACTAAAACTGTTTTTTGGCCTCATGCCTCTACATCTGGGGTCCAGACCTACACAGCACATTGTACTGAGCAGCCAGAAGCTTTCCTATACAGTAGATCCTCGCTTTTAGTGGGGGTTACATTCCTGGAAACCACCAGTGAATGGAGAGTAATTGATACAAGGGATGTCACAAGACATCCAACTCACGAGACAAGACAATGCATGAGATTGGGTCCACGAGAACGAGACGAGAGTACTTTAAGAAAAGTACAATGAAAAAATAACAAGGAAACAAACTTTTTTTATTTAACCGAATCACAAAACAATGCAGGTGTGTTTTGAAATGTTTATTGTCCCGCAAATTGACACTCAAAAATATCCAGCTGTCCTCTGATAGTTTTTTTTTTATTTAAAAAAAAATTCTAAAAAAATGTAAATATATATATATATATATATAAAACAAAACTAAACAACATTATACATATACTGTATTTAAAGACAAATCTTCAACGTTTTAACTTTTTCTAGTAACATTATGCTTTTCTGCTAAATTTTTTACGCTTTTGCTGGGTTGTTGTTTATTTTATTTCTGCAAATTTGCAGGATCGTGAATTCTGTATTGCGAATGTCCGGAGAGCCACTGTACCTCACAAAACTCCATTTCCAGTTCTCGGTTATCATGACACTTTCCTGGTACCGTGCAAAATTTTTTAGCTAAAGTTTCACAAGATTTTCTGACCATTCAAAAACCATGTCAAAAATTCCAGTGGTTTGAACTGTTCAAATTTGTTTGACTTTTAAGGCATATTTTTTCTTCATTGGTGAAATGTTGTTCAACTTTGGAGGTTCCAGTGTTCCCTTATGTGCAAGGACTATTTAAAGACAGAAGTGACATTAAATAATCTACCTGCACTCATGTCACAAAATGCCATGAAGGGCTCGGATCCATTCGGCCTGATGGCGTACACTCCACTCAGTTTCTCACCTCTGTTGAACAGTTCACTGCAGTCTGATGGGAGATCTTTGATGAACGAAAACAAGACTTAATACAGCCCATACCACAACTGCAATCATTGCTTATTAAACACCAGAATGATTATGGCTGATATTAACAGCAATTACCCATGACTGCATTTTTCTTGCTGGAGGCCAGATAAGGGCTGAGTGTTGGCGCTTCACTGATGAAGGATTCAGGCATCCTTTCAATTGTCTCCTGAGCTAAAGAACTGGCTATAAGCTGAAAGGGTACAGTGTTTGGGACATAAATTAGATGGTATGGATACACCCACTGGTAAATACATTATACAGTATTTGAAAGGAGTCAATCATGAGCTACAAAACAACTCACAACGAGCTTTTCAATTAATTGGAAATTGCAGGAGGTCATTACTCAATATAACAGTCTGAACATCTTACAAAGAATGCTAAACTCAACACTCAAAAGGTATACATAATACATATACAAACATGTACCAATAGGAGTTTAAAACAAACATTTTTTAAAAAGTTTTCCCATAATACATTTGATCTGGGCAAAGCATTTGATACCCCTTTTACACTCTAGTGAACTTGTGGTGTTGGTGCTGGATTCAGTTTGCGGCCGAGTGGAACCTGTGAACTGACTCCGCAGTGGTGGAGCTATGGGGTGGCCACGGCCGGGGGACAATTTTGACAAACGCGGCTCTGTGGTGCAGAACATTAGTTCAGCTGAACCGCCGTTTCCACTTCCATTTTTTTTCTGGACGAAAAATCTTGTCACATTTTAATCTTGTAAGATCTTGTGACACCCCTAGTTATTATTATCAACATTTTAACGTTCTCTAGTCACATTATGCCTTTTTGCTCTATTTGTCCACTACTGCTGGGTTTTTGTTATTTTATTTCTGCAATGAGCCACGTTCCGCAGATGGCCCCTGCACCACACTTTGGACCCACATGCATCTTTTTCCTGGAAGGCGACTGTGTCCAAGCTCTGCCTTCTTGGCAATGTTGGTCATGGGCTGGGTTGCATTGTGGAGGGATTTTTACAACTTTCAGATGTGCATTGCACGGCATTACGGAGGTGGAGCTCACTCCAGTTCGCCTGCTCAGTGAATACATTTTTGTTGATGGATTGTATTTGATTACTGAATAAATGCATGATGCTAGAAACACTTAAATGCATACCTTTATTTGATAAATTTTGATAAATTGTCAACAGAGATTTATTCTATGTATGAGGTGTGTTATGAAGCAGATGATCAGCGGTGCTTGAAAGTTAATGCTCAGCCAAATGCAATGAGTGCCAATAGAACTGCTCGGTGATTAAAAATGTAGACAAGTCCAAACATCTATGTGGGTTGATCTGGTCAAATCTTAAGTAAAATTGATCAAATGTAATATTGCTACCGCTTCTGTTTGGACATCTGTTAAACTCCGAAGGAGAAAAAAGCCACACGTCACTCGCTGACGCTGATGCTGTGAACACCAGGATAGGTTGGATTCCAAGGTATGCCTAAAGCACTTAATGTGCACTTCCAATAATGCCTCTCACACTGCCACTTCCATATTACTGTATTATCATCACAGTATCGATGCCAGAGGTCACAATCTGATTGGTTTCTGGCTGCTCTGTTCTCACGATAAAGCTTTTCTCCAAAAGAGACATCACTCCTGGAATATACCCTAAGAAATCATTTGACATTTCCTTACCTTTTCCTCCAGATTCTTGATCTTTATCCTCTGGTAGTTGAGTTGATCACTTTGCTCCCTGACAGCGTTCAGAAGCTCTGTGATGCTTTGCTCCTGGCTGGTAATCACTTCCTGGCAAAAGACATAGAAAATAACCTGTTAACTGCTTTTTAATCATTATGATTTAAGAATGATAAATAGTATAAATAGACTGCAGTCATATGGAGTAAATTATGTCAGGCGTTGTAGGTTAACCCCCCTGCAGAGAAGGGTGTGCGAGGTGGAGCCAGTAGGGTGACTCACCCTAAGGCCGTTGATCTCTCCTACTTGGTCGCTGGTAAACATGCCCTGAGACAGACTTCTCAGCTTCTCCTCCAGGCGGTCCACCTTGCTTTGCAGGTGGCTCTTCTCCAGCATGATGGTGTCCACTTTGGAGCTGATCTTGACAGACAGGCCTTTAATCTCTTCATTGTTGGCCTTCAGCACCACAGCAGTCTTCTTGAGCTCCTCTTCCTCCTCCTTGATTTCACTGGCCAGCACAGACAGCTGGGAGAAGGACCGGTCAAAAATATTAAGTTTTTGGAAGATGTCATTGATCTGCCCTTTTGTCTTGTGCACAAACTTCCGCAGGCTCTGCCCCAGCTGAAGGAGGCCGTTCGCGAGGAGACGCACATCATCCAGGGCTGCAACGTGTGAGCGGGTTTCGGCAGGAGCCTCGGGTTGGAGGGTGGGCTGCTCCTCTCTGCCACAAAGGACAGGGAGACAAGCACCAGTAAGGACGAGTAAGGAGATCAGAATTGTTTTCATGTTGTTCTGCCTCTCCTACTGCTGACAGCTGTCTCCCTCCTCTTTGACAGGATGGAGAGCCACAGGGGGAAAGTCATGGGCTTTATACACGGCCACAAGCATGTCAATGATTGACTAAGATCTGATCAATTCCTGCACACAGACCTCCTCCTGTCGGGAAAAGCAGCTTTGAAAGAAATATACCGTTTATATGTACTAGAACAGAGTATGATGGTTGTACTATAATAATGTTTACATGTTTGCATGGACATTATACTAAGCATAGATTTCATCATTATAAGCTATAGCCAATCCAGTGACAATATTTTCATATGTTCATATGAGTAAAAGCAGGGGTGTCCAAAGTGCGGCCCGTGGCTGTTTTTTTATTGGCCAGCGGCAGATTCTAAAATTATAATTGAACAAGAAAACTATAGCAAAACTCTGCAGTAATTTTGCAAGAATTAAGTCAAAATATTTAAAAATTGATATAACAAGAAAAAGGATCATGTGGTAATACTATAAGGAAAATTTTAATTTTAGTTATTTTATTTTAAATATATTAATTATTTATGAAGTTGGGGTAAAATTATAAAATTATGAGAATAAAGTCAAAATATGGGAATAAAGTCATAATATTACGAGAAGATGCACAAGAAGAAAGTTCAAATAGTTGGGGGAAAAACCCAGCAGAAATTGAAAAAAAAAACAGCTATAATTTTACAAGAATGAAGTCAAACTATTGAGAAAAAAAAGTTATATTCTAACAAGAATAAACTCTAGAACTCTAGAATAAACTCATAATATTATATTATTATGAGGTTATTTTAGTAGCATAAAGTTGAAATATTACACATTATCACTAATATATATATATACACACACAGTCATGGAAAAAATTATTAGACCACCATTGTTTCTTCTTCATTTTAATGCCTGATACAACTAAAGGTACCTTTGTTTGGACAAATATAACAATGACAACAAAAATAGCTCATAAGAGTTACATTTTTTGGCAGTACAATGCAATAGCTATTCATGTAAGAACTTAAGTGATTTTGGTTATTATTAAGAAAACCATGGAAGTTGCTCGATATCAGCTCTTAAATTAAACTCTAACCAGCTATATTTGTTCATCATAGCAAAGACATTCATCATCATCATAAATGTACCTTTAGTTGTACCAGGCATTAAAATGGATCAATAAACTGAAGAGAGAGTCCATGACTGTATATACAGTATTAAGGATGTCCAATATTACTGGCTTTTTTGCCGATATCCGATATGCCGATATTGTCCAACTCTCAATTTCCGATTCCGATATCAACTGATACCGATATGTGTAACATCTCCTGTCGTGGAATTGACACATATCTGTAGCAATGTTACAAAATTCAGAAATTTGTCAAATCAAGTCTGTGATGAATTGGCGTCTTAGGCATGCCAATATTTTTGGCCAGGACTGTAATTGATGCCCATAAAATCAGCATCATCAGGAGTATGAGGATGTGATTTTCTTCCATTGAACTTTCCACCATTGCTAAAACATGAAGCATCATTGACACACTGAAAGGAGAAAGCACAAATGATCTCAAATGGCCTCAATTTCAAAGAAGAGCCAAAGCTTTGGTGCTCAGCAATGAAATGTTGGCCTCTGTCTAGGCTTTTGTGCAACCCCACCCGCTTAAACTTTCACTCAGCCGTCTCACACACACACAAATGCAAACAAACACAACTCTGATGAGTGATGCGGAGAGTATGTTGTGGTCATCCACAAAGGGTGATGACACTGTTAATTGTTAACTACTTGTATAGGAACAGGGTTGCATGAGGCCCTGACTGTGTACACAGTAAACACAGTTACAACCCTGACTTCAGCCAAGGGGCCTGATCACAGAGAGGCTGCTTGTACAGTGGCCCACTTTTTAGGAGGCTCTTTCAGGGGCCGAGATCTGACTTCAGTGACCTCTGGCCTTGCAGGGCTGGAGCGTATCCCAGCTGACTTGGGGAGAGACATTCACACACACATTCACACCAACAGACAATTTAGAGTCTCAGACATGTATGTTTTTTTGACTGTGAGTAAACAGTAGTATGTGTAGTCAAACCCTTGGTGTGAGGCAGTTATACAAACCACATACTCCTCAGTGCTGCACAACAAGGAAATGAATGGGGTCATGACTTTGGACTTCCAAACAGGGACATTTTCCAGAAGAATAAGGGAAAATTAGGGAATTGTGATCTTCCACAAGAATTTCCACCAGTAAACTCCTTCCTCGGGGCAACGCAACATGGGGAAGGGTGGCGTTGGTGGTACAACGGTGTTGTTTTACAGGATGTGATGTGTTACGCCGATGTTGCTCACGTGTACCCTAGCGGTACTGAAGACGATTTTTTCTTGTCATGAAAATTAAAACACGTAAAAATACGGAAAACTATTAAAAACGGGTCAGACGCCAGAAAAGGGCCAAATACGGTAGTTTCTCGGTAAAAATGAGAGAGTTGACAGGTATGGTTTGGGGTAAGAGAAGGGATCGGAACCTATCCCAGCAAACTAGTTGACAAGACCATGATCCCACAAGAGCTGCACAAAAGCCAGCTATGTGAACCACTACACTACTAATGGTTTTCACTTCCAAACGCTTCATATTTTCCGTGGGCAAGTTTTTCTCAAGAAAGTAAAAAAAAAAAAAACATTAAAAACCAAATAAAAATAATATAAATCATATTTTTTTTTAAATCAAATGTATAAAAATAAATACAAATTGTAAACATATACAGTATATGAAATGTAAAAAAGTTTAGTTTTAAGTAATAGAGAAAACAAAGGTCATTATTTATTTATCCATAAAACACTCACTTATTTTTTTTTCTAAGATACTGGCTCAAATCAGGCAACCAAACAAAACTTTTACGGCCATGTGCATGATTATTATGCATTATTATTCTGTTCCGATAACAGTTAGGAGGGGTTTTCAAAGTTTGGTCCAAAGGGCCCACACCTCTTTACATTTGCATTATAAAATAATGGAAATGTTCCGGAAAAATAAGAGACATAGTGATATTTTTTTCATGAAAGTAAAAATACAGGAGACTATTAAAACGGGAGGGCACTGGGAAAGAAGCACAGTGGTTTCCTGGTGAAAATGGGAGGGTTGACAGTGAGAGTGAATGGACCTTCCCTCAGAGAACTGGGACCTTCTGTGTGGAATTTCCTCTCCCACTGCAGGAACTAAAAATAAATCAATTTTGCTTTGAACATAGTTTAAGCCAGTTTAGCAGGTTTTGATCATGTGTTTGTTTTTTATTTATCTCAAGCTGCTGCACCGTCCACTGGATGAACACAGTAAACCCACCCATATCTCACTATGCAGGTGTAGAGACCCTTTCATTCAATTTTAGTCTCTTGTACAATTTGCGTCCACCCCAGTTAGCGTGTTTTTCAGTTCGTCAAAAATGTACGCCTCGGTTTACATACATTTTTCAGTCAGCACGTTTTGTCGTGTTATTAATACACTGCGTGAGTCCAACTATGTTCTTAATGTATTTTTATAACAAACGTCCCTAGCTTCTAACAAAGAAGCTAAATGCGAGCTAAAAAGCAACCGGAACCGGAAGTCAGCATACGTAGCCCGTCTTTGTTGTCATCAGAGGATGACTCTCAAAAATGTTAACACAAAACGCAATTTTAAATGCATACACATGAGGAATGAAAGGAATAAATGAACATTTAAGGTCGCTTTTGCCTTCACTGAATACGTGATTCTTTATGCGCGTGTTCCCAAAGACACAATGTGGCAGTGAGACACAACACGGACACCTCCTTCCTGTTTTGCCGTGACTTATTTCTTGAATTCATTTGAGTTCAATAGTGTTTTTCACCTTCTGTATCAAAATGCTGGCATTTGCAACTTTCTTTGGCTCCATTTTGGGTTACTGAGGTTAGAAACACGATTGAATTCAATAAATGACTCATGGCAAAACAGGAAGGTGGTGTCCGTGCGGCGTCTCGCTGCCACATCGTGTCTTTGGGAACAGTCACATCAAGAATCACGTCTTCAATGAAGGTCAAAGTAATCTTAAATGTTCATTTACTTTCATTTCATTCATCATTTATATGTATTTATATGCATTTCTAATTGTTTTGTGCATGTCAAACTACAAAAAAGGGTTTTGTGTGAACATTTTTGGCTTTCTGGAAAAGATTAATTTGATTTATATTATTTCTTTTGGGAAACACAAATTCAGTTAGCGTCTGTTTCGGTTAGAGTTGGACCTTCTGGAATGAATTGATGACACTAACCAAGGTTCCACTGTATTTCAGTATGTTGCATGATTTCTTATAACATTATCCTGTACCTGAGCGAATACATTTAAAATGTAATGTCAGATAAAAGTCTTTATTCACATTTTAGTTTCATTTTATAACACACAATCTATTATCTGGTGAAGCGTTATAGGCTCTAACGCTTATCCCAGGTGACATTGGGCAACACCTCTTTCACATAAAGATGAGCAAACCAGCCAATTTCATGCCAACAGGCACACATTTACACTTTTTAAAAATTCAAGCGTGCGGAAGGCAGGCTAATGGAGCCCACTGAGGCAGCCTGAAGCTTCAGCTAACCGCTGTCTCACCATTTAAAACACCTGCAGCCAATCTGTTATTCATACCAGAGGTGTGTTATATAAATGCCATCCGTCGCCAAAACATCTGTTCTTGTAATAATGTCAAACTAAATATACACTCGCCGGACATTTCAACAGGTAAGATCGAGTCATTTCACGACATATTTCTAGTTAGTGCTCTTGAATGTTGGCCACACAGTCAGGAGATCAATGTGGAAGATCTGGGTTCGAATCTCCGTGTGGAGTTTGCGTGTTCTCCCGGTGCGTGCGTGGGTTTTCTCCGGGTACTCCGGTTTCCTCCCACATTCCAAAAACATGCATGTTAGGTTGATTGGCGACTCTAAATTGTCCATAGGTATGAATGTGAGTGTGAAGTGTAGTTGTTTGTCTATATGTCCCTTGTGACCAGTCCAGGGTGTACCCCGCCACTCGCCTGAAGTCAGCTGGGATAGGCTCCAGCATACCCGAGACCTTAGTGAGGATAAGCCGCACAGAAAATGGAGTGCCAAAAGTTGAGTCAAGGTTGCACTGGCTTATGAAAAAGTGTTCACCCCTTTCCCGATTTCATATTTTTTTGTATGTTTGTCACACTTGTTTCAGATTATCAAACAAATGTAAACATTATCAATGACAACACAACTGAACACAAAATGCAGTTTTTAATTTAAAGTTTTTATTATTAAGGGAGAAAAAATCCAAACCTGCAGTAAAATATGGTGGTGGTAGTGTGATGGTCTGGGGCTGTTTTGCTGCCTCAGGACCTAGAAGACTTGCTGTGATAAATGGAATCATGAATTCTGCCATCTACCAAAAAATCCTGAATGACAATGTCCGCCATCTGTCGGTGACCTCAAGCTGAAACCAACTTGGGTTCTGCAGCAGGACAATGATCCAAAACACACCAGCAAGTCCACCTCTGAATGGCTGAAGAAAAACAAAATGAAGACTTTGGAGTGGTCTAGTCAAAGTCCTGACCTGAATCCTATTAAGATGCTGTGGCATGACCTTAGAAAGGCGCTTCATGCTGGAAAACCCTCCAATGTGGCTGAATGACAACAATTCTGCAAAGATGAGTGGGCCAAAATTCCTCCACAGCGCTGTAAGAGACTCATTGCAAGTTATCACAAACGATTGATTGCAGTTTTTCCTGCTAAGGGTGGCCCAACCAGTTATTAGGTTTAGGGGGCAATCACTTTTTCACACAGGGCCACGTAGGTTTGGATTTTTTTTCTCCCTTAATAATAAAATGTTTCATTTAAAAACTGCATTTTGTGTTTGGTTGTGTTGTCACTGACTAATATTTAAATTTGTGTGATGACCTGAAACATTTAAGTGTTCCAAACATGCAAAACAATAAGAAATCAGGAAGGGAGCAAACACTTTTCCACACCATAGTGAGAGGTGCTTGCAGTATTTTGTTTATTAGATGGTGCAGGGTTGCCTAATGAAGAGAAATTACAAGCTGTACGTTGAGTTGTAGTTTATGTCATTTGTACTAAAGTTACCTGGTTAAAGGTCCATCCATAGGTCACTCTTACATGATTAGTGACACTGGTTCTTTTGGCCAATGCTGCAGCAGAACCAGGTGGAACACCCCTCACCACAAACCGCAGTTACATAACACGCATCAAATGACACCCACATCTTTGTAATGGGAATTTAGGTAGGCGCCACCTTTTGTTTTTTGATAGCTGCAAAATATTCAAAGCAATTTAAACGATGTAAAACTTATCCTCCTGAAACCCAGAAAATTAGAAGTTGCATTTTTTTCATTAAATAATTGTCAGAAAATGTGTTTATTTATTTCTATGCGATGTCCTTTGCAGTGGACAACAGTACCCACTGAATAATGATTTCATCTTTCCTATATTTTTCACACAGTGAAACCTTGGCTAGCATCAATAATCCGTTCCAGAAGGTCCAACTTTAACCAAAATAAGACACAATGTAAATCCAATTATGCCAAAAATGTGAAGACAAAACACGTTTCTATGGTTTTACAATTACAATCTCACATGCACAAAACACTCCAAATTGCATATAAATAAGGAATGAAAAGAATAAATGAACATTTAACATCACGTTTACCTTCACTGAACACATGAATGTTGACAAAGACACAATATGGCAGCAAGCTCAACACGGACACCACCTTCCTGTTTTGCCATGAGTTATTTCTTGAATTCAGTATAGTGTTTCTCACCTTCTTTATCCAAATACAGGCGCTTGTAGCTTTCTTCGGCTTCATTGTGGATTATTTTACAAAGAAAAGCAGAGACTTGTGGTGTAACTGTATTAGTTGGCAAAGAACTACAGAGTCAACCCCCGCTAATAACGTCATAGACAGGAATTGATGGTTCCTCTTTCCTTGTATTAGCAAGCTAATAGGCTGCTAGCAAAGACATTTTGTGATAAAAATACATTAAGAGCTCAGTTAGACTCATGCAGTGAACTGATAACGAAAGACGTGCGCCATAACCAGAAAACGTACTCAAATCGAGACACAAGTTTGGTGTACATTTTACCGAATAATATGCTAACTGGGCGTACGGTATCCGATGTTCCACTGTATTTCATTTCTCCAATTATAGTAACATTGATTGGACATCAACAAAATTAAACCTTTGATCGAACTTTTCTTGCTTTTCATTTTGTAAACATCATGGCCAGACTTTTCCCGTCTTATTTTGAATGATGCCGCAAGAAGCAGTTGTTCTTCTACGTTACAAACATGGATTTCTGCATCTTGATCTTGGACCATCATCATCATTTGATACAGTGGAACCTTGGTTAGCATCATTAATTATTTCTGGACGGTCCGACTCTAACCAAAACAGAGGCTAACCGAATTTTTCCCATAAGAAATCATGTAAATCCACATGCCACATCGTGTCTTTGGGAACAGTAGTCTTCAGTGAAGGTAAAAGTAACCTTAAATCTTATTTCGCCCTTTCATTCCCCATTTATATACACTTTAGAATAGTTTTATGTATGTAAAACTATGATTATAAAAACATAAAAATGCGTTTTGTCTTAACAGTTTTGAGAGTCAACCACTGATGACATCATAGACAGGCGACGTAACTTCCAGTTCCAATTGCCATTTGTTCGCTAGCTAATAGGATGCTAACAAGGAAGGATGTTTTCTGATATATTAATACACACAGTGTATTAATAACACGAAAAGAGGCCCGCCATATTGTGCTCTAACCAGAGAATGCACGCAAGACGAGGCAAAATTGCAGCATACGTTTTCGATGTTAACCAAAAAACGTGCTAACCAGGGTGGACGCTAACCGAGGTTACACTGTATTAAAAAAAAGTAGTATTAATTCCTCATGTCCACCACAAAGGACAGTGGAAAAATGTGTTTTCGGTATCGACTGTATGTTACTAAAACTTTTATTTATCCTGTCATGTTTTGCATTTTAAATGAGGCTTACAGAGGACTTATATACACTGCTGGGTCTCATGAGGTTTAAGGAATACTTAATAAAATGTCACATTTTGCAGGACATAGTTAACTGGAAGTACACGTTCCACTAGGAGGTAACTTCCACTGTTCAGGGAAATAGGAAAAACACAAATACCTTGCGGCGAGCAAGCGTTTACCGTGCTCACCCAAACTATCTAAAGTAAGTTAATAATTGAGTCATTTGTTCAGATGAAGCCAGCTGTATATACAGTATGAACACGTACCCTATTTACCCTTAAATGTGATGCAACTCCCAAGCTTTCTTTGAAAGTGCCGTTGAGTAAAGCAAGGCTTTTGCCAGTCGGCCAAGTTTTCTAGCATGTGGTCAGTCTGTCAGGGCTATAAAGACTGTTTTTTTTCTTCTTTCAAGCTCTCCCTCCACAGTAAACCACAATCCCTCGAGGAGTCAGTTGTCTGCTTGTGTAATGGAAAAGGAGTATGTTTTTGCTAATTCTTGCTAATTCCTTTTCCATCCTTGGTGCGGGACAAGTCAGGGTGGCGGCTAGTGAAACAGATCATATGCCATATAGACTCAAGTTTGGGGCAGGTGTATTCACTCTGGTGCACTAAAATGCTTTGAACTCACAAGTTAATGTTATGAGTAGTACAACTCCACAAATAGGGATACAAATGACAATTATTTTCTTCGTCGATTTTCTTCGACAATGTTGTTTAGATTAAACAAGTAATGAATTAGGCCCTAAACCAGGGGTGAAAAAGCATATTAATAGTATAAACTTCAGTCTGTGCTCTTGTTTTTTAAATTTTTCAAATATTTCAACTTTCCTCTCAAATAATACTCATAAATTTTCTTCTCGGAACTTTATTCCCATAATATTTTGACTTTAGTCCCTCAATATTAAAATTTTTTCCCCAACTTAGTTGTCCAAAAATGACAACTTTATTTTGTTTTGCTTGTTTCTCATCATAATATTACGATTTAAAAAAAATACATTTAATATTTCAACTCTTTGCTACTAAAATGACATTAGTCAGATTACGAGTTTATTCTCGTGAATGTTATTCTCGGTAAAATATGACTTATTTCTCTTAATATTTTGACTTTATCCCCTTAATATTATATATTTCAATATTTCAACTTTATGCTACTAAAATACTGTTATTTTTCTTCATAATATTACGTTATTCTCGTAAAATTACAACCTTTTCTTGTTAGATTACAACATTTTTCTCTTAATATCTTGACTTTATTCTTGAAAAATGACTGCTGATTTTTCCATTTTGGCTGTTATTGTTGTTTTTCTTGTTGTATTGTTAAATTATGATTTTAGAATGTAAATAAAAATATAAAAATAAAAATACAGCCGCCGCAACTTGGACACCCCTTAGTTAGTAGTTTGGTTGGCAACATCACAAAAGAGGCAAAAATGTCGATCACTGTTTTCCAAAGTCAAAGCTGATGTGCGTGAGTACCTTATTTTGCCTAAAACACAAATATAATATGTCTGCTTCCATGGATAACTAAGGAGAATAAAAAATATTCACATTTGACAGGCTGAAATTAGAGGAAATTTACATTTTCAATAAAAAAAAACAATCAAATACTAAAATAGTTGCCGATTAATTGTATAATGGATTAATCATTTATTAATTGATTAACTAGTGCAGCTCTATCCGCAAGTACAAATTCCATGCTTATATACACTCATTTCCCAGAAATATAAACAGCAATCTATGGACACACACTAAAGGCATAGCAGAGCGAGGGGTTGAGCCGCACACAAACAAGCCCCCTGAGCAGTTGGAGTTCTGTGCATTGCTTTTTCAAATCACCACCATTTCTTTGGTCTATTGTGGTATCATTGGTATTGCAGTAGTTCACACGGCTGACTTTCATGCCAGCGTGGGACTGAGTTCCACTCAGTGACTATAGCTGTGAATGTGAGTTTGAATGGTTGTCTGTCTATATGTACCCTGTGATTGGCTGGTGACACAGGTGATATCAAAAACTGTATAACTGTCTGTCATTTGACCCCTGGAACAACTTTGTTCAAAGAAAAAGATGGTGGGAGTCAGTACTGGCGAAAAGTGAACACTTTTACGATATTTCCTTTCCGATTCATCCCAACAACTGTGCACAAGTGCAATACTTGGCTCCTCTTAGGACCATGAATGTTTCGATAAACTTCATGCTCTTCTATCTTTGGATATTTAACCACAGCACTGAGCAGTCATCCTTATGAACACAATACTCATTTCAACTCCTGTTGTGTGTGCTTAGGAAGAACAGATGATTTTCCTGGCATGATAGCGGTGCTCTGAAAGGTGGCAAGCGACTGAAAGAGGATCCATGAAGAATGAGAGGTATGCCCCATGAGAATTAGCCTCCATGGATGGCACCAAACCCCCTGCTCTCCCTTCTGTTTACTTGATTATAGAGGACACAGACCCCATAGCAATGGGTAGAGTTACACATTCTGTACAGGGGAGGTCCAGTACTGTTGTTGAGGTTACTCTGGACTACCTTTCCTCACTAAATACTCCATATAGTCACATAATGTCCCCAAGATCCACACCAGCAGCTGTCTTTCTGAGCAAGCGACACCTCTTGACTCCCACTCCTCCAAGTCTGTTTCTTCATTTAGGCCGCATAGTAGGAAGGCATGCTCACAAGCTCCTCCCTGCTCCGTACTCTCTTTTTACACACAAGCAAAGCCGGCTTCTGTTATGGCAGAGGCTGCATGCACGTTGGCATTTATCAAACAGCTCTGGCATGTCACTCTCCCTGACAGCACAGGACACACACACAGACTGAGGACAAACAGGGGACTACTCATCTCAGCAAGGTACACAGGAGACAGCGGCATATACAGGTATTAAGGTAGGTTGGAACATTCTCCTGTCACAGCTTTCCACCAGTGCTTTGTTCTTCATAGCTGGGATGCTGAACGCTCAGCTTGAATGCAAAAATGTTTGATAAAACTTTAGGAAGACGTTTAAGGCATCGTATGTATAGGGGATTTGCATGTGTGTGAACACACACACTTAACCTTCCAGTTTTTCATATGCCATGGCGTTCTTTCTTGGATGAAGCTCTAGCAGCTGTTTCAATCGCTGAGCTTCAGTTCCACCTCCCTCACAATGAAGCTCAGATGAAGTCTGAGCACCAGGACCGAGACGGCAGTCCACAAGTCCAAGACAAAAACACTAACTGTACAGGCTGAAGACAAGACAGTAAAAAAACACAAAAAAGTGCATTTTAAAGGGCAAAGTTAAGCCAAACCGCTGGTTTTAGTATCTAAATCTCTTCCAGTAATGCAGTGGAAAAATGCTGTCTGTACAGCCAAGAAGGGGTGGAAAGGGAGGACTTTTCTAGGAAGAGAAAAAGAGATCAGAAACATAAGACAAAGAAAGAAAATAAAACTAAATGAAGAATACATCCTGTCAACGCTCACATTCAGGACTAAGTTAAACGGCCAGACTTAGATGTCAGGATGTTATTGGTCCAATGTGGAGGTCACCTGACATGCCAGGATTTATTTTGTATCGCAAATTCATCTGGAGATGAAAGAACCTGTTTGGAAAAGGTTGGATGAACATTCTGTCCGTCACATCCAGTAGAGGAAGGATGACCATGAAGAAGAGTACACATGACGGTAGCTTGACAAGCAGCCAAGTACTGCTCTTTGGAGGGATAAGCATTATACAGTGGATGGCAGCATAGTCAAATACAAAAATATTATAGACAACCAATTTCATTCACCCTAAGTTGATAATGATAGAGCCCACGTGATTGCAACAACAGCGTGTCTGAAGGTGTGGAGTGATGTCAGCCATATTTTTATGTTAAAATCAGACAAAGACGTCGCAGCTCATGTTACGTTCCTTTAAATATCAAATATTTGAGAAGTTTGAGTTGAAACATTTCCGCAATTGGGGTTACGGCTTGCTGTCGAGGGCTGACGGTGGGTCCCGTAGCCGAATCAGTTGAGAACCACTGATTTAAACTACATTGCTGCTACTTCCTAAAGATGACTGTGTGAGATCTTCCTCTGCTGGCTCCGATTGGCTGCAAGAAATTCATGATTCCTGTCCAATCACAAGCATTTTTGTGGCTTAAGCAATGGCTGCGTATGCTGTGATTGCGACCTTGTTGAGCAAAGACAAAGACAGAAAAGTGTTCTATTTCTGTAAACTACAACATGACGAGTTTGACGCAAATACCAAGAAAACATTGGTTTGGAAAACCCCCAGGGCATGGAGCTCACTCTTGATATTTCATTTTGGATGGAATTCAACATGCACAGAGGCAGCAGGCCGGTTTTGTCGGGATTTGGGTAAAGTGAATATTTTATGTTCAGCTCCTTGGTTTCCTGTGAGGTGGACCGACAGCTCCGAGCACCGTCAATTAAATTTGTGCCACGGAAATGTGAAAACTGTTAGGCGATGACTCTCGGGAGATTCCTAACCCGACTGCACTATATATTGTTTTTTCAGTGGTCACGCTGGTGAGAGAGAAATGTACGACTATATTTAAGTTTGGAAAACAGAGACTGTGCAAGCTCGATTGTTTGTTAGCTAGAGAGCAGGACACATGTCTCTTTTTAATGCCACATAAACACGCAGATGTAAGTCAACTTTTAGTGTATGTTAGAACTACGTTATATCCCAAGTCACTCACACAATACACGGAACACATGAAAGACGAATAAAAGGATTTACATACAAGAAATAAATGAAACAGTAATAATGTAATAAATGTGGTTGTCTTGCAGGCCTCGGTACCATTTTCAAATATTGTCCCAGCCTAGTCTAGTCTAGTCTTCTTCTCACAGATCTTCTTGTAACAGCGCACAGAATCCATGACCCCCGCCAGCATTTATTAGCACTCAATAATCTTTATCCTTAATGGTTGCGACAGTTGAGCGGCTCGGACCAAAAGAGTGTGTCTCCTCTTTCTGAGCTTTTCATGAGATGGCTTTTCTTTTCTTTTGCGCACTGCCGCTTGGGAGACATAATGAAGTCCAAATAGTGAACTAATAAGCAATGTTATTCTTCCTCGGTGTGGCTGCACAGGCACACACTGTATTCTTTCGCCCCGCACGAGGCTCACACTGTATTTTTCTTCTGCTGCGCATGCGCACTAATTCTCGAGCAAGTCTCATTTTTACAGACTAAAATTAAGTGTTTAATTAATTTATCTAAGCGGGTTCTGGACCATCATAAACCAACCACATGTACTTTGTTGGGCCGCACGGTGGTCTAGTGGTTAGCACGTTTGCCAATACAGGAACAGCCTGGAGATTCTGCCCGTGTGCGCGTGGGTTTTCTCCGGGCACTCCGGCTTCCTCCCACATTCCCAAAAACATGCAGGTGAGGTTAATTGGCGACTCTAAATTGTCCATAGGTATGAATGTGAGTGTGAATGGTTGTTTGTCTATATGTGCCCTACCATTGGCTGGCGACCAGTCCAGGGTGTACCCCGCCTGTCGCCCGAAGTCAGCTGGGATAGGCTCCAGCATGCCCCCGCGACCCTAATGAGGATGAAGCGGTATAGAAAATGGATGGATGGATGGATGTACTTTGTTGATAATTGAATTTACCCCTGTATTTCCCTAATATGTTATTTTTATGTTATATTTGTCATTTGGATTCAACTTAGTGGCCTGCTGCTTGTTTGTCAAATAAAGATACACGTCTGCATCTAACCTGATGACATGTACGGCAACTTCACACCACATGTATGGGCTAAGTTAAGACATGACAGCCTGGGTGTGAACAGATTCCCATGCCAACAATAAATACCACATGCATATAGTACACAGTATAGTGTGTTAGTTACAGTGCAAAACCCAGGTCATACATCTGCAAGGGTGTAAGAAAAACATTCACATTTATCACGGAAATAACACAGTCTAAACATTTAGTTCATGTCTAAACAGGAGTGTACAAAGTGCGGCCTGTCTTTGTCTTTGGTCAAAAAAAAAAAAAAAAGAAATTACAGTAATTTTACAAGAATAAAGTGAAAACATTAAGAGAAAAAAGTTGCAATCTAATGAGAAAAAGTTGTAATTTCACGAGATATGAAAAGGAAAAAAAACATTCCAGTAGCATGAAGTTGAAATATTAAAGAAGTCATAATATTATGAGAAACAAACACAACAGTGAATACAATTTTTGGAAAATGACATAGCGGAAAAAATATAATGTTAGATGAATGAAGTACAAATATTATGGGAATAAAGTCATAATAACCGGGATAAATTTTACAGGAATAAAATTGAAATACAGTGTTCCCTCGTGTATCGCGGGGATAGGTTCCCAAAATAGCCCGCGATATGTGAAATCCGCAAAGTAGCCAACTTTATTTCTTTACAGTTATCATATATGTTTTAAGGCTGTAAAACCCCTCACTATTCACCTTATACACTTTTCTCAGACAGGCATTAACATTTTATCACATTTTAAACACTCTCAAAGTTCAAATTTTGTTTGAATTTTAATGATCAATCCACTGGGTTGGACACAATAAATTATTAAGTAACTCTCCCATCACTCCTCTGACCGTGCTTCGTCCTGGCGCTGTTCGGCTGTAGCGTTTTCGTATCCTTGTTAAAACATATTGCTCGTCCTGCTCCTTGAACCAAAGATTCATTTAGCTGCTTTGCTTCTTCTTCTTCTTCTATTGTTTATTAGCGGTTAGCAAGCACCTCACGCAGTTAGCCAGTTTGCTAGCGACGGCATGAAGGAGAGTGATTGACAATGGTCTACAGCCAATCAGGACGCAGAACACAATGGGCGGGTTGTCCCTTAGCCAATAAGGACTGTTGTTGCTCTATATTTAGTCGGCTATTGTCTACTGTGAGTTCCTAATATGCTCCTTCGGGCACTGAGAGAGGTGGAGCTGCACACGTCTTCGACATGAGTATACAACACCCTCTACTGGTAGCAGTAATAAATACAATAACAGACACATAAAACAGAGCACGGATAGATCGCTCTAATACGCCACAAGAACGCAGAACACAATGCGCCTCCATAGGCTGTAAAAAAAAATATGCAAAATTGCACTTGAAAAATCAGAAAAAAGTGAATCTGCGAAAGGTGAACCGCAGTGTAGCGAGGGAACGCTGCAGTTGGAAAATAAAAAAACAGCTGTAATTTTTACAATACCAAAATCATAACTTTACAAAAAAAAATCCAGTCATTTTAGTAGAGTTGAAATATGAGAAATAAACAAAACAAAATAAAATAAAGTTGTTATTTTTGGAAAATGAGGTCGGGGAAAAAGTGAACAAAAGTGTGAATAAAGGAATAAAGTGACAATATTATGGGAATAAATGGGAATAAAGAATTTTACAATTTATTTTTGTGAGAAGAAAGTAGAAATATTTGGAAAATTAAAAAAAAACAGCAAAATGGGAAATGGGATTCTCTTTCACCTACATCACAATGCTGAAATGTTGTTCTTTGAAATATACATACCGGTAACTTCTTAGCATATGTACATGCTAAAACAACAAAGTGGCCCTTGCATTCTTTCATTTTTCACTTCGTGGCCCTCGTTGGAAAACGTTTGGTCTAAAATCTTAAGTACTTGTCATTGTGTACTGTATCACAGGCTGGCAGGCAAGATGAGTTCAGTAAATGAAGCCAATATAAGAAAAATAAATCCGATTTTTTTTTGGGGGGGGGGCATATTTTGAAAAATTGCTGCTTTGATGTCATAACTGGAACTGCCAGGAAAAGACGTGTTATATGATGAATGCCATGCACACTGCAAATGTGCATGAGCAAACATCCACACTCTAAACCCAATTAGCATATTTGCTGCTTTCAGCTGAGGTTTATCAATGAGTTGGACGTAACGGTAATGGAGGTCACGTTTCCCAGCAAACCATTTAGTGTTGGTTGTTTACTGCATAGCTGACATGGCAGACTGCCTCAGCGGCTGTAGGCTGGTGGTTGGTGGTCTGGAGAAGGCAGGGAGGGAGAACACAAGGTGAGGAGAGCGATGGTGGGATAGAGATGACTAAATTTGGACGGCAGTATACGGTCGTCCCTCGCCACTTTGCGGGTCGAATTTCACGGCTTCTCTCTGTCATGGTTTTAAAAAAATGTATAAATGAATACATCATGTTGTTTCATGGTCGAATACGGCCTATTATTTGTCAGAAAAATCAGCATATTGAAGCAAATTTTACACATTTGTTGGCTATGCTAGCAGGCTACAAAAAGAGCACACAAGTGGCTTCATTCTGTGAATATGTAGTATTCTACATTGGTCACTTCTATTACAGGTTTGAATTATCTCACAACAGGCACAAAAATCCCTAATAAAAACACGAGCTACTGGTGCGGCAGTAACCCATGCCAAGCTAAAACTAAACTCTGATCCCCCGACGTCACTTCCTATCCACCCGCCACTCAGCTCTCCTGGGACGTCTTAAGTGACTTATTTACTCTGATTATGTCTCCTATATTGGGTAATATGAGTGTAAAGATGACTATAGGGGTGTTAGTTCATGTCTAGAAGGCTCTAATAATGTTAAAAACTTAAAGTGTAAACAGGTTTTCTATGCTGTAACTACGAAAATATTCTATTTATAAATAAGGAATCACGGTCGGGTCTGGAACCATTTAACCGTGATAACTGAGGGATTACTGTAATTCGGGGGTGTCAAAGTCGTTTTCATTGAGGGCCACATCGCAGCTATGGCTGCCTTCATAGGGCCACTTGTAACTGTTAATATATATGAATATAAATATAACCTCATGATATTATTACACAATTGCCCGTGCATTTGATTATAATATGTTTACTAATAAAGTGATGGATAACTTTCCTTGAATTGAGAAGTGAAGTGAAAATGTCAAGGTGACAAGCAGACATTCACGGATTTATTTTTGATAACAAAAAGTGCTTGGAATATCTGATCAGATAATATTAAAGTTTAGAAAAACCACGCAGTACAATTTTTCCGTCAAAATGAAAGTATAAATACATTTTAAAGGAAAAAGATGAAGTGCATTATTGACACACCGGGCCTTGACTTTGACACACGTGCTGTAATTCCTTTCCATGAAAAGTATCCAGCTTTGAAAGGAATTGAGAGAAAGCGAATCAATGAGGTGAAGGGTTTGGGGAATTTCCCTTATTTTTTGGAAAATGTCCCTTATTTTCAAATACAAATGTTGACTGGTATGCACAGCGGGAACTGAAGCTGGAAGTCCAGAATGAGACGGACGCATGGACACTAATAAAATGTTTCCAGCAAGAAGTCAAAAACAGCAAAGGATGGTTTTGCCATCACTGAGTTTGAGGAAAATTGAGATGGAATGGAGAAGATGTTCAAGACGGGGAAATGTTAGGAAAAAACAAAGTGATGAGTTGAAAAAAAGAGCAAAAAGTAACAGAAAGGCAAATGGATACATGTCATTTCAGGGACATTTGATCGAAAATAAGGGAAACTCTGTGGTGTGCTGGTGCAAAGACCCGACTGCCTACTGTGGTGCATCCGTGCCAGAGTGTTGCTGAGCGGACCAGAAGCTGATTTGTACTTTTTTCAAGAAAGTTAAAATACAGGAAAAATAAAAGAAACTGTTAATAAGGGAGTTTCCCAAGGAAAACGAGAGTTTTAACAGGTATGGGCATATGTGGAGGGATGGGAGGAACACTGATTGTATGTCTGCAGAAGTATGTGTTTTTCTGCTGGCCATAGCTGCTTTGTTTTTTACTCATCTCATCCTGGCAGGCAGGGTAGTAATCAAGTGAACATCAGACAGGCCACAGTGGAATAACAGCGTCCATGAGCTTGGACAAAATGAATCAACAAGAGTGTGAGAAAGAGCAGCAGAAGCAGATGTCTGAGACAATGTGAGGGACGAGGTTATTGCCTGTAATTGTTTGGCTTTTGTGCACTAAGCTAAAAGTGTCCACGATAATCCTCTGAATGATGAGTCTCACCAAAAATATACCACAGCAAGTGTCTGCCAGTGCCAAAACTCTTGGGTTTTTCTCCCACAAACCATAAATGTAGTCATTATCTAATTATCCCTACACTCATTATATTTTATGAGACACCCACATAACCATTTCCTGTGCTTGTAAAAAGGCTCAGGCACTTGTTGCAATTTATATACTTAAACATTTATGTCATTGATATACATATACAGTCGCATCAGTCACATAATGCGTCATGAAGAGGAAATACGGAGTATAAAAAGTCGTTTACCTGCATTCATGACCGAGCTGTCATCAGAGCGTGCTTTTTTTGGGGAGTGTCACGGTGTCAAGGTCACGTCTGGTGATGTGACAGCGACGGGTCGCTGACATCGTTTTCAGAAAGAGGCGGGTTGCTTGTCTAATGAAAGACCGGCGTTTTCATATTTTCCCACTCTGGAAGACGTTTTCAAAAAATACCGTTTCAGGTCACCCAGAATGCCGTTTCCTTGTGGATGAAAAACTGATATGATAAATAAAACACGTTACCGTGTGGCTAGCCCCTAACGCTACAGAAGCTAAACTAAGTCAGCATTTTTAAATGTATGGATACAACACAACCTGACTTGTTAAATAAATGTGAGAATGTTCACAAAGAAGACACTTTTAATACATGAAATGACGCCTGAACGCATCCCGGTGTGTAGAAATGTGTCAAACAAGAAACAAGCACACTGGTATCATAAAGCTCCAGTTGCACATTGCCTGCACATAGTCTCCAAGGCAGAAGGGTATTAGGAAGTATTCCGTAACAGAAAACATCCGGCATGCTCCGCATTCAATTGTGTGCCCAACATCATCACAACAAGCGCAAGTCAATTAATTATCACGGCCACTAAGTGTCGCCAAATAACCAACCACATCACACGTTAATTTCTATGACAGTACAAGTATTAGGGTCACATTGGAAAAAAAAATCGGATATTTTGAGAATAAAGTCATACATTTACGAGAGTAAAATAATAAATGTACAAAAAAAGTCGTAAATTTACAAAAACATCATAATATTACCTTTGCCCAAAGCCAAAGGTGACATAAGTCCCCCTTTTCATAGCTGTCTCAGGAAATGCCTGTTACGACGGAATATTAAAATAATCTGAGATTTCGAGAATAAAGTCGTAAATTCACGAGAATAAAGTCGTAAATTTACGAGAAAAAAATCTTAACTTTATGTTGCAGGCGTTGCCTGAGACAGCTATGAAAAGGGGGAACTTGGCCACGTGGAGGGGGCGGGTGTCACTACAGAATACGTACCGGAAGCGCAATTGGTTCTGAACGCAATCGAGACCTACGTAAATGGTCTGATCACTTGTACAGCGCTTTTCACAGCATAAATGGTCGATAACCATACTTCATATATGTAATATATTGGGGGGGGGGGGTTTATTAGTGATTATTATGAAAAGTTCGTTAGCCTGCGGATGTTTCTACCGTCTTATGACATCCACCAAGACTGAATTACGTAAAAACGTATGCAATGCACGTAACGCAGATGTAAATGTCATATCCGGTTATGTATAAATACATCAATAAATAGAATAAAACACATAAAGTACCATTCATCCAAACATATCCTCTTAGCAAATGCTTTTTTCAGTGACGAAAGAAACTTACATTTGTGGAACCAAGAAAAGACGGCCTATAAATGATCCACTTGCACCATGGATCTGATACAAGACAAAAAAGATCGATTATGTTGTAATTTCTCAAATCTTAACGTTTTTCGGAGTGGGTGGGATGACGTACAGTATACGGTATTGCTGCCGTAAAATAGATGGACGCATGGAGTAGATTACACATGCCTAACATGGGACTGCCGAAAAATCGGTCGACCGGATGTTGGCGCGTTCTGCACATGCATAGAACCGATTGCGTTTCCAGTACGTATTGCGTAGCGACAGCGGGGTAAGAAAGGCGGACGTGAGAAGGGCTAGCCATGCTAATCTGTTTATGCTCAACTGCTCTGTTTTGCTGCCATTTTATAAATAAAAGGAAAGTTTCCTTCCTGGAGAGCTATGCTCTATTTTCCCTCAGACACCTATGCCACGATGACACATAACATTACGACTTTATTCACGTAATATTAACACTTTTTTTCTCGTAAATTTACGACTTTATTCTGGAAATTTCTGATTTTTTTTTTTTAGCACTCCATCATAAATTTCAGAACAGCACATTATGTTAAATGATATTTTGCTGAAGAAAATGGATGGATGGATGTCGCACCTGACTATCAGTCGCTAAACTGTAAAAGAAAAGTGCGACTTATACTCGATTGGTGTATTGAACTTTTCATTTGATTGTTTTGACAGATCCAAACACTCCAACAGATAATGTGACAACATTAGAGACTAAAACAAGATGATGGAAAGACATAACGGTAAGATGCTCTTTAATTTGCCAGAACTATTCAAAATAATTCTACATTCTATGCAAAAATGCTATTTCAATGTTTACAGGAAATATGCCACCTTTTAAAGCAGGCAAGCTTCCGTACTCAGTGGAAACCCCGTACGGTTTTCGTCTCGACTTGGACTTCCTGAAGTATGTAGATGATATTGAGAAAGGTAACACCATAAAAAGAGTCTTCATCCAGCGCCGAAGCAAAGGCCCTCGGGCGAACACTCTTCCTCGGCACCTTCACCCCTCTGGCTACCGTCCAAGCCCTTGGGGGTCGACCGGGGCTCTTGGTCCCAGGTCTCGACTGCCTGATGACCATCATCATGCCGCTTCCTGGTTGCGTGATTACAGGAAGCCCGTTTCTCCGAGAGGTTTGGCAGAGATGGAGGCCAAAATCCGAGATTTCGACGAGCAACCTTTGGGTGAGCATATCCGCCCTCATCTCCTCCGAGCCTCCAGTCTGCCACTTACAGTGTTGTTGAGACAAGGATCTGAGTCAACGGACGAACTCGGCAGTCTCCGAAGTTCAAGGGATCACCTTGGAGGCAGGAACAGCTCTTGTGAAGACATCTTTGACTCCTCAGACATCCCTCGCAACCAGGACTGTTCAGGCCTGTTGAGGCGCCTGACAGAGGCTCTAGACCACGTGGAGGAGCTGGAGAGGGAGGTGCAGGTCATTCCAGACCTCCGAGCTCAGATCAGTGTTCTCCAGGAGGAAAAAGACAGGCTGCGCTCACATAGTCACACGCCCTCTTTGAATGGGACCAGCGCCCACTATGTCACTGCAGACAAGAAAAGACCACGGCATGAAAGCTGCATCGTGCTTGCTGGTAATCACGGCAGCGTTCAAGAACCTAATCCGACACATGAGTGGAGGGCGAGCACGGACCTGGATGAGCTGCTGACGGTGACGTCCCTCCAGGCCAAAGTAGCGGTGCTGGAGCAGAAGCTTCATGAGGCCGAGCTGGAACTTCAGAGGGTGACAGGGAGGCTGAGACAGCAGCAAAAGGAGGGCAGAAGCCAAGATGAACAGATTGAACATCTTATCGCAAATCCTGGGGTGTGGGTTCGTGCAGAGAGGGTGGTGCTAGACCAGGAGGGGGAAGAGATGAGCGTTATCGCAAATGGAGAACGCTCTCAGCACAAAGATGATGTCCTTGATTCCCCTGAAAGCAGTCAGCATGCTTCTGCTCACACTTTAGACACATCGGTGGTCATCCACCACATAAATAAAATCAAACAGCTCCTAGATCAGCAGTGGGAGTGTTTGAGTGCAACAGAGGAAGAGACACCTGGAGAGCAGATTAGCCCGAGAGTTATCTCCGTGCAGCAGGAAATGATGGAACTCATCGACATCCTTACCTCTCACTACACACAGTCTGGACGCAACGGTGGAGGCAGCATTCAACACAGAGGTACTGGAAGCAAACCTACCACTGTTTTATGATGATGCATGCAGTTTTAGTGCAATAATTACAACATATGAAAATAATGGTGCATAGCTGTTTTTTAAAATAGTTTTACAATAAATAATAATATAATTAATAATAACGAATATTCCAATCATATAATTAAGTCACATCAAATTATGTACGCGTTTAAAAATGATTAAAGCTTTGAAATGCATTATATACCACGAATTAAATTATTATTATAATCATTTTTATTCATGTCGAGGATGCTGGTTTTGAATACATTTGTACCGTAGGAAGAGGGTGCAAACTTTTACCATAATAACATTTGTATTAACTGTACATACGTCATCATTTGAACATTTTTATTGATATATTTCATATTAATGTACGGTGGCCTAGTGGTTAGCATGTTGACCACACAGTCAGGAGATAGGGAAGATCTGAGTTCGAATCTGAGTTCGAATCTCCGTTTGGGCATCTCTGTGTGGCGTGTACGTGTTCTCCACGTGCATGCATGGGTTTACTCCTCTCACACTCCAAAAATATGAACGTGAGTAAAGGTTGCCCCAAGTCAGCTGGGATAGGCTCCAGCATACCCCTGCGACCCTAATGAGATATTGCATAGAAGATGGATGGGTGTAAAGTGTTATAGTTAATAGTTATAGTTATTACTAGTTACTTTCCCATAAAAGTAATTGAAATAGTAACAGAATTAGTCCTTCATAATGTAATTAGGTACAAGGGAAAGCAATTTCTGCGTTACTTAAAAAAAAAAGACTTAAAATATGTCAAAGTTTGTCAGATTTAGCTTTGAGATGTTTCAAGAGGTTAAAGTTGATTTGCAGTTCTCTACCAAGACGCAAGGGGGCAGTATTTTCCAGAGCGTGAGCAACCACAACTCTCATTGACTAGCTATTTAGCTTCCTGTGTACTAGTAGCAGCGAACAATGGCGACTGAAGCAACATCCAGATCGTTGATATCTACAACAGTGTTTAATAACGTGCCGCATTGCAGTGTCAGTAAATGTAACGTTTGAAATAGTAATTAAGTGAATTACCCGTTACTGGAATAAAACAAAAAAAAACAAGCAAATTCATATTCTTATTTCACAGGCGGGGAATGCAGCATGAAGACTGACAGCGGTACTCGGACTCCAAATGCTGCTGCTGAAGGGTAGGCAATTTTTAAATGTGGGCTTTTTCCCCTGATGATGATGATGTAATGTTATTTTCACATGAATGTATGGATTTGGGGAGTTTTGTGTTTATGCACGAGATACATAATACCTCTTCTGGAGTCAACCAGGAATTGTCCACTAATTTTAGCAGAAACTGTATTTATCTTGAAGTTCTTCCAAAGTATTGTTTTGGTACGATAGTCTTCCCACAGCGTGAAGTTCGGGTTAAATTGAGGAGTTAATGTTCACCGACACTGTACACAGAGAAAAAAGTTGTAATCAAACAAGAAAAAGTTGTGTCTTTATGAGAATGACGTTGCAATATTATGAGCAAAAATAACACATAAAGTTGAAATATTAAAGAAATAAGATGTTATTTTTAAATATAAAATATTATGAAAAAAAAACAAAAATAACTAAGTTTTAATTTTTGGAAATTAGGTTGCGGAGAAAGTTCTAAATTTATGAAAATAGAGTCAAAATATTATGGGAATAAAGTTATAATTTTGAGAAAAACATTTATAAAAAGGATGCTAAAATAGTTGAAAAATGAAAAAAAACAGTTAAAATATTAAGAGAAAAAAAATGCACATTTTTGAGAATAAACTCATAAGGTTACGAAGAAACATAACGTCATTTTAGTAGAGTTTAAATAAAAATGTGTTGTTTTTTTTTAAGTTAAGTAATATTATGAGAACCAAAGAAAACATTTTTTGGGAAAATTAGGTTGGGTGAAAAAGTCCTAATATATGGGGAACAAACTCAAAATATTATGGGAGTAAAGTCAGAATATTACGAGAAAAAAATGTGCAAAGATTTTTTGAGAAGAAAGAAAAAATGAAAAAGGAGAAAATAAAAAAAACAGCAAAAATGGGGAAAAAAAGAGCAAAGACCGAAGTTCAAACTAATAAATCACAAAGCTGAGATGCAGTTTTTTCTTGAAATATATAACTTCTTAGCATAGCTACATGTGTTGCTTTACTAAATACTGTATTTAAGTAGCCTTTGCACCCTTTCATTTTTCACTGTGTGGCCCCTGTCATAAGTTTGGACACCCCTGCCAAGGGGCTTCTTACACACCACAGCTGTAATGTTTCTGGGTAGATACTGAATAAGTTAAGTTTTCAGTCAAAATAGCAATGGCAAACCACAGTGTGCTTATTAGGCTTTGTCAGCTAGCCTGGTATACTGTACATACCGTATTATACTTGTTTTTGCAGGTTTGCTCTGCAAATTGCTTCAACTTCACAACCAATATTTTGCTTTCCTTAAATGCCATATAGATGCCAAATAACAGCTTCCAGCGACAATCCAGTCGGGCGGAGTTCTGTGCAGCACATTGCTCATGGTGATTTGCACCAGGATGAGAGCAGCATCAGGCTTTGGGAAATGGCTGCGACCCAAGTGGATGCAGACCCAGAAACGACAGGGATGGAGGAAAAGAGGGAAATGAGCCGAGACGAGCAGATGATATCGCAAGGAATTGGATCGGAGTGGACAGATGGAGGGGTGGCATCTGTCGAAGCCGAGGCTGCGGTGGAAATGGCCAAGATGAAACCGCTGGCCCCAGGAGAACACATGGAGGGGAACTCTGGCTCCAAAACAACCAGAGGCAGGTGAGAGGACCAGAATGCAATTTGTATACTGCTCCTTCTTTTCGCTCCACGTTCTCTCATCCTGCCTTTCTTATCTTTTCCAAGTGAGGCAGTTAGTGCAGATTTTATGGCTGCCTGCCAGTTCCTCAACGATCACATGGACAGCATAGAGAACCCTACCCACGACACAGTGCGTACTTGGCAATCTTGCATACAGGTGGTCCTCGGTTTATGTCTTGTTATGATGTTTGTTCATTTTTAAAACTTAATTTTGGTCCATAAACTATTTACAGCACGCAGAAGAATACATGCGGATGACTGTGTGTGCGTTAGGTCTCCTAAGCGGCAGTACGCCAAAGAAAAAGAAAGCCATCAGGCAGTGAAAATGAACATCAGAAAAAGCTCCGAAAGCTCTCTTTTGGTCGCAATCGCTCGACTGTCGCAGCCATCACTAAGGATAAAGATTACTGACCGCTTATGAATCATAGAGGGGCCATGGGTCCTGTGCGCTGCTACAAGAAGATTTGATGTGTTTTATATGATTGACTTAGGGGTTAACTTAGGTATATGTTCCGACTTACACTAAAACTCGACTTTACATCACAGTCAAGAAACAGAACTCATTCGTGACCCAAGGACCACTTGTACACACTCTCCCCTCTGAGGATAAACCCTGTTATACTGATTTACTTTAAAAGTAGACCGAATCGTCTTTGTTGCAGAGGAAGGCCCTGGTTGTGGTCTTCCAGGAGTGGTTTAGTGCAGCAGCAGAGGAGAATTCAGTGGCCAGTACGGTGGCTGTTTACCTGAGGGAGGTAAAGACGGCAACACCTTCACTAATGGCCTTCCTCATCAACCTGCCTGATGATAATGGCAACACAGTTCTGCATTACAGTGTTTCCCACAGCCACTACAGCATCGTCAGTCTGCTACTGGACACAGGTAGTAGAAATCCTCGTATTTAACCGTCGTAAGACTCTGAATTGAATCTCACTTTTTTTCCTTGCCGCGCAGGAGTGAGCGACGTTAACTTCCAGAACAAAGCGGGTTACACCGCAGCGATGCTGGCCTCTTTGACAGCGCCTGACAACCCTGGTGACATGGAGGTGGTCCGCAGGCTCATGGAGCTTGGCGACATTAACATCCGCTCCTGCCAGGTACCGTCGCCATTGCTAACACTTACTGGCATGTGAATCATTTAAACGTAGAATGACCTAAGCTATTCACATTCAAATGTTCAAGCAGCCCATGCATCCTGAATCCTATCTGAGTAGACTTCCATTCACATCTACTGAGGAAGCCAAAGTAGTCCACACAGAAAGAGAAAGGCCTGAGCCGCCAAATCCAACCCCATACCCAAAGCAGCAGTGCTAACGAGGGTTGGGCATAATTTGAATTTGAACGATTGTGGTTCAGATTCCTCGTTATAACTTCGGTTCCTAATGATTGTCGGTTCCAATGCTTTTAAGAGCAAGGTCATGAAAGTTTGCATGGTTTAAATGAGTGTGCTAACCAGGGTTCTTTTTGGGTGAAATGCCTGAACTTCCCCATGAATTTTTTTTAAATTATATAAACTTTTTAGAAACTTGACTATGAATTTCTCACAGGGCTTTTTTCATATCCAACCATCACTGACAAGATTCATCAACTTTGCTTAAATATCTTATAAATTCTTTTACATAATTATGTTTTATATTGTTCAATTTTTGAAAGCGAACGGTAAATTTGCAAAAATTACATTTATAGTTGATGACAAGCTAGCCTCATTTCCGGAAGTGAAGCCATCGGAGTTCTATCATACAGATAAACAAACATAGAGTTGTATGAGACAGAGGATGTTTACTGTGATTGTAGCAAAGATTTGAGCGATGTGTCAATAGTATGAGGAGAAAAGGAGGAAGAAACATTTGGAGATGAAATAGAGAACTTGCAGAACATGGACTTAAGCCATGGAGAGGCAAGGAGATGAAGATGGTCGCCTTCAAAACACAGAATGGTAAGTGTAAATTACTCTGGAACTGCTTATCCTTCAATTATTGTTTTAAATCAGCTTCTTAATGAGGGTAAAGGGGTTCTTATAGCCTGTTTGATTGTACGTATATGTGGCCGCACGTCGAGGATACATTTTGCTGGCGGTGGCCCCCGCCCCCCATAGTAAATTGCTGTGAAAAGATGTTTATATAACATGTATAACGCTTTGCAGACTTGTCGCTATCGTGGAATTAGAAGACATTATGTAAACAAGACATGACTTGTTCTGTTCTGTGGCAACTTTGACGTAGTTCTTCGTTGTCTTGTTTTTTTTCCTGTGCACCGTCGGAATAGCATCCCTTTTCAAAATGCGTTTATCCCTACTTTCAAGCCAAATGCTTCTTGTAAAGAAGAAGTCATCAGTGAAATGATCACTGCATAGAACAGAACTCGAGTTGGGCGTCCGTCCGTCTCTCGTTCTCTGCACTTGCTTTGTCCATTTTTGTCTTAGACCTTCCTCTATCACTCGGATACTGTTGAGATCCAGCAGCAACACAACATTTTGGCATGACTACTATTTGGATGAAAAATATCCTGAACCAAGTCGACGATCTACCTCGAGAGGCGTTTGTTTACTCTGCTTTAGCTGAGAGGTGTCACCCCGATGACCTCACTTCCGGAAATAAGGCTGACCTGTGAGAACCAGTTCATCATGGGTGGCGCCATGAGCTATACTGTAAATGTAATTTTTGCTTTCAAAAATCGAACCATGTAGAATTTAATTCCAAACAACATATAACATATTTAAGCAAAGTTGATTAATCATGTCAGGGACCCTCTAAATAAAACCTGGGTGCAGAATATCAAACAAACAAAAAACTGTTTGTCTATGGAAAAAGTAAAAGCTAAACTTTTGAGCTCACCTCACACTGTCCATGGCTGAATTAGACGCACACGCTTCCTGCTGCTTCTTCTTCATTGGTGTTCAGCGGCTTCTTCTTTGCCGTTCGCTCTGCGGACCTGGCATCGAAACGAGCAATCAAAAGTAAAAAATTGGAACGATCCTGAGGGAACGGGAACGTCAGTCCCGGCTCCCATCGATGCTGGAGACTCGATGCCTAATCCCAGTGCTCACCAATGCACTACTAAGCTGCCGGTGATAAAATAAACACCTGATTCCTACTGTGATATATGAGAAGCAGCAACACACAACGAAACAATCAGCCCAGCTGCTGAAAACATTTCCAGGGTACAGAAGCTGAGGGGATGCAAACATAATTGGAACGCTAACTTCACCACAGTGGGGAACCTCACTCCATTAACTTTCCATCAATCTGTGTTGGAGGTACGCACAATTTTCCAATACTTCCGACAAACATTTTTCTCCAAAAGGTTTCCACACCAAACTTCACCATCTTTATTAGAGATGGCAAACCCGATTCCTTTTACTTTTAATGTCTAATATATATCAGTAGGTGTGCACAATATACAGTATATATATATGTGTACCCCTAATATGTTTCATATAATTTCCTACAACTGTGTCCCTTTTGAGTCCCCATGAAAAAAACATCCCAATTTAAATTTGAAAAGTCCACTTCTACCATAAAGCATAATAATATGAAAAAAGCATGAATTAATAATAATAATAATAATAATAATAATAATAATAATAATAATAATAATAATAATAATAATAATAATAATAATAATCTTATTTTTTGCAAACTGGGCTGCCCCCACTTGTATTTGCGTGACTACAGTTACAAATACAAGTCCTAAAAATAACAATTTCTACATTTATTGTTGTAACGTGTAATGTAACTTGTCAACTTTCAATGTTGTTTTTCATCGTAACCTTCACAATGTTCCGCTATCTACTGTATGCCTGTAAACCAAAGCGGCTCACCTTTCTCGGTGGCTCTGAATCTTGTGCAAAGGGTTAGAAAAATCGATATTAATAGTACGTGTGAAAATATTTAACCAGCTCTTGTCATTCTTCCATACAGACGGGCCACACAGCTTTGCACTTGGCTGTGAGACACGGGCGAGTTGTGATGGTTCGCTTGCTGCTGAGCTGTGGAGCAGATGCCAACATCCAGGACGGTCAGGGAACCACAGCCCTCATGTTTGCGTCCGAGAGGGGCCACACGCACATCGCAAGGCTGCTACTGGAGAGGACTCAGTGCGATCTTAGCCTGACTGATCAGGTATCGGATTTCTGCCCTTGGGAATGAATGTACCCTTTGACTGTGGCTTCAAGGTGTCGTCTTCATCATATCTACCAATTACGATGAAGATCTGACCTTGTGGAACTGAGTTATTGACGTTTAGAGTTTAGTGGCAAATTGCCTGATTGATCATCCAAGTTTGTTGCCATGCCCCGCCCACATCTTGTGGAACAGTCTAAAATCCTTAGCAGTACATCATCGCCCGTCTGGCTAGTATCCGTGATTTTCATTTGGGCTCATTTGGTCAAAGTACCTAGGACTAGTTTGTTGAAATACAACCTCTGGTTTTCGCCCCAAATTGCCACCGGAACCCAAAATTGCAGACTTCCTGTTTTTTTTGTAACATGGGTTCTTGAGGCTTTTTTTGTGCATCCTGCCATGGCTGACCGTGTATTCTTCAGTCTTTGTATGCCCCCCCTTCGGCAATATCATTAGAAAACACTCCATTAACTTAACCGAACTAATCAGCTGTCCAAACTCCAGCCAGGCGTGTCTTAACGACATAAGGAGCTGGATGACCTCAAACATTTTACTATAAGACTGAAATCATAGTCCTTGGTTCCCAGCGCCTCAGAGACAAGATTGCAACTGATATTACCGCCCTAGACGGTCTTGCACTCACCCCCCACAATACAGTCAGAAACCTTGGTGTCATCTTCGATCAGGACCTTTCCTGTCGTTCCCAAATACGACAGGTGTCAAAAACAGCATCTTCCGTTTACAGACTATAAAGAAATTCAGAAAATTGCCGCCAAAAACCTGTTCATGCTTTTGTGACCTCCAGGTTGGATTATTGTAACTCTCTGTTAAGAGGTCGCCCTTCAGTCAGTCCAAAATACTGCCGCACCAATCTTAACCGGCACCAGAAGAAGAGATCATATCTCACCCGTGTTAGCCTCACTGCACTAGTGACCTGTCAAATTTGCAATTGAGTTTAAAATTCTCCTTCTTGCATCCAAGCACTACACGGTCAGGCACCAGTGCACCTTAAACAGCTCCTAGAACCGTATCAACCCAGGAGAACACTGCGCTCCCGGAATTTACAATTACTTGCCACTCCTAGAATTTTTAGAAGCAGAATGGGAGGCAGAGCATTTAGTTATCAGGCTCCTCTGTTGTGCAACCATCTCCCCCACTCAATCTGGGAGGCAGACACCCTCTCTCTATTTAAAAGTCAACTAAAAACTTACCTTTTTGCTAAAGCATAGTTAGAGCTGACCCCTGATACGCTGATACGGTTTGTATCAGAGACACTCCTCTATGTTGCTTGGACTAAGACTAAGACTTCTGGCTTGATCTACCTCTGGCGGTCAGGGCTTTTGAGTTCTTCCACACCAAAGTCATCAAAGGTTTGTGCATGGGACAGGAAAAAGGCCTACAACGCATAGAATTTCCAAAATGTCTTGCCTATATTTAATCGCTGATTGGTTCCGTAAATGCTGTGTTTTGTTTATATACTGTACAGCAGGGGTCCCCAACCCAGCCGATCATGAGCTACCAGTCGATCTTTGAGTCTTTGCTGCTCGATCGCGAGAACATTATGAAAAAAATGTATTATCACATCAGTGCCCTCACCGCCCGGCGAGCGATTGACAGGCACGCATTTTGTCCACGGAACACACCCATACCCGTCACCACTATCCAGGCAGCAACCAGCAATCCCCAGCTAGGTCCCCAAAACCCGGCCGGAGGTCCACTAGTACACAGGCCCGCCTTGTACACCGACTCGCCCCTCCGTGCTAAGAAAAAGGTCAAGCAAGAGAGGGAGGGAGTGATAGAGCGCTGCAGCAATGTGCCTGTGCACACAACAGTAATTATTGCACGTTATAGGGCTCAAAATCTGCCTTTGCTACCTAAGTTAAGGTACAAATATAACTTCATAGACGTGCACCTCCAAAAAAAATCTGAGCCGTGACGACGCCGCTCGTTAAATAGTCGTGGTTTGCTCGTGAAGCCGATGTCACAAGCTCAACCCCGACCAAGAGCCACAAAAGTACAGTGTGGGGGTGCCCAAAGTGCGGCTCGTGGCTCAGTTGTCATTGCATCACTGCAGAAACAAAATTTAATTTAAAAAAACAGCAAAAATGATAAAAATACAGCAAAAGGAAAGGCACAATGTGAAAAAGTAAATATAATAAATATAAAAAATAATAACACAAAGCATATATTGTGTCTATATATCTATATATCTATCTATATATACATATAGATAGACATATAGATATATAGACTAGGGATGTTGGTGAAAAGTAAAGAATCCTATTTTCTCTATCTTTGCTGTCTCAGAGTGGTCGCACTGCACTCAGCATCGCCATGCACGGCTCCCACGGCGACACAGCCGCCCTGCTGCAGGCCCACGCCAAGGCTCGGGCGCTGTAGCGATCCAGTGGATAGCTGGATAAGAAGACACCCAGCATGACGCTTGAAGCCACATCTTCACCTTCTTTGACCACTTGCCTCGTGACGTTGAGGCGTTTTTGCTCAGTTTGCATTTGCTAGAGTTGCTACGTGAGTGTTGATTGTTACGACTGATGCAAGTGGCGTCTCAGTATGATTTTTTGGGGGGTGATTTTACCCACCAGCATGTTTTTTGTTGTATTTTTTTCAGCTGCTGAGCAATTTTCCACTCTTACATACACAAAAATGCAATCTTGTGCAACACACCCCTCTGAAGCCAGCTTAACTGAGATAAATGTGACGCGTTCAAACATTCACATCAACGCGGTCCACTCATTCATCAGATTCTCTGCTGCAAGGACACAGATGGCCAGCAGGTGGCGCACCTCCGTTCCCAGCATTCAGCCCCGGCAGCCAATCAAGCGTGACACCCACGAGGAGAGCAACAGCATGCAGGAAGTGAGCATGAAAAAGGGGATTTGATGCAACCTCATTCAAGTGTGACAAACGATTAGAAATATGACACCCAACAAATTGTTAACACTTCAGCGGAGGAGATTTGTCTGCTTTGCTTCGAAGTGGGGGCCACCAAAATACGAGACACCGCTCAGTACACCGTTTACATAATGCAACCCCAATGATAAATATTGCTAAGCCCTGTTAAATTCAATAAATACAAATGTCAATAAAAACCTTTTTTTTTTACACAGCTCTTGTATTGGCTCTTATTAGATTGTCACAATGTTGCAGCAATTTCTCCCAATCGAGTCATGCATAAATGCATTTTATGGCCATCATCATGTCTGGTCGTCGGTGAAGGAAGCCTTTGTTTACTGCAAACGGCACGTCAATCTGATACCGAGGTTTAAACAGGGAGGCTGCAACCGAAGGCCGTGCTTCATAATAATGATGACGTCTCTTGCTGGGTTTCATTCTGCGGGATTAATGCAACATTGAATCCTAAAAAATACCGGCCTGCAAAAACAGCGTTGCATTACAGAGAGCCTAAGTGGCTTTCAAAAACCATAAATATGCCTCATTCATAAATAAAGCAGATGAATGGACCTCTTTAGCCGTTCAACGCTATGCAGGATTACAGGTGGATTTATCACTTTGTGGTAAATATGAAGAGAATTAATTCATGTGATGTGGTTAATCCAGAAACGTACTAGTGATTTTAGGTCCTACATTTTACCACCTGCCGCTTTTCATCATTTCCAGCTTTCATCTCCTGAATGCAGCAAGTACAGTAGAGTGAAATGAAATGTTAATAATGTTGCATATTAACCAACACATGAACTGACGTACGATGGAATGCACCACTCACGTGAAATAAAGAGCAGCGCTGGATCAGCGTTTTGCTTCGCTTTCACCTTTAATCCAACAAATGGAAGACAACTCCTTTTTTCAAGACAGTTATCCCTCATTTACCGCGGTTAATTGGCTCCAGACCCGACCGCGATAAGTGAATTTCCACAAAGTAGGATTCCTTATTTATAAATGGAGTATTTTCTTGCTTACGTCCTTCTAAAAGTGTCTTTTAACAATAGCCTCTAGCCCTCTAGACATGAAATAACACCCCCTTAGTCACCTTTACACTGCTATTACCAAATATAGTAGACATGTGTTGCAATAAATGTGTTCGGGACACGTGGAGGACAGGAAGGGATGTCGGGGGTTCCGAAATTTAGCTCGGAGCCCATGTTAGTGTTATTATTTTTACGTTATTACTATTATGCCTGTTGTGAGATCATTCAAACCTGCAATAAAAGCCTGTTGTTCCGGCGATCAAGTGATTGTGTGCCTCGCCGAACATTACAGACACCAGTGTATATCACATCAACCCAAAGTCTTTGAATGCGTCTTCTGAATGCCTTATATTTGCATTTTAGTTCATTTAGCCTTATTATGCTTGAAAATGCTTAATTTAGGCAAAAATATGTAACATTTGCTTAAATATGCATTTTTTATTATTATTTTTTTTTTACTAATAATAGGCCGTATTCAACCGCAAAACAGCACGATTTAGTAAAATATTTTTGAAAAGCAGCGATACGGTGAAATTCAAACCGCCCTGCGGCAAGGGACGACTGCGTGTTTTTGGAAAACTATTTTTTAAAGACGTGTGCTCTCAGTGTCTCCCAAGCATATTCTGTCATGCCCCACCTTGGGGGGAGATTTTTTTTTTCCATTTGAGAACCTGTAGTATTTATTTAATTATTTATTTGTACAAACCGCTGCATGAGTTGCTGGCACCAACATCGTTCAAGTTAGTATATACCAAACTTTTTTCACAGGGGGCCACATAGTGAAAAATGAAAGGATGCAAGGGCCACTTGGATATTTTATAAAGCAACACGTGTAGATATGCTAAAACGTTATATTTATTTCAAGAAAAAAATGCATGCCAGCTTTGTGATATAGGTGAAAAAGCTTAATATTACTATTTGCTCTTTTTTTCCTCATTTTTGTTGTTTTTTTTTAAAAAAATCCAAATATTTCAACTTTCTTCTCAAATAATCTTTGTAAATTTTCTTCTCATAATATTTGGACTTTATTCCCATCATACTTTGAGTTTTTTCCCGTGAATTGTAACTTTTTCCCCAACCCAATGTTCCAAAAATGACAACTTTATTTTGTTTGTTTCTCAACTTAAAACTTATGTGTTTTTTCAACTTAAAAAAAACTGCATGTTTTCCCTTTAACAATTCAACTCTATGCTACTAAAATGACATTATTTTTTCCTCATCTCAATTTTCGTTAAAATATGGAAACTTTTTTCTCTTTAAAACAAGGGTGTCCAATGTGTGGCCCAAGAGCCATTTGTGACCCACGGTACATTGTAGTAACAAAATACACTTAAAAACAGCACAAAAAGGCACAATGTAAAGAGATGAAGTGGACATGTTGATTCCAATAACTAATAATAACACAATACAAAATTATGTTTTTTCCTTTTTACAATATAAATATCAAAAATTAGGGATGCTCGCATCGATCCGCATCGACCGATTTCCGTGAAAAATCAAATGATCTGCATATTCCGATAAATGCCTTTTAATGCTGATCATTGCAGCCCGTAAATTTAGGTGATTTTATGGTTCTTGTTTTCATAGCATACCGCCAGTAGCAAGGCTGCCCCCCCCATTAATGCATTACTAATTTTATTAGTAATTATGTATTTTTTGGGCTCCCTGGCAGTCAAGGGACCTTGGAATTGCCCTGACTTTTCCCCTTTATACGGCACCCCTGTGGCCAATAGCACTCATCATAAATAAATTGAAAAATATTATAATTAATCCTTTCAGTCCTGGATGACCGGTATCGGAATCGGCAGCATAAAACCCTGATCGGAGCATCCCTACTAAAAATCAAAGTGGCCCCTTGCGTCCTTTGATTTATCAATATGCAGCCCTCAAGGGAAAATGTTTGCATGGCTCTTATTCTCTTAATATTCCCATAATATTACATTTACTTAGTATTACAACTTTATGCTGCTAAAATGCTGTTATTTTACTTCACAGTAGTACGTTATCCTCGTAAAATAACAACTTTTTTTTGTTAGGTTACTTAGGTTATTTTTCTCTTCATATTTTGACTTGATTCTGCTCATTTTTCCATTCATGATGTTTTTTTTTTAAGTTGTCTTGTTAAATTATAATTTCAGAACGTGCCGCAGGCCAATAAAAAAACAACGGCGGGCCGCAGGTGGCCCCCGGGCCACACTTGGGACACCCCTGGTATATACAGTTGCATCATGGTCCCCAAAATTGTACCCCCAGGGTTACAAGTGTAATAGGGGGTGCGTGAATCAAACTGAAAAACAATCAGCGCGTCACACTGACAATTACGAGCGCGCTTGAACGCCGCACGGCACACGGAGTGCTCTGTGTGCATCATATGAACAAATAAGTACGTTTGATGATGACTTTGTACATCAAAAGTCTTGAATTAAAAAAAAAAAACTGTCACTGTGAGCGCGGATGCCCCCTAAAATCAGCAAGTCCACCTCTGTGTGTATTTTTGTACTTCGGATACTGCTTTATCGTGATTGTTAAACTTTCTCCTTGGTATTAAGTTAATATGCAGACTTCAACCACAGCCGCCGTGAGTGGACAATAAGAAGCTGAAATTCAAGCCATTCAAATGAAAGGATGCCAACATCAGACTGGAATAAACGATACGTAGGATGATTACTTATCTGTTTATCGGTGCTCACGTCAAACTTTATCCAAACGTCACCATGCAAAATATGCAATTTTGACCCGGATTTACTATAAAATGAATTAACCAAGGAAGCACACTCTGCCCCCAGGGGAGCCTGGCCCACTATTGGAGAAGCACTGATCTCGAGGGACGTGTTGTCGGTTTGTGAAACGCACTTCGTTTGTGCTGAAAAACAAGCGCACACATGATGAAAACTTTCAGTCCAACTTTTATGTATCAATATATAGAGATATTCAAAAGCAGTACATCACAGAAAATCAAAAAGTGGAACCAGTTTGGTTTCAATAAAGTTTGTCTTTGCAAAGTAGTCAGTGTTTTCATGAAAACAACAAAAAGAAAACAAACCAAAATAAAAAAAAGGCACAAACATAATAATTGTTGTTGTTGTTGTTTTTTTTTTTTAAACATTAACACTAAGGTATGTGAAATGTACAAAACAAGTATTTGTTTTTTTTTTACCCAAGGGGGTGCACGGTATTTTTTACATGGGTTAACGGAGAAAAAAGAAGATGCACAATAAAAAATAACACCGACAGCTTTGGTGGATAATTTGGATTTCTTACAAGCAGGAAACTCTTTGTACAAATAAATTAATATACCTGTCAACACTTTATCTAAAATCTTATGTACACGGTCTGTTTTACATCGTCGGAGGCTATCATACATTATCAAAAAACCTTATGAAAACATATTTACACGTCAATGAGTCAAAAAACACCCTCGTCTCTATCGCACTCATCCACGCTTTCATGCAACACACGAGGCATTCTAAGAGGGTTGTGCAACAGAGAGCATAAAAACTGGTCAAATATGGCTGTGGGATGAACATCGGCGCTCACATGCATAATAGTGAACACACACACGCACACGCAGGTTGGCAGGGGTGTCGTATTTTGGGGTTTTGTGTATTTTTGTGATCATCTGCAGCCACCTGCTGGGCTGTCCCACTTGTGTGTGTGTGTGTGTGTGTGTGTGTGTGTGTCCTGCCCGCAACAGTGACTGCATTGTGATGCAATTAATCATGTTTGTTTATATTTGGGGAGGCAAGTGCACTGCACATTGGATCCTCCCAACTAGAAAACAGCACGAACGCACAACAGAACGCTCTCATTGTGATATATTGCAGCTCTCACACCTGGTAGCATTTAAAAGTCACAGTGAAGGGGTGGGGGAAACAAAAAAAAAGGTTGCGCACAGCAAAGCTCCCGTCACTTTTGGGCGCGTTGAAGGTCGAATAAAAATAACACCTCTTGGTGGAACGGTACATAACTGCATTGTGAAGGAACACTCAGGTCGCCCTTATGGGGTCCGGGCTGGTGAGGAAGCAGCAGATTCGCGTGGAAATGAGTCACTTTCGAAGCGAAAACGCAAACGGCAAGAAAGCGCCACTTTTTGTTTTGACACATTGACCGATTCTGACGTGAATCTGTACAGATTGTCCCATCAACGCAGCGCCACGATTTCACACAACGAGGACGTAACACTCACCGGATTTGTTACAAAATATTTGGCGCACACACTCCATCAATGCAAAAGATGACTTGATCAGAGAAAAATAGATCCCAGTTCATCCGCTTGGGAAAACTGGCATGGATGGCATTTGATGATGTGTTGTCGTCATCATGTGTGCGTGTGCCTTGGCGGCCATCTTTCCCCTGAAGCCCTCCTGCTGGTTCACTTTGCGGCGGCGAGCATCGGCTGCTCCGTGTACCAGTGAGTCCCCGGATCAGGCATGCTGCCCCCGAGCGGCAGGGTGATGAACTGCGGGCAGGTGCCACCCCCCGCACCGACGACTCCCATGCCGACGGCCTGCGGGTACGGGTGGTGGTGCGCGTGGTGCCCGATGCCGTCAGTCCGACCGATGTGGATCTCGTCCTCCTCGCCCTCGCCGGTGGTCTTGCGGTAGACGGGATTGTCAAAGTTCATGCTCTTGGTGGAGTTGCGCCTCCAGTTCCGCCACACCAGGTAGACCCCGGCGCAGACCAGGCCAAACACCACTGTGGCAACGATAGGAACTGCATGCGTTTAACACACAGGGGTGGCGGCGGGGGAGAGAGAAGCGTTAATGAGGCAGCCAAAAGTCGAGTCAAGGTTGAACTGGTTTATGTACAGGGGTGTGAAAAAGGGTTTGCCCCCTTCCTGACTTCTTACTGTTTGCATGTTTGTCACACGTAAATGTTTCAGATCATCAAACAAATTTGAATATTAGTCAATAACAACACAACTGAACACAAAATGCAGTTTTTAAATGAAACTTTTTGTTATTAAGGGAGAAAAACTACATGGCCCTGTTTGGAAAAACTGATTGCCCGCTCCCCTCCCGTTGAAACATAATTAAGATTAATTGAGATCCATCAGTCTGGAAAGCCATTTCTAAAGCTTTGGGACTCCAGCAAACCACAGTGAGAGCCATTATCCATAAATGGCGAAAACATGGACCAGTGGTGAATTGTCCCAGAAGTGACCAGCCAAACAAAATGACCCCAAGAGCGCAGCGACGACTCATCCAAGAGGTCCCAAAAGACTCCACAACAACATCCAAAGAACTGCTGGCCTCACTAGGCTCAGTTAAGGTCAGTGTTCATGACTCCACCATAAGAAAGACGCTGGGCAAAAACGGTCTGCATGGCAGAGTTCCAAGACCAAAACCACTGCTGAACAAAAAGAACATTAAGGCTCATCTCAATTTTGCCAGAAAACATTTTGATGATCCCCAAGACCTTTGGGAAAATACTCTGTGGTCTGATGAGACAAAAGTTGGACTTTTTGGAAGGTGTGTGTCCCATTACATCTGGCGTGAAAGTAACACTGCATTTCAGAAAAAGAACATCATACCAACAGTAAAATATGGTGGTGGTAGTGTGATGGTCTGGGGCTGCTTTGCTGCTTCAGGACCTGGAAGACTTGCTGTGATAAATGGAACCATGAATTCTGCTGTCTACCAAAAATCCTGAAGGAGAATGTCCGGTCATCTCTTGGTGACCTCAAGCTGAAACCAACTTGGGTTCTGCAGCAGGACAATGATCCAAAACACACCAGCAAGTCCACCTCTGAATGGCTGAAGAAAAACAAAATGAAGACTTTGGAGTGGTCTAGTCAAAGTCCTGACCTGAATCCTATTGAGATGCTGTGGCATGACCTTAAAAAGGTTCTTCATGCTGGAAAACCCTCCAATGTGGCTGAATGACAACAATTCTGCAAAGATGAGTGGGCCAAAATTCCTCCCCAGCGCTGTAAGAGACTCATTGCAAGTTATCACAAACGCTTGATTGCAGTTGTTGCTGCTAAGGGTGGCCCAACCAGTTGTTAGGTTTAGGGGGCAATCACTTTTTCACACAGGGCCATGTAGGTTTGGATTTTTTTCTCCCTTAATAATAAAAAGTTTCATTTAAATATTGCATTTTGTGTTCAGTTGTGTTGTCATTGACTAATATTTAAATTTGTTTGATGATCTGAAACATTTCAGTGTGACAAACAAGAAACAACAAACAACAACAAAAAAGAAATCAGGAAGGGGGCAAACACTTTTGCACACCCCTGTATAATAATAAATAGATGATGGAACGCTATTTGACTGTGAAAAGTCATTGTATCCAACAACTTTTTTACTTTGAGTCCATGATAAATCTCAACTCTCCAACACTGCAAAAACAGAACCGATGTTGTAATAGCGAAACTGTAATAGCAAAATTTCTACCGCTGATGAGTTCGTGAAGAAAGAGAGAACTAGTTACGTGCACCCAGCGGAAGAATACATAGGCTCCTCTGATGGCCTTGCGTCAAAGAAAAGGAAAGTGAAAAGTAAAGTGAAATTAGATTTCGTAAAATGGGCCAAGCCAATCAAACGCCACCAATATCTTTTAACATGGGAAGGATCTTTGGTGTCATTATTGAGACTTCCTCCTGTCTCTCCCTTCCTTGCAACGCCCCCCAGTGTGCAAGACAACCACAGGGATTAAATTAAGGATTTTTTGTTTTATTACCGTTTCATTGAATTCTTGTATTTAATCTTTTTATGACAGTATCGCATATAGTATGTCCTTCATGAGTTTTGTGTACAGTGTGAGTGGCCTAGGTGATAATTTAGGCATAAATTCCGACTGACGCTAAAATTCGCTGTCGTAGGAACGGAACTCGTGTATATTGTTAATTAAAACAATGCATATTGTTTTCACCATTTTTGTTAATAAAAACAAATATTATTTTGCAGGCTTATGACGAAACAATCTCTTCATTTAAATACTATCTTTGTCAAATCCAATCAATTGTCATTAATTCTGATGACAGAAAATGCTATTATTAGTTTATGAAATGTTTTATTAATTTAACTTATTTAATCATGTTAATTATATCATTATACAATAATAGACCTCTAAGTCACGTTTCCCACGTATAGTCTGTAGAAATGCGCCGCTTTGTACGCCTGTTCCGAGAGTGCTGCTGAGAATTTTTCATTTAAAAAAAAGTAAATAAATTTGAGACATTCGACTCCAATGTATTTTTTTTTCCTTTGGCAATGCGTGCAAGCCAGTCCTTCTTAAACACACAGTAGACAGTACAAAGATACTGTTGCTGTGCAGGGACAGCTGCAGAAAACCCCCCCAGCATAACGCAATGTGATGTGAATAATGCAAGGATGCCAGATACACAGACTGTGACTCCTGAGGAACCGTAGAGAGGAGGACCTCTGGGCCAAGCCTCTCTGATAGCTCCCCAGCAGTCATTGTGAGTATCAACCACAGGCACCTTTAAATGGCAGACCAACACAAACACACACACAAGAAGACTTGAGGTGACTCACCAATAGGGATGACCACCCCTAAAACAGCCACTGTCAGGTTCTCACCCAGGATGAAATGCTCACCTCCAGCTGGAAGAGGACAGGGAAGAAGACAGAGGCGTTAGAAGGAGACAGGATGGGAGAAGGGGGAGTATAAATGAGGAGGAAGGGTAATTACGGTATGAAAATGTGTGAGGAAAAAATGAGCGATAAAAAGAGGCAGACGATAAAACAAATGAAGTGCAAACAGTGAAAAAAAGGAGAATAAATGTATATTAGGAATTAGGAGCCTCATGCGGAATGCTGAAGTGGCCATTGTGACTTTGATACTTCCTTTGGACGTTCATCTCCCCACACGGCATTAAGCTACAGCCTTTTAGCACATTTTCACTCAACACTTATCTAGTGTACGCACACAAGCTGCGGCAGACAACCCCAGACATTGTGCATGGAGATGAATGTTGGTGTGTGTCTGTGGGAAGGCTCCATTCCGCCCACATTTGCAAGGCCTACTGGCTCACAATGGATGTTGTAAGTCAGCCCAAAGGTGCTCGATGGGGTTGAGGTCACAGTTCAGTGCAAGTTCGTCCACAACAAAGTCGCCCACGCTTTGCTTGCTTTGTGCACTGGGGTCAACAACTGCCACAAAGGCTCGATTGACTTTGATTTGGAGACATTCCAATATACAGTAGAGCCCCACTTTTCGCGAATGGCAAAAAAACTGCAACTAATTGAATTAACGCTCATTAAAATGTCTGTTTCTAACACATGGCTCGCCCCTCCCCCTACAAACCCTCCGGCTAGCTTGACTTGGACGTTCTCCTCTGATTTCTGATCAACATTTGCAATAAAAGTGACAGCGGTAATTATTAGATTAGATTAATCCTCCCCAATTTCCATCGTTCACTCGCAACGCAATCCAGGTTTAATCCCTCACACACTCATTAAACACATTTCAAGTATAAAAGGTACCTTTAAAAAACATTTATTTTTATTTTTATGTTTAGATTTTATTTATTTTTTAATTATTTTTTATTATTTATTTGAATTATTTTTAATAAAAAATAAATACATATTTAAATATATAAATAAAATTAAAAAAATGTATAGGCACCCACCAGTAATGAATGACAATGAAAGACGATTAATGGCGGTCGTAGCCCATCAAACTTTCGCGTCTCACCACACAGCTATGGCGCGCTCAAGGGCCGCGGAAACAAAGTGCGAAATCTCAACGCTTGGCAGAAAAACAAGATCAGTAAAGCAAGAAGACATAAACATGTAAAAACTGGGTTTTCTAACAGTGGTGCATGTATGCTGTACATTTTACCTGCATTATCACGTATTTAGACGTTATTACCGACTAGTTGCTGTACTGCAGCTGATCGAATAAGAAAAAGCAAAAGATGCCAATTGGGATACGTCGGGGTTATTTCCTCTTTTGTTACTTTTACCTCTGACCCTACCAACTCCTACTGCAACACGCGTAAATTCGGAAGTTCTCAGCTTGCTTACAGTGTTGTGACACGCTGCTGTCCCCCGCAGGTGTGGTGGACTCCACAGTCACAGTGGCGGTGGAGTGCGATCCCAGCGCCTTCGACTCCTGCGATGACACCGCCTTCAGCGTGCTGAGGGGGTTGTGGGGCTCGAGGGCGGCAAGAGGCGATGTGGTCAAAAGCGGCGTGGCGTCCGCCTGCGAGGCTCCCTCCGAAGGCGGTAGGAAGTCTTTTGGAGCAGTTGCCGTGGTAGCAGGTGCAAGCGGAGCCGGCGAGGATGTTGGCGGCATGTCGTTTCTAGGTGCTGCTGCGCACAAAGAAAAGAAATATTGTAAAAAATAAAACAAATGAAGAAACTGCAACCACAATAATAAAAATAGCTAAATTAATATCTAACTGAGGAGTGTCCAAACGTTCTCCAGCGAGGGCCATATACTGACAAATAAAAAGATGCAACAGCCACTTTGATATTTTGTAAACCAACACATATGGATATGCTTTGAAGTGACATACTGTATATTTCAAGAAAAAAACTGCATCTCACCTTTTTGATGTACGTGAAATAGCGTATTACTCGTATGAACTTCGGTCTTCGCTCTTTCTTTCGCCATTTTTGCTGGGGTTTTACTTTTACTTACATAAGTGTCTTCAATTTTCTTCTCGTAATATTCAAATTTTACTCCCATAACATTCTCTGCCTTTATTCCCATATCATAACTTTCCCCTCCAACCTAATTTTCCAAAAGGTACAACTTGATTTAGTTTTGTTTGTTTCTCATAATATGATTTTTTTAATATTTTGACTTTATGCTACTAAAATGACATTATTTTTTCTAATATTATGATTTTTTTTCTCATTAGAATAGAATTTTTTCCCGTCAATATTTTGACATTTTTCTCAGAAAATTCTAGCTATTTTTTTTTTTTACAATTTTTTTTTTTACAATTTCCCAACTATTTCAATTTTCTGCTTGTAAATGTTCTTCTTGTAATTTTATGACATTATTCCCATATTTGGACATTATTCTCGTAATATTAGAACGTTTTCCCCAACCTAATTTAAAATGTGTTTATATATTGAAAATACTAAATATTAGGGTTGTCGCAAGATTAAGACTTGTTCAGAAGAAAACGATCTTGTGGGCACTCGGCCTGGGACGATAATACATGAATTTAAACACACAATAAATGAAAATGAACTCTAGAATGAACTCGTCTCTCGCCTCCAAACAGGCGGGAAGAGGGCTCACTCCATAGAACAACGGCATGAACGGAGTGAACCCTTTTGTCAGTCATGCAGTCTCTTTGTCTCGGTGGAGGGAGGCGGGGTCAGTAGCATGCACACAGAGTGCAGAAGATTGTAATGTCGTAGAAATGAAATTTGATTCCAATATATTGTCATGTATTTGAAAAAAATTGTTTCATTGTAATTTTCTTTAAAAAGTTAAAATCCTCATCTTGTCTCGTGTATCGTGAACTTAGTATCTCATGACACTAATTATATACTAAAAATACTAAAATAAGATTTCCTTAAGATATTACCACATTATTCTTTTCCTCATTATATTACCTTTTTGTCATTAAAATTACTGCAGATTTTTATTTTTTTGTTTTAGTTTTCTTGTGCCGCAAATGGCCCTTTGGACACCTCTGATTTAATTCATACCTCCAAAGGCAGCATCATTATCTTGTTAAAGCAGAATTCGATCGAATGAGAGTGCACAGTTGGTACGCGACAGTGTGAACACACGCTCACACCATCGCAATTCACAGACGGCTTTCCAACACAGTGCCGATGTGCTCCGCAAATCCCTTTAAGATCTTATTGATTACATTTTGTAGACCAAAGCAGCCTCACCTGGCACACAGCCCCTCATATCGGGGCCAAGGTCTTGTCCATCGGGGCAGGCGCAGGTGTACTTAGGAGAATGCTCTGTAATCTGTGGTGCTTTAAGGCATAAGTACTCGCAGCCTCCATTGGCCACGCTGCCCAGATTACAGCTGTCTGGGCCTGTAGGAGGAAAAGGACCGTGTTACACTGAAGTACACTTACTACTTTAAGTTATATCCAAGATGTTCGTCTATGATGATGTCTCTTGAGAAGATACTGTATAATAAATGGTAGCTGAAAAGCGAGGGGGCGTGCTTACTTTTGTGTATAGAAATGACAGGATGGATTAGCATATAAATAGGCGCAGACCATGCAACGGAAGGCACACATGTAATAAAATAAGCCGATTGGAAAGCAACACACTGCAGAAGACGCACACATAAAAATGCAAAGCCATCAGAGTCATGATTAATCAATTTTACATCATCCTTTGAGGGAAATCAGGTTTGCAGCAAGTTTGGAGACAGTCAAGGGCTGCTTAGTGCTTCGATGAGTGCGCCACATTCACAAACCTCACCTCATCATTTATTTATGTGCCCGGGGTAACACAATCCCACAGAGGGGTCACATAGATGTGGTTCAGCTCACACAATCTCAGTGTCGGAAGGTGCGATGTAGCACACCGGCAAGCGTGCCAATGCTGTGAGATGCTGATGTGCGTGTCTGTACGGCTCACGCTGTCATACTGTCCACGCACCTCGCGGCTGTCGGAGCTGATGGAAGACCACGATGTCGTGGGGATCGTTGAGGTTTTCAGCCAAGGTGTGAATGTCCTGACCTGTCAGTCTGTTGGCCATGAAGACTGACGCCTTGTCTCGGTCTGTCCAGTAGATACGATCCTACAGGAGGATATTTGTAGCAGAAACAGGTCATTTTTACTAGTTTACACAACTTGGAAGTAAGAGGAGATTGAAGAAAATCGCCGATATTAGTTAATGCTGAAAAGCAGCTTTATCAGAACTAAAAGTAGATTAAGACAGCACTGAAAGCTTTCCTTTAAGTTTTCTTTTTTTAATTGTTCCCCAAGTGGCTCGTGCGTGTTATTCTGATTTATTGTCCAATCTGTTCGTCATTATTAGGGCATCATTACACAATGCTGCTGCTGCTGTAGCGGTGTCGGAAAATACAACCTGCTCATCAATGTACTGTAACTGAAGCACAAGTAAGGCGTGAGGCACAACAATTTGTGGACAACTCTTCTGGTAACCTCTGGCTGGTATACTGATAGCTCACTAAGGACACGCCATTACCGTGTGTTGACAAACGCAGTAGTGTGCAGCCAGGGCCAGCAAAGCCTTCTCTGCTGGCCTAAACACTATCAGAAGCTACATTTGCAACTTCAATTCTAGTCTTTCTCCATGAAATTGTTTCTCTTGGCTGCACTGCTTCCAGTAGTGTATGTGAAGGCCAGATTTCTTTTTTTTTAATCCAATCAGATTTTAGCTTCTATGTGTTGCCATGTCAAGATAATCTGCCCTGAGGCTTCCGAATCAGGAGTGCGGGCCCATGTCACTTAAACACTACTGTATTTGGGGCTGTTTCTTTAACCAGATCAGATTTCAGATGTGTTCCCTTTGGGACCTGAAAGAGAGGCGGACAGGAAGTGACTTCGGGGGTCCAGAGTGTTGTTTCAGCAAAAGTAGCACATGCTTTTAGTATGGATTTTTATTTAGGATTATAGTGTACCCTCGTTTAACGTGAGGGACAAGGTTCCCAAATTAGCCCGCAATAAGTGAAATCCGCAAAATAGCCAAACTTGATTTTTTTACAATTATTATATAAGTTTAAGGGTGTAAAAGCCCTCACAGTACACAGACAGGCATTACTATTTCAACTTTCATGTAAATGTTCTTCTCTTAATATTATAACTTTATTCCTAGAGGATTTTGACCTTATTACCATAATGTTATAACTTTCCCCTAAAACAACTTTTCCAAAAATATATAAGTTTATTCTCAAAATTCTCATAAAATTACAGCTGTTTTGCCATTTTCTGTTTTTTTTTTTTTTTTTTTTTTTTTTACTTATTCCAACTCTTTCAACTTTCTTGTAAGTGTTCTTCTCGTAATATTATAACTTTATTCCTAGAATATTTTGACCTTATTCCCATAATATTATAACTTTTTCCCCAAACTAATTTTCCAAACATTACAACTTTATTTTTTTAGTTTGTTTCTCATAATATTATGGCTTAAAAATAAGAACTTTTAATTTTTTCGTTAATATTTCAACTTTATGGTACTAAAATGTTATTGTTATTTTTCCTCATAATGTTACAATGTACTACGTAATATTGTTATTCTTAGAAAATGATTACTTTTTCATGTTAGACTACACTTTTTTTCTCTTAATATTTTGACTTTATTCTTGTAAAATTACTGCTGATTGTTGCTACTGTTGCTTTTTTTTAGTTTTCCTGTTAAATTATATTGTTACAATGTGTAAAAAAACAAAAAACAAAAAACAGCCGCGGGCCACAAATGGTCCCTGGGGTGCTCTTTGGACACCCCTGCAGTATGGACCGCCATAAATACTGAATGTGACACACACAAACCTCAAAAACAGCCAGAGCGTAAGGGTGCCCCAGCCTCTCTGCACTGGCCATGTGTGTTCTACGATGAGCTCCTTTCAGATCCACGCTGGCTATGAGGTGCAGCTTGGAATCCACCCAGTACAGACGGCGGTTCGCCACATCTGAGAAAACAAACACAGGTATAATTGATTGTCTTGCCACCAGGCACCAACAAATCCCTTCATTGATTATGTTAAAGACCAGAAGATTATCTTGATTAGATGACTGCAAGTTCTACTGTGTTCATCAATAAGTACAAAATTCCAAAGCAAATGTGAAAGCACACTTGAATTGCCATCATCTATCACATTTAACAACGCTGTATGATAAACAGCTGTTCTGCTCTCACCCAGAGTGATGCCATTGGGCCATTCAATGTTATCAGCAACCAGCACCTGCCGGTCCACTCCATTCATCCCGGACTTCTCTATCTTGGCTCTTGTTCCCCAGTCCGACCAGTACATGAAACTGGAAAGAACAGAGATAGCATTTTTAGTGGGTTATCACTGTAATTACTTACACAGCCCCTACTATTTACGCCTTGTTTTGCTGGGATTTTGTTAACTGCACAAAATAGCAATAAGTGCTTTATAATAAAGACATAATATGTGCTGCTTGGCATGTTTGTTAGCACTAAACAAAAAGATTTGGCTTTGAATGTGATGCTTAAATGAAGCAATGTTTAATCTGATGTTAATAGACTATTTTTTTTTTTTTTTTTTATAAACGGAGGGCCTCTTGGATAAGCTGCCACAATAAAATGTCCATTTCCCCAGTAATATAAAAAATTATGCACCAGATCAGGTTTTAATGTTTGTACAAAATGACTTCCACGTTTTCCAATATTTTGCCATCGTTTATTGCACTAATCAGAGAAAATCAACCAGCAGGCCTCTGCTTCATCGACACCCCCCAGCTGTGCAGTTTACTGCAGCAACATAAACAAGTAAAAATGTCCATTTTTAATATCGAGTGAATTTTTATCATTTTACGACGTTCCCGGTTATGATGTTTTGTGCCTACGACGCTCTCCCATGAATTATTAATACTATACAAAAAGAAAACGAGAACTAGTTACGTGCACGCGGCACAAGCACACGTAGGCTGACAATACAGTTGCACGGTGTGAGACAACATTTTTGATTAAGCCATTTATTGCAAACAAGCATTAAATTCAAATAGGCTGTTCAGCTGATCAAAAGTCCACAGCCTGTGAAAGCCAAAATCTTGGCAAAAATGTGGATGTAATTTCATTTTCTGTCAGGTATTCACACTTTCATGATGGCAAAGGCAAAAAAGCTTTGTCTCTTTGAACGCGGTTGTATTGTTGAGCTGCATAAGCAAGGCATCTCACAGCGTGCCATTGCTGCCGAGGTTGGAAGCAGGAAGACAGTTATTTGAAAGCCTGAACCAATTTTTGAGCTGATTAACAAGAATGGCGCACCTACTCACTCCTGAGTCCTTTTTTGAACATTTTATTTCTATTTTAGAGGGGTTTCGGGTTTTTTTGAGCTATGGTGTTAAACGTTGGATCAGCTGATGAGCATCCTATTTCACTTTAATGCTTGTTTGCAATAAAGTGCTTTCTCAAATTTTTTGTGTCTCACTGCCATTTTTTATTTTTTGCAGTCTGAATCTCTACTTGGGACCTCCTTAAGACCCAACAGTGCAAAATGTAAATTCTTGCAATTTTTCAACTGGTCTTAACATTTTGATAAGGAGTGTAAGTCATATATTAGTATATACAGTAGTGATTAACTGGTCTAATTAGTGAAAAAATAAGATTTTTTTTACATTAATTTCAGTTTTTTAATGACATTTAAATTGTCAGAATGAGTATTGTGCAATGCCACACACAAACAGTGTGGATTTTGACTTGTTTGGGCTCATTTCTGTCTTCCTTGATCTGTGCAGAACTACGGGGGCCCTTAAGCGTAAATAGTAAACCTGGCCACTAACGACACCCACTAAGCCACGGGCAGTTAACATATTGCTTACTTTATGTATGTCTTTGAATAACTTGTATTTACTATTCAATGTCACATTTGTGTTACAGCACACACCCTCCACCTCACCCATGATGGGGATCCAGCGCTATGGCTCTGGGCTCACTCAGGTCTGTGTTGATGAGGACGCGTCTCTTGGTGCCGTCCACCGAGGCTACCGAGATGGATTTGTCACCGGAATCGGCCCAGTACAGGTTGTGCTGCAGCCAGTCCAGAGCAAGACCCACGGGGGTTTGCAGCGACGAATCCACCAGTTGCACCTGCTGAGACGGATCACTGGCCTCGTGGATGAAGGCACTGATAAGATGGGGGAAGAAATATGAAGGTTTGTTTGGTTTGTTTAGGATGAAAAATGAGGGGAATATCAACAGTAAGCCTGAATGTGGGCTACATCGTGCACATCAGCACATTCTAATGTGATCCAGAAATTCTGCCTTTAAAAAGTGTAGAAATACTCAGTTTGGACTGACACCACCAGATATGTATTATATAACTATATGCTTATTACTGTAGTCAGTTTTCAGTGGGTTGTAACCGCACTGTATCATGCTGAATCATCACTCTACTAAATAAAACGGCCAAAATATATGGCAGCATGGTGGGTATAAACTGAAAAACACCAAAAATTCTTAAAAAACAAGTAAAAATTAGGCCTACAAACAGAGTAAAACCACAACATCAGCAAATTAATTGAATGAATACATGGTGCAGGCGAAAAGAATCGAAAACTGTTTATTTGTGGCGACAAATAACATTTATTCTACCTTGTTCTGCAAAGCGATTGCAGTGAGGCTAGAGCCTTGAGTCATGCATTAAGCAGGTTCATGCCGGGGTTAGAGTCCTTCTTGGATGGACCACTTATCAGAACAGACAAGGCCTCGCTCAGGGGCGGCCCCTCACGCTAATGATGTCAGCCTGACAGAGGTGTGAGGTGAGAGCCGGGCACATGGGCTCCAAAACAGGAATTTCCATTTTATTTTCGCCCCAGAGAGCTCCATTTTATGTATAAAAAGAACATCCTGTTCCAATTAGAACTGACTCTAGGGAGAAAATGAATTTGGGATAGCAACATGAGGTCAAATGTTCTGTACCAAGAAGTACAGGTATGACGTTGCTTGCACAACGTTTGGTTTTTCTAAAAGTAAGATTAAAAACTGCTTTTAAATGCTTGAATATCTCACAGTTGTAATACCTGTAGATTTTCCGGTGAAAACGATCGCACCAAAAGACCCTGTTGTTGGCCACATCCAGATCTAGAGCCACAGCATTCTTCTGGGTGGAAACCACTTGGCTGTAATCCCTCTTCACCAGGTCGATACGTCGAATCTCATGTCGGTTCGTGAACAGTAGGTATGGGCTTTTTCCTGAAAGCAAAGGAAACAAGATATTTTGACGAGTTTTTATGAATAAACACTTGAATTCAAACAATAACTCCTAGCAAAACAGGGTGGTGGTGTCTGTGCTGATCTCGCTGCCACATCGTCATCATTCATCATTTATATGCATTTGGAATGGTTTTGTGCTTGTAAAGTTAAATCTGTAAAACGATAAAAATGTGTTTTGTGGTGATATTTTTTAGACTTGTGGCGTAACTGTGCTAGTTAGCAAAGAACTACAGCATCAGCCGCTGATGACATAATTGACGGGCGACAGAGTTGACTTCCGTTTCCTGTTTCCATGTGTTAGCCAACTGCTAACAAGGATGAACATTTTGTGATAAAAATGCATTAACACAGTTGCACTCACGCAGTGTATTAGTAACACGACAAAACACGCGCCATATTGTACGCTAACCGGAAAATGTATGCAAAACCGAGGCAAAATTTTGTGTACATTTTCTGTTAACCAAAAAATATGCTAACTGGGGCGAATGCTAACCAAGACTTCCCCAGACTTCCCAGTTCCCGGCCACCTCCTCCAGCTCCCCTGGGAGGACACTGAGGCGTGACCAGGCCAGCTGTGAGACATAATCCCGGCGTGTCCTAGGTCTGCCCCAGGGCCTTCTCCTGGGCATGCCCGGCACACCTCACCGGGATCCGGACTAGATGCCAGAGCCTCCTCAACTGGCTCCTCTCAATGTGAAGGAGCAGCGGCTCTACTCTGAGTCCCTCCCGAATGGCTGGGCTCCTCACCCTATCTCTTCGGGTGAGTCCAGCCACTCTACGGAGGAAACTAATTTCAGACGCTTGTATGCATGATCTCGTTCTTTCGGTCAAGATCCAAAGCTCATGACCAAAGGTGCCATCCGGCTCAGCTCTCTCTTCACAACGACCGTCTGGTACAGCGACCGCATTACTGCAGACGCTGGGCCGATCCGCTCATCAACCTCACGCTCCAACCTTCCCTCAGTCGTGAACAAGACCCAAAGATACTTGAACTCCTCCACCTGGGGCAGGGCCTCGTTCCCAACCCAGAGGGAGCAATCCACTCTTTTCTGACTGAGAACCATGGCCTCGGATTTGGAGGTGCTGAATCTCATCTCTGAAGCTTCACACTCTAAACTAAACTAAACCGCCCCAGTAACCGCTAAAGGTCATAGCCCGATGAGGCCATCAGGTCCACATCGTTTACAAATAGAGACGAGATCCTAAGGCCCCCGAACTCCCTTGACACCTTGGCTGCGCCTAGAAATGCTGTCTACAAAAATTATGAACACAATCGGTGACAAAGGGCAGCTTGGCGGTGGCCAACGTTCACCAGAAACAGGCTCGACTTACTACTGGCAATGCGAACCAGGCTCCTGCTCCGGTCATACGAGCCACCAATCCTGTACTCTCGAAGCACCCCTCCACAGGACACCGCGAGGGACACAGTCGAGTGCCTTTTCCAAGTCCACAACGCACATGTAGACCGGTTGGGCAAACTCCCAAGTACCCACTAGTATCCTCGCAAGGGTGTAGAGCTGGTCCAGTGTTCCACAACCGCGACGAAAACCACATTGCACCTCCTGTAGCCGAGGTTCGATTAACGGTCGTACACTTCTCTCCAGCACCCTGGAATAGACTTTCCCAGGGAGGCTGAAGAGTGTGATCCCCCAATAGTTGGAACACACACTCCAGTCACCCTCCTTGAAAAGGGGGACCACCACCCCAGTGGTCAATCCAGAGGTACTGTTCCCGACTTCCACGCAATGTTGAAGAGACGTGTCAACCAAAACAGTCCTTTCCTGAAACCTTTCCTGGCAACAATTATCCTTCATTAAAAACTGCTGAATGGTTGGCGTATTGATCCCTGTGTCTGTTCGCATCTCTCTTGCCCTACATCACAAGCAACTTAGCATTCCAGCTGCACATTTGTCAAGAAAAAAAACCGCTTCACACAGGCAGAGAAACTCAATCGACATGAGTAAATGCACAGACACATATTTCTTTAGGAGAACATTATGCTGACGTGTAGCCATGGAGGTGTTTCAGCTCTTGCGGTCTAACTGAGAGTGTAAAGGTAGGGTGTTGTCATTTGTTATGCAAAAAGTAGGCAAAGGCTAAATACTAGATCAGGGGTGTCCAAACATTTTCCACCGAGGGCCACATACTAAAAAAATGAAAAGGATGTAAGGGCAAACACTTTTTCACACCACTGTAAATAACTTCTCAGCGTGTTTTTTTACATCACCTTTACACCTTTTTTTTTTTTTTTTTTTACATCAAAATGGCCCCACACATTTATTTTTTTTTTATTTTTTAGAGCAAAAGTTTGGACACCCTTGCCCAAATGACAAATGACAAATGACAACCAATTTACATTCACAGCAGAGGTGATATGTAATGTTTTTTAAAATAAGATCAAACAAAATAAAGGCAACAAAAACACAATTAGAGAGACATTTAGAGGCTGTTTATGCAAAAGTTATGTCATTAGCAAATAGCCATTAGCAACAATTACCTTCACCCAAGTGTGTCCTTTGTCTTAATGTGGGGATAGTCTGGTTTATTTTTAGAGATGAGGTCACCAAGCTTGCATTTTAATTAGACCCTCAAATTAAACAGCATCTTGCGGCACATTTACAATGTATCACCATGTGTTCGTTTTATTATTTGCAGCCAGCCAGGAAAAAGCCAAATGGCGCGTCTGCACGGAAGGTTTTACAGCAACGGCAGTCAACCATCTCACTTTTTTAATTTAATTTAATTTTTGTTTTGTTTTTTTTACCACTGCTTGGCTAAAAGCTGAAGACGCTTTTTTTCCAGAGGCAGATATGGAATTCTGTCCTTAATGCCACCACTTGTCCCTGCTTTCCTTCAGTGTGTCACAGCCTCTTTGCTGTATCATCCTCCCAAATGTTTCCCTTCCACATTCTCCCTTTAGCTACTGCTGTTCAACAGGCACTTTTGGGGGGTAATCTGTCAATTTTGCTGACAACCAAATGATCCCCTGCTGATTTTAAGGACCATCACGGCAGCCCCCCTTGACTCCAAGTAGTGTGGGGCTGTGACAGGCATCCAGACACACAGTTGTCCCCCAGCATTAGCAAATTGTTAGCAAACACACATTGGCAGTCATGCAGAGACAAATGTACAAGCACACAAACAGATACACTGAGGGGGGTATCAGTGCCGCATAATTGCAGAAAATTTAATCGCAACACTTGGCAGCCATCGGGACAAAAGGACAAAATTTCATTTGACTACATCTTTTACATGAACTCACCACGGCCTGAGACCATGACCTCGTATGCGTGGAAAATGATGTAACACTGCATACGAGATGGTATGAATCGGTCAAGTACAACCCGTCTTACGATCAACAACATTTGCCGTGGTTTTTGCTCATTTGTATGCTCTTTCGGTGCAGGAAGGCACATGCATTTCTACTGGTGGAAAAATCAAAGCATTAGAGGCCGTAGGGGGTAAGTCAACACTGCCGCCAAGTGGCCAACTGACCGTGGAGAAGCACGTCATGGCTTTGACACGTCAATGATGTTATATTCAGCTTTCGTGAGGTGACAAAAACCTTTTTTTTGGAATGGGACACATCGGAGTCACCCCTCATTTGTTGCGGTTAATTGGTTCCAGACCCGACCGTGATGAGTGAATTTCTGCGAAGTAGAATTCAGTATTAATAAATGGAATATTTTCATAGTTAGAACATATAAACCTTTTTATGACCTTCTACATTTTACATTATTAGAGCCCTGTAGACATGAAATAACGCCCCATAGTCACATTTGTATTACCCAATATAGTAGACATAACATAGACTCACACGTTAGCATTGACAGCTCCTGCGGTGGCTGTTATCTGTTCAATGCAACGTCGCTGACACCTAGAAACCAGTACTCTTCTACTGCCGCTGTTTGTGGTTAAGAAAAGATTCACGATGCACTTCAATTGCTTTATTAACAAGCAGAGAACACATGCAGTGACCATTCACACAGGAGCTGCTGTCGGCCACTCTCTACACTGCTAACCTACTGCTAGCACTCAGCTAACAGTCAACTCTGGATAGCTGACATCACAAACATCACTTCCCAGGCCCCGCTTCTTAAAGGGCCACACAAGTCACAGATACTGTATTACACTTTGTATCACGTCTTCTGAATACTTTATGTGTGCATTTTTGTTCATTTTGCCATTTTTATGCTTGAAAATGCTTAATTTAGGTCAAGAAGATGTACAATTTGCTTAAATATGCATTTTTTTTTATACTAATAACAGACTGCATTCAACCACAAAACAGCGATTAACAATGTAATTAATGTAATTAATTGTATTAATTAATTACATTTTCAGAAACGGTGAGTATTTCACCACATTGAACTTTTTTACTACATTTGTACACGAGTTTGTTTTTTTTAAAATGTATTTGAAATCTAAATTCTCCCAACTCGCATTTTAGATTTTTGGGTGATATTAATACACTAAATACACAAAATAAGCATACAGTCACACATGTGAGGTTGTACTAAAAAAAAAAGGAATAAATGGAACAAGATAAAAGGTTTTTGAGGTGAGCTATAACGGTAAAAACAAACGTACGTAAACCCGCTAAATTCCACCCTGGAGTTGAAAGGGTTAAAAACATCTTAGCAGGAATAATGAAATGTAAACATCTTTTTGGAATTCTCTCTTATTAAATGTGATGGTTGGAGGTCATAAGATATTCATTGGCCTTTTAGCAGTTCATTTTGTTCTGCACAAATCCAGCAAATAAGTAACTGGAGGCCAGATTGCATTAAATGTGATCAGCATCCACCATGACTCAACTAGGTTCCCCTCAAGAGTTGCTACATTTCTTCACGGTTGAGCTTAACATGACTGAATGTGTCATTCGCCGGTCTGTTTAAAAGCATGCAGGTAGCATGGTAAATATATCTTACCCCTCCTCTCCGCACTGTGACAAATTACCTTTGAGCAAGTGCACAGCAATGATGAAAACCTCACAGCATGGCTGGTTGTGATTATGTGCGTTTGACTGAAGAAGTACACCAATTAGGCTGTGCAAAACAGGAAGGAATCTCTATTTAGCAACAAAATGGACATTCTGTCTTCACTCCTATCAACCCTCTCGGCAACAACCGCTCAATGACCCAAAGTGGAAAGTCAACGCTCAACGCAACTGTAAATGTTGGGAAATTTTGGACATCACGCTGTCATAATGCAAGCTGCTAGCATAGTGGATCGAGCAAGCTGCTAACGCACCTCGCAATAGTTCATTTGAGCCACCATCTAAGTGTGTTTTGCTTTCTCCTTTGGCTTTTTGAAACACTTTTTACATAAGAATACTATCCACTGCCAGTTACATTGCCTGTACTTTAATGGTGACGGTTTGCATTTTGGAACAACATCCGTCCCTCGTTCATCGTGATTGATTGGTTCCAAACACGACCATAATATGTGAATTTGAATTTCACATTTCATCAAATCTTACCTTTATGCATTCCCACACAGTATCAGCACTTGGGACCAAATATGAGGTGAAAAAAAGGAGAAAAATTCAGTATAGTAGTCTATCTGTACAGTGTGGGAGAAAGTTAGATGGTGCGTTCAAGGACCGTTGAACAAAGTTGCGGCTCGCATTGAACCTGCACAATCTCTGGGATTTATAACTGCATATTCTTTTTTTCAATAAAATAATGGCCCATTTTTCCAAAATTTATATCACTTTACATAACATTTGATGTAGTTATTTATAAATGATCTGATTCTTTTAAGTGTTTTTTTTTTTTTTTAAACCACTGCGCTTGAACATTTCTCACGACACGTTGGTTGAGGACCCTGCCTGACAGCATGCTTGAGGATATAATGTACTCTTTTACACATTTGAAAACACTGTACTATAAGAATGTCACATTTTCTAATGTAAGATTAATGTCTACATCAACAAATGTAACCGTTGAATCGTATCGAATTGTATCGTTTGTAGGCTGTATCAAATTGTATGAAATTGTTCTGTTTTTAAAATATAGCGTTTCTGATTTTTATCTTAACCCGTGAATCGTCTTACTGTGGGAATTGTAACACGTCCATTTTATTCACTAAAAACCGCGCATTTGCAAGAAAAATGCACGTTAAGGAGAGTCTGTGAGGTGTGCTAACTTGGTGTTAGCTCGTATTCCTCTGCGCCTTCCTTGCCTTTGTTTACGTTCTAGACGCCGCTTGCACGCACAGCAAGGCTGCTGTTGGGTAGGAGACTACTTGTATCGGAGTGCCAGAGATTTTAGTTGCAGGCCGATATGATCGGATACTGTTTTTTTGGCTGATATCGGACCGATATCCGATATCAATATCGTATCGGGACACCACTACATAATAATGTAACATAAGATATAATATAGACTCACACGTTAGCGTTCAGATAGTTCCTTGTTGTTTTTTTACTTCTGGGACTTCTTGTGGTGGCTCATGTATCATTACTGACATCTAGTGACCAGTATAGAATACCACATACCAACATGTCTTTGAATGCATTTTTGGAATGCCTTCTATTTGTATTTTAGTTCATTTAGCCATTTTTATGCTTGAAAATTCTTAATTTGTGCCAAAAATACGTATCATTTGTTTAAACATGCATTTTTTTACTAATAACAGGCCGTCATCAACCACAAAACCGCGATGATTTATTAATTGATATATTTTGAAAGATCATGATAGACTGAAGCTGTGAAATTCGAAGTGCAATGTGGCGAGGGATGACTGTATATCGGCCTGCATCTAAACTCTCCGATATTGTCACTCTGACACAAGCTGTCGATTCCAGGTTCCGCCTCAGCACATCTATCCAGCAGCGGCTGCATAGAGCCCACACGATCAGCGTGTGCTAGCGTGTTTAGCAAGGTGTAGGAGTAATATCAAGCGTGTGGCAGTATTTTCCGTTTAAGTCCGAATGCTGAATGCAAAAGTTGTCATGCACAAAGTTCTCAAGTTCAATACGATCAACCTCATCGCGCACTTGAAGCAGCATCGCACGGGAAACTCAAACTCCCATAGGTCGACATGAAGTCATTAGTTATAACAGAAAAGAGCCAGCCTCTGTCGGTGGTGAGTAGTGTTGGGTTTAAACCCTTCACTGAGCACCTCAAACCTCGCTATATTATACCTATCCAACATTGTGGATAAAACTTTATACCCCAGATGCTGAAAGAAGTAATAGGGTCTGTTTTTCTCATACCTACTGTTGCTGATTGTTGTTGTTCGTTTGAGTAATATCACTTGATCAAGCTTTTCTAACATTCCACACAACAAAATGAGTCATGCTGATATCATGAGTGAATAAGCTGTAGCGGGACACCCCTACTTATTGGACACCTTTGGAGACTGGAAAGCAGGTGCTGCTTTTCCCTTACAAATTGCTCCGTCTCACTTGTGGCATAAACACAAAAAGAAGCGACAGAAAAAAGTTCATGTGTATTTCTAAACATATTTGTTTTGCCTTTCGTGTTTTTGCTCACTTTTTGCCTCCCACAGCTTCCATAAAAATGACTTGCACACGCATCATGCACGCGACAGGTATGCAAATTAGACTTCCCCGCTGGAACCCACCACCGCAATTAGATTGCAGTCCTGTGGGCACCACTGTTCTAACCTCCGATTTGTTCAGATTTTAAAACATTTCCCATTGAAATTACTGTAATTACATTTGGAATAATCTCAGTTGTCCCTCGCTATAGCGGCGTTCAAACATAACTCATTCTATTGCATTTTAAAAAAAATTCATTCATTAATTAATGATTGCTGTCTCGTGGTTGACTATTGCCTTTTCTTAGTAAAAAAATATTGAAAGACAAGTGATATGTAGTATTCTGGTCACTAGGTGTCATGGATGAGACATGACTTTTTAGATTACCTTCACACTGCATGGAGACAGCCATGGCATGTCCGACACGACATAGTGGGAGCAAGTTTTCCTCCCATTCAGTGTGGAAGTGGTAAGCTTTTGGCTTCTTACTTTGTTCTTCTTCCACACTTCGTTTGAAACCCTTTTTTAAGCTTAGAATAAACATAGAAGCGGCACAGAAGAGGGATGGATGGATGGATGGATGGATGGATGGATGGATGGGTGGATGGATGGGTGGATGGATGGATGGAAATTGGAGGCTAACTAGTTAGGTCGGTAACCTGCTATGTTTACAGCGGTGGCCATCTCTTGTGTTCATGCAGTTATCAATTTGGTGTAAACAAAGAATAATAGGAGGTTAAAGGTGACTATAGGGGTGTTATTTCATGTCTAGAGGGCTCTAATCATGGTAAAAATCGTATGTAGAAAGACAAACAGGTTTTCTATGTTCTAACTACGAATATTCCGTTTATAATTAATGAATGCTGTCATCTGTAATCCAAAACTCGCTTTTTTGCTGATAACGGTCCGATATCCAATATCAATACTGGATCGGGACACCCCTACCATTAAGACCAGAAAAAGTAGCTAGGTTCGTTGCAAGTTGCTTTTCTGAAAATCTGAATCTAGAGGGGTCTGACTACTCTACTGCTAAATATAGTGATAAAGTCACTAAGTTGGCACCACTGATCCCGCCTGCATCTTCTTATTCTCTGGCAGACCAGGTGCGTGTGAGGTGCGTTAAGAAGCACAGTTACGATGCCATCTACTGTATTATACAATAATCTGCATTCACAGACAGTCCTATTATTATGTGTTTATGAGTGCAGGGGAAAAGGTCGAGCCAAATGTATTTGTGGCGGCCCAAATGTATTTGTGGCGGGCCATGTACTTGAAACACTGACAGATAAGAGGAGTTCGGAAGCTGCTGACTTTCCCTAAAAGAAAGGGTGGTTTGTGTATTCTCCGAACTAACACTAAACACTAGTCGCTAGTGCTAACAAGTATCAATCAGCTTGGAGAGTTGAGCTTGAAAAGACAACAAAGACGGCAAAACTCCTCTCCCAACAGATATATCTCCTTCACCAACAGAACTGTGAAACCAACCATGATGTGGCACGTCAGGTTAAAAATGAATCTCATATGTAAAACCCTCAATGTAAATCCTATCCTGTCACACACCCTACCGCTTTCCTGCTCCGTTAATGATTTAGCACTCACCCTCCGCCTTGCAGGTCTTTGTGACTGGATCCATCTCGTACCCTTCATAGCATTCGCACTTAAAATCCCCCTTGTAGTTGATGCAGATCTGGCTGCAGGCGTCCGGGTCCTCACATTCATCAATGTCTGCAGGGAGGAGAGGGAAGAGAGGTTATCCATCAACTGGCGGAGAGACAGACGAGTGACTGATTCATCCTCATGAGCAGCATCAGATGGGCGCCTGACTAAAGTCTAAGTAAAGTAATGCATTTTAGAAGGAGAAGAGCTCCTGTATAATGGGTGATGAACTACGCTGTCTCTGGTAACTGATGGGAGGAAACTATCTAGAGGACAAAAGGGTGTTTCTGTGTCAATTACTTTAATCTTCCTTTTAGAGAAACATCTGTGTTAAAAGGAGTTGGGGTGAGAGTGTGTGTCTTACTTTTCCTGGGGGACTGAAAAGCAGCACAAAACATGACAGCAAGAGTGCTGCCAAAAGCATCGCTCATACTATTTAGTCAGCACCCACTGGACGTAAACTGTCAATCGACAAAAAGATTTTTACCACCACAAGTCTTCTTGTCCAGCAGCTGGTAGCCGGCAGGGCATTGACACTCAAATCCAATGGGTCGGTCCATGCAGACGTGGGAGCAGCCGCCATTGTTGATCGTGCACTCGTTAAGCCCTGGAAAAATAGGACACAAGTGTAAGAAGCAGCCAATCAGAGATGAGGTACATGAAATCACACAATGCTGGTCAAAGCCTTATTTAGCGCAGGAAAAAGATGTTTGGTTTGGGTGTTTGAGGAAGTGAATCTCATCTTCAAGCAATTTCATGATATCTCCCGTCTTGTACTGTCAGCTGCTTTTATATCCATCCTCATCAGATGTTCTTGAAGATGAAATCAAAGAGAGGCAACATCGCGCTCAGGTTCGTCATGCGATAAGAGCACAGACGATGGAGGCTGCGAGCGGAGATCCTCAGATGGCAGCTAAGGAGCAAGGCAGGAGATCTAACTGATGCGCTGCTTATAAATTGAGCCTCATTAAATGGAAGAGGCAAAAACAAGAAGATGTAACAGAATGAATGTCTGGCTACGAATATTTTCTTTTCTTTTCTTCACACAAAACACAGTTTTGATTAGGTTTTTCACTGCAGTGACACAATAAAACAGTAAATACATGGAAAGGGACCATTGATGGGAACCGGGGGTAACGTTCCAACGTTCCAATGTTCCAGTTTTTAAATTTCGATTCCTAGCTTCTTCTGGATTCCTCTGACCGTTAGGAGACCTCGGGAAAGACCCGGGACATTTTGGAGAGATTATGTCTCTCAACTAGTCAGGGAATGCGTCAGGATCTGGTCAGGGAGAAGGAAGACTGGGTTTCTCTGCCTCGTGACCCGACCCCGGATAATGAATGGCTGAATGGATTCCTAGTTTTGATGCTTAATCGGCCGACCGGAAGAAATGGCAGCCATTCGGGCCGGGCTTCAGGCACTATATCCAGGCTGCTGGAGGCCCGGTTTCAGCGCCACTTCCCCGGAACACCTTGCCGTTATGGTCGGGCTCCACGTACTATTTCTTGGCTGCATGAAGCTCCTTCCACGCTGCACTTCCCTGCCTTTCATGTATGTTTTTTCCTAAATTAAGCATTTTCAAGCATAAAAATGGCTAAATGAACTAAGATACAAATATAAGGCATTCAGAAGATTCATTCAAATATGCTGTGAATGAGATGTAGTATTCTACACTGGTCAGTAATCTTACTGAAATGTTCAATGAGACACACAAGCACCAGACTTGATTGCCAGGAACTGCAGTAACTCACCAACAACTCTAAACCCCCATGTCACTTTCTGTCCACCTGCCACTCACCTTCCCTAGGGAACACATTTATAGCAACAAACACGAGCACCAGTCTTATTTCTGTCTTAAATGGCTTATTTACTCTTATTATGTCTACAATATTGGGTAATAAGAGTGTAAAGGTGACTATAGGCGTTTTATTTCATGTATAGAGGGCTCTAATGATGTTTAAAAACATATTAAGAAGGCCATAAACAGGTTTCTATGTACTAACTGTAAAAATTTTTGCGAAAATTCGTCACTTACCAGCAATAAATGTGGGTTTACTGTATAACACCATCTCAACATGCTTTGAACAAAAGCTGAACGGATACTAAACATATGGTAGTACCTCTGTTTTCATTCTGAATTAGTTCCAAAAGGTTTGACGAAAACCAAATCGAGTACATTTTTCCCATAGGAAATCATGTAAATCCAATTAATCCGTTCCAGAAACCTAAAAATATGGAAAAAAATACATTTAATACATAATAATTATAGTTTTACACACAGAAAACAATGTAAAACAACTATAAATGTCAAATGGTCTGTATTGTGGATGCATTTTTTGGGACAAAAATTGTCTACGAAAACAAAATCATTCCATAGCTGGGGTGTACAAAAACCTAGGTTTGACTGTAGTACCTCACAATACCTACTTTTGCCCGTGGATACGTGTCATTAAGAGAGTAGAGATGAGCTGATTATGTACCATGTAGTGGAAATGGGGCATATTGCATCCATGGAATGTTTACAACCTCCATGAACTAGGAAGTAGAATACTAATGAACAAACAAATGGACAAACAAATACAAATATGACCACTCTTCCAGATGAGCTGAATGAGTTCTATGCCCGCTTTGACACCCAAACTCCTGATGAGCAGAGAGGGTGGCTAGACTTGGGGAGCACACAGGACTCACCTCTCATGGTGACATCAGCTGATGTGCGCAGGGTTCTGAACAAAACAAACCCACGAAAAGCAGCAACATCTCAGGACGTGCACTTCGGGTTTGCTCATCAGAGCTAGCTGATGTGCTTGCTGACATATTTAACCTGTCGCTTGCACAAGCATCTGTACCGACCTGCTTTAAGTCCACCACCATAGTCAATACAGATAAGACTAAAGAGATGATCATCGACCCAAGAACAAGGGAAAAGGAGCCGCATAGACCCCTGTTTATTGATGAGACTGAGGTGGAGAGGGTGAAAACCTTCAAGTTCCTTGGCACGCACATCAGCGAGGACCTCACCTGGTCTCACAACACCCAACAAATTCTGAAGAAGTCCCAAAGGAGACTGTACTTCCTGAGAAGACTGAGGAAATTTGGCATGTCCACCACAATCCTGAGTTGCTTCTACAGATGCACTATCGAAAGTGTCCTTACCGCCTCCATCACTGTTTGGTACGGTAACTGTACAACACGTGATAGGAAGGCACTCCAGCGGGTGATCAAGACCTCACAGAACATTGTTGGGGCAGCCCTCCCCTCACTGGAAGACATTTATAAAACTAGAGTCCTACGCAGAACACACAACCTCATCAAGGACAGCACACATCCACAACACTCATTATTCACACTCCTACCGTCAGGCAGACGCTACAAGAGTTTGAAGTCCAGGACCACAAGGCTGGCAAACAGCTTTTACCCACAGGCCATCAGGCTTCTCAACGAAGCACTCACACACGCCGCACGCAACACACACTCATAGCACTTTATTTATTTATTTATTTATTTGTATATTTATTTGTATTGATGTCTCTTCTGTCGTTGTTGCTTAATTTATTGGTATTTATGTTTCTTATGTTCTTATTCTTTCTTGTGTTTTCTTTCTTTTCTTGGGAGAATGAACAGAATAAGATTTTTATTGCATAATATAACTGCCGTTTTACCATGCACATGACAATAAAACTCTCTTGAATCTTGAATCTTGAATCTCTTGAATTTTTCCCCCACGTCTGTGTTCAGCTCAATGACCCCAACACCTACTCGACATACAAGCATCCTTCCCACTATTACTTTATAAACCAAACCAAGTTCAGTGAATGGTTAGTGAAAATCCCGTAGGCAGCCATGGTGAAACCAAAGACCAGACCGATCCAAAAAAACCCCCCAAAAACCCAAAGAAACCCTTCATCATTTAGTTCCATGCAGCATTCAGGCTTTACACAAACAAATATGCACCGCTGCACAATAAACGGCTGACAACTGCACAGGGTTGATAAAGACAAAATGGATTAAAGTACTAAAGAAACAACACTCCAAATTGGAGACCATGAATATTTAACATTGCCAACAGCTTTCTTCATTCACCACCCACTGATCTTTATTTGTTACCCACTCAACCAGTCATTGAAAGCAGGGTTTCAGCCAGTGCATTAGCAGGAGTCTATAGAAACCTTGTTCTAAGGTTATACTGCAATGGGCAGTTTACATCCAATTTGCATTGCACCTATTTTGACATTTTACTCAGCTGTGTGTTCATGCAGGTAACGGACACTTGATTAAGTACACTACTTTAAACTCTAAAGAAGTCCAAAACAATAATTTATCAGAAGATGGATGGATGGATGGATGGATGGATGGATGGATGGATGGATGGATAGACGGAGTTCTTGTATCTCATTAAATTGTGCCACTGTATGTGAGTTTTGGAAAGGGTCAGGAAAATAGAAGTGAGGAATATGATGAATTTATCTTTCAGGGAATTGCACAATACAATTGCTATTTTAATCAGATTAATCACAGTTACAAATTAATTAATCATGATTAATCACCACTCGCAACTATGTCTGAAATATGCTGAACATTTCAATCACACTTTAATTTTTTATGAGCAATGTTATTATGAGCAATTAGGGGTTGCGTTCAAAGATACCACGTCATTTAAGTTGAATTCACATGTCTTGAGTGTATTTTCTGGGATTTCTGAGCATACTTAAATGCAGCACACTGTACTTCCGCATTACTCGATTACCCGCATTAGAGTTACTCAGGCTACGGTCATACTGCAGAGTATGATGCCCGATTCTGATTTCTTTATAAAATCAGATTTTTTTATGTGGTCGTTCATATTACCAAAAACATGCGACTTGTCAATGTGAACGCAAAGCGTCAGGGCATTGACGTGCATGCGGAAAAGCACGACGTGCATGGTGATGTTTTCAGGTCAGAATAAAGGTATAAAAGAGCGTCAGACTGTGGGGACGCCGTGCCTCCATCTGCCGTCATTACAGAGAAGCGTGGCTTTGCGTATGCATTAGTTACACCAAAAATGTTTACGTAATTAATTAAATAAATTAGCGCTAGCCCTGCGAATGGCTGGCGACCAGTCCAGTGTGTACCGCGCCTGTTGCCCGAAGTCAGCTGGGATAGGCTCCAGCATAACCCCGCGACCCTAATAAGGAGAAGCGGTATAGAAAATCAATGGATGGATGGAAATTAGCCCTATTAACACGCTATTTTTGACAGTCCTAAAAAAAAAACAACCCACACATCCTCATCTTATCTTTGCGTACTGAAAATAGAACCAGTTTTAATATCAGAATAATCTGCATGGAGCCTTTATTTCGCTTCTAAGGCTAAATGATGCATGTTTTGTGATTAAAGTAGTCTACTTTGTGTTGTATACATCAAGTGCCAGCAGACCTTAAGCCGAGCAATAGGCGACGTTATATTCCCATCTCTAACTCACATGGCTGAGTGACAGTCATCTGCCATTCAGGCCTCCTGCACTCCTCTTGAAAATGAAGTGCGGACAGATGAAAAGCAAGATTCAGTAATTGCTCTTTCTTGGAATTGGAAGAGTTACAGGAGGAATACGACATGTATTTTCCTCACAACTCCATCAAGTGCGGCCGTGATTTAGAGGTCACTTTTCTTTCCCCGTGGGCCAACATCCTCTGCCTTCTCTCTCCGCCTCCACCTTCAGCTCTTTTTCACCATGACAACCCATTATGTCGCGGCCATTTTTAAGAGATTTTCCCAGTGAAAGCATGAAGCGAGAGAGCAATGTTAACAATCGACGGGCATGCAAAGTAGTGAGTCTGTACTGTACAGGCCATTATTTCTAATGAGATGGGAAATACATAAAACTGCGTGCCGGAGCGTGGAGAGAAATGCATTGCATTTATTTTTTCTGATGTACGTCGAATGGTGTAAATGCAGGCACGGGTTTGTGTTGGTTTCGGTGCAGTGTTAAGAGCCTTGTGAGTGTGTTTGTGTTGTTTGTGGCAGTTGGAGGAACATCTTCAAAACAAACGGTTGAGAGAGCAGAGCAACGAGTGTGTGTACACTTTTTTTTAATGATCAGAGAACAAAAAGGAGTTAGAGGACAGAGGGAGGGAGATGCAAGGTCGCTGAAAGAAAAAAAAAAGAATGGGTGCCAAATGAAATAAAAACACTCCAATACCACCTTTTTTTGGTAATTTGTAATTAGCTTCCCTGGCAGAGGTCAGCATTCCTTCCTTAACATGATTTTCTGGTGAGGAGTAATTTCTAATTGAGCTTTCAGCCTCAAGAGTAAAAGAGTAATGAGTAAAAGCATTAGCCTCTTTCACAGAGAAATCCTGCAAAATTGGTGCATCGTAGATGGAACAGTCGACATTTATTCACCAGTCCGTATCACACAGAATCCAGTGAAGCGGAACATTTACACAAATAACAATAACACAGTCATCCTTTGTTTTTTAAACTGGTTCCAGACCCGACTTTGATAAGTGGAGTTCCGTGAAGTAGGGTTCCTTATTTAAAAATGGAAAATTTGTTGGAGAGTTTGTTGTTAATGTTCTTTTACTTCCCGTTACTTCCTGCGGTGGTTATTTTCAGTGTATCATCAGGGACAATCAGTGTAACATTACTGACCACCTCGTGACCAGCGTAGAATACTACATATCCAAACATGTCTTTCAATGCATTTTCTGAATGCCTTACATTTGTATTTTAGTTCGTTTAGCCACTTTTATGCTTCAAAATGCTCAATTTAGGCCAAAAATATGTACAGTGTTCACTCGTTTATCGCGCGGGATAGGTTCCCAAAACAACCCGCAAAAAGTCAAATCCGCAAAATAGATGACTTTATTTGTTTACAATTATTATATATGTTTTAAGACTGTAAAACCACTCACAGTACACTTTATACACTTTTGTCAGGCGGGCATTAACATTTTCAACCTGTGCACTAATACTGAAGTTCTTCCCTGTCTCTCACACCCCCCCTGACAGTTCACCGCACTACTATTACACTTGTATTACCCAGTATAGCAGACATAATAATAGAAAATAAGACATCTTTGACATAAGATCTCATCAATGTAACGTTACTGACACCTGAAGTGGAGAATACTGCCGCTGTTTGACGTTAAGGAGGGGTTCAGTATGCACTTCAATCGCTTTATTACCAAGCAGAGAACACATAGTCAGTGAACATTCACACAGGAGTTGCTGTCGGCCACTTTCTACACTGCTAACCTGCTGCTAGCACTCAGCTATAGTCAACTTTCACTAGCGTCACTTCCCAGGCCCAACTTCTTAAAGGCCGGCACAAGTCACAGATACTGTATTACACTTCGTATTGCGTCTGAATACTGAATTCTAAATACTTTGAGTGTATTTTTGTTCATTTTGCCATTTTTATGCTTGAAAATGCTGAATTTGGGCCAGTAATATGTACAATTTGCTTAAATATGCATTTATTTGGACTAATAATACTGTAGGCCGTATTCAACCATGAAACAGAAATCATTTATTAATTAATACATTTTTGAAAAACCCCAACAGAGTGACGAAGCAACAATAAAACATAAAATGTACAGCATACATACAGCGAAATGACGTGACGCGGCCCCCTGCGAGTGCTGCTACAGTAGCAGTAGCTTCTACAGTCAACTTTCTTAAAATCCGGCCTCCAAACTAACAGTGAGGTGAACATAAATATGTGCTCTTAAGACATTACTGAGATTACATTAGGCAAGCAGTGTAGTTTATGTACACGCGTACCACCGCTAGCTGCTTTGAAGGGTGATTGTGGCCACACAGCAGGGGAAGTACTGTTGTAGCGCATGCCTGAGGACCAGGCTAAAGGCTAAACTGTGACTCCGATTCCATCTGTTCTATCAATCATCTTACATTATTATTCATTAGTGGTGGTGAAATATACATTTTTATAACTTAAAATGTGTTTAGTAAGTGTGCAAGGCATATTTAGCACTTAAACCTGGATTATGCGTCTGTGTATTTAGCTTGTTAGCTTCCTTCACTGTGGGTGAACATTGGCAATTGACGAGCAATGCGGAGGGTTCCGCAGCTAATAATTACAACGGTCACTTTTTATTGCAAATGCTGATCCCAAACGTCAACATCAAGCTAGGAGGATGGTTTAGAGTGGGAGAAGCGAACTGTGTGTCAAAAATCGACATTTTTATGGATGGCTCAGTTACTCGTGGCTTTAGAAGAGTGTGCTGGCCAGCAGAATCACACCCAAGTTCAACACGGTACGAATGACCTAATGTCAGTACGCCCTAACACACAAGCAGCATCCTGCCTTTGATGACTGTCATACTACCCCCAAAGCTCATAAATTGCCAGGCCAACTTTTTCTCCCTATTTTGTATTGGTGCCATTTATAGAAAACAGCAAGACAGGAAAAAGGGATGAAAGAGACATTTTTTTTCTACTGCTGCCTTTGTTCACCAACTCTTCTTGATGAAGAGATGAAGTCAAGTATAGAGTCAGCGAGCAGGATGTAGAACAGGGAGATTATCACACAGCAAAAGACGTTTCCCTCCTGTTTGAAAGTAATGAGAACAAGCAGGCTCTTGTTGTGATCAGCCAGGCTTCCTCTAATTGGAGTGTGCGTCTGAAGGCTTTGAGGTAACGGGAGAGATGTACTGCAGGTGCAGTTAGTAGAGGCAAAGGCAAACACGATGATGCTACATAATGTGTTGAAATTCATTTACTGCAGTAAATGTTGTTGTTTTTTTTACTATGCAGGGCTGGAGAGGGACGCTCTGCTGACACACATTAACAAATAGTTGTATGGTTCCAACATCTGGTTCCAAAATCTAAGACCGCAAGCATCTACAAACTGTGTTAACGCATGCGAATACAAATTACAGACAGTAGTGTGGGACGTATCAATTATTTTTGTACCATTCATTGTGAACATCAGTAAAAATGAGCCATACTGAGCTTTCTTCCATGTTGTGCTCGGTGACAGTGGAGCTGTGGTCGCTTTCATGTCGTCCACCAATACTGGTAATGGAATGGGAACAAGAATTTTTTTTCCCCGCTCACACACACATGCTTTTCTTGTACGAACACAAAATGCTGGATGTTTTCCATTGTTGTCATTTGTTTACTATATCACACACCTCTACTGTGCTGTATTTCTTGGTGAGTTACACCCTATGGCACTGTTATTTTGTCACACGGTTTACAGTAAGAAGCTGATGGAGCTAAAATGAAATTTCACCTGCTTGTCATTTATATCATGTCCATGTTCCTGTTTACTCTGCCCGGTGTGGGTGCAGCGTGTCCAGCATTGTACAATGTGTGTTTATTTTGTGGCTCGAAATAAGCAGTCAATCAATCAATGTCAATTGCAATGCCAGCGTGTAAGGTTTAGGTGTGCTTAACCCAAATTAGTACAGCAAGCATTTTTTAGGTTTAATTGCATATAGCTTGCAATTACTAGTTATTAAGACAACAATCATTAACAATGATTACACATACATGTGTCTGTGTTCAGATCAAATGGGCACACAGCTGTACCGAACCGAAAGCTCCGGACTGATCTTCCATTCTGTACACATTTCAAGCGAGGGACAGGAAGTGTACATTTGGCGTTGCTATGCACCTCCACAACTAGTGTGGCTAAAAGTGGACTACATTTTGGAATAGATTTAAAAAAAAAAAAAAATACTATTTTTTTAAATTATTTATTTGTATTTATTTTGTTATTTTATTTAGTATTCTTATTTTTTTTATTATGTTAAAATTGTATTTATTAAAGAATTACCCGCCAGCTGATTGCAAATTCTTTTTCATGCTTCATTTTAAAAATCATTCAACACAAAAGCATTCGGCAGTGATGCACCTCCACATTTTAATTTTAATTTTAATTTTAATTTTTTGGAGAATTAGCTGCCAGCAGATTGCAAATGAATGTCCATGCTTCATTTTCAAAATGATTAAAGACAAAACTAAGCAGTTTTATGTTCTGCATTTGTACCCTTACTGTACTGTAAATGAACCGAAGCGTGGCCTTCATACTGAGGTACGTATTGAACCATGACGACGACATACCGTTAGACCACTATAACAATCAATAGTTTTGGTAAAATGAATTGGAAACTATGATGCACAATAATATAGTCAGATAGTCTAATGTACTGTAGTGTCTAAAATAATTCAGAATGAAGAATGAAGACCTGAAAGGTAAAGAGATAAAGACTAACAAATATAGCAGTTGTCATTACATACTGTTATCCATGACAGTTGATACATACGTCCTATTCCTGAGAACTCACTAATGTTACCAAAACACCTTTTCACCCACTAAATTATGGAGGTTGACTAAAGCCTAGGTCACAACCGGTTGTATGGGCCCCTACGGCCGGTCTACGTGCAAAAAAAAACACACGTGTGACGTAATGATTTTTGAGCCGCAGAAGTTCTCTGTCATGTCTTGTTTTTCAGGTTGCAAGACAAACTTATGCACTTTGTGTGTTTTCATGTGTCATCCGCACGGCCAACGTGTCTTTTGTACGTTTTGCTGGTGTCAGGTTTGGGCAAAACGTACATTTTTTTCGTACATAGCACTTTCGGACTCCTATGTGTGTCGAGTGCCACACGTGCACCCCGCATTTCAATTAGGGCGGCCAACGCATGTTCAGATATTTTGTACGTCCTCCATGCGTCGAGATCTTACTCCTTCACGGTCACCACAACTACAGTACGTTTTCCACGAACGATTTTGGCCATGCAAGCTAATAACCCGGAGCAAACTAGCCTGTGTTTCTGATATTTTAGTGATCCAAATCTGCATTCTGCACCACTGATTTGTGTTACTGCCAATGTGCAAGGAGGACAGCTACGTGGCAATGCACTAGCTACTGCAGTGCATTTCAGAACATGCTGTATCAGCATGGAAAGACACCACTTGTATTTTTATGTCTAAAAATCCAAGGTAAACAGAATATTTTGTAAACAGTGGACAGCAAAAAGTACCCAACTATGCAAAGAGAGCATCCTCTTACCACACTCTTTCTTGGGCTCGTCTGATCGGTCCTTGCAGTCCTTGACAGAGTCGCACACTTTGGAACTATCGATACACTCCCCGTTCTTACACTGGAACTTCAGGGGTCCCTCACATTTGGTGGCTGCAACATTTAAGCAAAACATCAACCTAGAAACTATGCTAGAAAAACAGTTAAGACAATAGAGAAGATGCATTCAAAGTGACCCATTCATTTAAAAGACAGGAACCAAGTGCAGAAGTTGCTAAGACAAAGAACCCACCGTTGACGCAGCCTGATTCATCACTGTGGTCGGGACAGTCGTTGACCTTATTACACTGCTTGGTGCCATGGATGCAAGACCCATCACCACACTGGAACTCATCAGGACGGCACGTCAGGAGGGCTGTGTGAGAATACAGTTTTAATCGTCTTTCATCCTTTCAGGAGGAACATGGGTAGAATTCAGAAGCAAGACCTTTTGTTTTCATCAGTACATCTTTAAATTCAAGCAGTGGCAATAGCATCGGCATAAACACTAACTCAACATGAGTGGTGTTTGGCTGGCCCACAAATATAATGGGAGGCATTGCTCCTTCTAGTATTAACCAGTGTAGCATCAAAATGATGAAATGATGAATGATTCAACTTAATTTCAAATATAATTACGACAAATTCTTGCTTATCAGGGGTGTCCAAAGTGTACATTCTGAAAATATAATTCACGAGAAACGAGAAAATGTTGTAATTCTATGAGAATAAAGTAATACTTAAAAAAAAACAATATCATTTTAGTAGCATAAAGTTTAAATACTAAAGAAAAAAGATGGAAGTCCAGACTTCCCGGTCTCAAGCCACCTCTTCCAGTTCCACCGGGAGGACACCACGGTGTTCCCAGGCCAACTTGTGAGACACAATCCCTCCAGCGTGTCCTAGGCTTTCTCCCGGCTGGGCATGCCCAGAACACCTCACCAGAAAGGCGTGCGGGTGGCATCTGGACACCTCAACTGGTTCCTCTCGATGTGAAGGAGCAGCGGCTTTACTCTGAGCTCCTCCCGGATGACCGAGCTTCTTACCTTATCTCTTATATCTGTTATATTGTTATACTGTTATATACCCTGTACTGTATACTGACCTCCTGTGGTGTCCTATAGCTTGACAGGCTTGTTGTGAGTGCACTGATAGCTTGTGATTGGCTCCTGCCGAGCTACTGTTCTAAACAATTATTAGTAGTTCTGAAGTAAAGAAGATGTCACGAGATTAGGATTTAGCCATAAATTAGCTGAACTGCTGTATAAACCGGAAAGCTCAAAGTTTAAGAAAAAATTAGCGGCTTATAAAGCAGAATTTATTGTAAGCCCGTAAGCGTATTATGAGGAAAATAATATCATTTCGGTAGCACAGAGTTTAAATATTAAAGAAAAAATGCGTTATTTTTCTTAAGTTGTAATATGAGAAACAAACAAGACAAAAACAAGTTGTAATTTTTGGCAAATTAGATTTGGCAAAATGTTATAATATTATGCAAAAAAAGTAATAATATTCTGGGACTAAAGTCATAATATTGCAAAAAGAAAATTGATGAAGATTATTTAAGCATAAAGTCTAAATATTTGGAAATAAAAATAAAAAAAACAGCAAAAATTGTGAAAAAAAGAGCTGAGACCAAGATTGATAATAATAATATCACCTCTATCACAAAGCTGAGATGCAGTTTTTTCTTGAAACATATATCACTTCTTAACATATCTATGTACATGCGCTGCTTTACAAAATATCAAAGTGGTCCTTGCATCCTTTCATTTTTCACTAAGTGGCCCTCTCTGGAAAAAGTCTGGACACTTCTGATTTAATGAATGGTCATCACACAAAACAAACAAAATATGGCTCGCAAATCTCACCAACTTCTCGTTTTGAATCGCGCTAAAAAGTAATGAAGTGTGTCACAATGTGAGTAGGACAGAGGGAACAGAATGAAGACAACACAGCCACACTTTTCAGTGTAATGTGTTTCTCTGAATATGAACGTACAGAATATACAGCCGCCTTGTTGTCAACACAATAACGAATGCAAGTGGGTTGGCTCATCTTCTGAAATTGAGCAGGCAGTAAATGTGATGTCTTAATAGGAAATCTACCCTCAGAAGAGTTAGTGAAAACAGAAAAAGACAAGTGTCCCGGTCTGTTCCTCTCCATCCATCTCGTTTAAATGCCCATCAAATGACACCAGAATGGAAGCAGTGACTTGAAGTGTGTGCAGAACATCGTCCTAATGGCATGTACAGTATCTCAGCTTCACACTCTGCCTTGTGAGACAACAGCTTCAGGGCTCCCCCTAGCCCCGGACAGCTATTAAAAAAAAACAAAAACAGCTTTATCGCAAAGCCCTCATCTTCACACTATGCTTATTTACACATTCTATATTAGACTGCGCTTGCCTGCAGACAGGGAATGTGCTAAATGACAAAATAGCACCTCAGATAAAAGGGGAGGAGAGCTTGTTGGCATGCTTTTTTGCTCTCCAGTCAATGAGAAAAGGCTTCTGGGAGTAAAACTGCATGACGCTAATGGGAAATAAAACTGACCTTCATGAAACCATGCAATAGGAGACCACGAAACTGTTTAGTTATCACTGTTCCATTTTCATAGGAGCAGATCCATTCACATGTTCAAGGACACCATTGTGAAACCATGACAACACATGACCTGTTTTACTGAATGACACATGGCGTCCAGAAAAAAGGCCACCTAAAAAGACCATGTATCTAATCTTTGGTTCGACAGCAGACAGCATAAACGGATATGTATTCATCCGTTTCCTATACCTGGGGTGCCCAAAGTGCGGCTGAGGCGGCCATAAAGAAATAACATCATAATTACGAGGAAAGAAGAAAATTGAAGTAGTTGGAAATTTTTTTAAAAAACAGCAAAAATTTAAAAAAAAAACAGCTGTAATTTTACGAGAATAAAGTCAAAATAGAATATATCCATCCATCCATTTTCTTCCGCTTATCTGGGTCCGGGTCGTGGAGGCAGCAGTCTCAGTAGGGAAGTCCAGACTTCCCGGTCTCCAGCCACCTTTTCCAGTTCCACCGGGAGGACACCAAGGTGTTCCAAGGCCAGCTGTGACACATAATCCCTCCAGTGTGTCCTCGGTCTGCCCCAGGGCCTTCTCCCGGCTGGGCATGCCCGGAACACCTCACCAGGGAGGCAACTGGGACTAGATGCCCGAGCCACCTCAACTGGCTCCTCTCGATGTGAAGGAGCAGCTGTTCTACTCTGAGCCCCTCCCGGATGACCGAGCTCCTCACCTTATTTCTTAGGATGAGTCCAGCCACCCTACGAAGGAAACTAATTTCCGCCACTTGTATCTGCGATCTCGTTCTTCCGGTCACAACCCAAAGCTCATGACCATAGGTGAGGGTGGGAACATAGATGGACTGACATGAGAACTTTGCCTTCCGGCTCAGCTCTCTCTTCACCACGACGGTCCAGTACAGGGACAGCATTACTGCAGACGCTGCGCCATTCCGCCTGTCGACCTCACGCTCCAACCTCCCCTCACTCGTGACCAAGACCCAACATACTTGAACTCCCAACTCCCAATCCACCCTTTTCCGAATGAGAACCATGGCCTCGGATTTAGAGGTGCCGAGTCTCATTCCTTCACACTCAGCTGCAAACTGCCGCAGTAAACGCTGAAAGTCACAGCCCGACGAGGCCATCAGGACCACATCGTCTGCAAATAGCAGAGAAGAGATCCATAATGGTCTCCCTCGATGACTTGACTGCGCCTGGAAATTCTTTCAATCAAAATAGAATAGAATATAAAATAAAATATAAAACAATCTAAAACAGAGAAAAAAGTTGTATTCTAAAGAGAAAAAATTAACTTTTATGAGAATACACTCGTAACATGTATGAGGAAAAATAATGTCATTTTAGTAGCGTAGAGTTGAAATATTGAAGAAAATATAGTATATTTGTTAAGTTGTAATATTATGAAAAACAAACAAAATAAAGTTGTCATTTCTGGAAAATTAGGTTGGGGAAAAAGTCATAATATTGCGAGATTATTTAAAAAGAAAGTTGAACTATTTGGAAAATAAAAAAAAAAAACAACATGAAAAATTGCCAATTTCATACTAATAATATGCTTTTCTCCGATATCACAAAGTTGTGATGCAGTTTTTTTTCTTGAAATATATATAACTTCTTAGCATATGCTTTACAAAATATCAAAGTCACCCTTGCATCCTTTCATTTTTCACTATGTGGCCCTCGCTGGAAAAAGTTTGAACACCCCAGTTTGTCGTCAATAAGGTCACGGGTAAGTTGGAGCCTATCCCAGCTGACTTCAGGCAAGAGGTCGCCAGCCCTTGACACCACAGAGCATGAACGAGAGTGCTAACTAATAAACAGCATAAGAATGAAACTCACGGCAGTCAGACTCATCAGACTTGTCCTTGCAGTCGGGATCGCCGTCACATTTCCAGCTCAGTCTTACACACTCTCCGTTAGCACAGCGGAACTCCTCCGCAGTGCAGTTGGCCCTGCGGTTAGCCAGATGGACGCCATCTACACCACAGCGTTCCGGCCCCTCGTCTGAACTATCTGCACAGTCGGGGTCTCCGTCGCAACTCCACATGAGCGGCACACACTCGGAGGTGTTACAGCGCAGGTGGTTGGGCCCGCAGGTCAGAGGCGAAGTACACTTGAGCTCATCGCTGCCGTCGCCGCAGTCGTCGTCACCGTCACACACGTAGACGGCGGCCAAACACTTGCGGTTTGCACACATGAACTCACCAGTAGGGCAGGCTTTGGCGTCTGGAGGAACAACAGAGAGAACAAAACATTTGTAGAGACAGCAAGTGAGGCAAGGGTCTTGAATCCATTATTGGACACAACAAAAGAGAATCAAAAGAGAATCAATACGGGGGTTGAAGTGTGTGTCTGCCCATTTCCAACATACTAATTAGGTCACACATAGGAGTAATTCTAACACTTACAATGTTGTTTTTCCAACCACTTCAGTCCAGACTGAAATGTAATTGCAACTACAACAACACGCTGTTTACTGAGATTAAATAAGCATGAAATTGGTATAGGTGATTAATATGGGGCTTGGATAAAACATGGCTCATATTCACCTCCAAAATGTGCACTATATTTTGAAACATGATTCTAAAACCATAAAAATAAGGTACCTAGCCTAATGTTTAGATTTATCACAAGTTAGAATGATGGCAGACTGTATAAAATGACCACGTGGATTAAAACATAATATACTGATATTGGATCAATTTCCTTTTTAAAAGGGTTTTATTAAAAATGAACTGCAAGACACACATGCAGTATACTTTGGTTACTAAATATACACAGTAATCCCTAGTTTATCACAGTTAATTGGTTCCAGACCCGACCATGATAATTGAATTTCTGCGAAGTAGGATTCCTTCTTTATAGATGGGATATTTTCGTAGTTAGAGCAGGGCAAACCTGTCTACGATCTTCTAAAGACAGTTTTTAACCTTATGGCCGCACCGCACGGTGGTCTAGTGGTTAGCATGTTGGCCATCACAGGAACAGGAAACAGCCTGGAGATCGGGAAGACCTGGGTTCGATTCTCCCTTGGGCATTTCTGTGTGGATTTTGCATGTTCTCCTCGTGTGCGCATGGGTTTTCTCCGGGTACTCCGGCTTCCTCCCACATTCCCAAAAACATGCAGGTGAGGTTAATTGGCGACTCTAAATTGTCCATAGGTATGAATGTGAGTGTGAATGGTTGTCTATATGTGCCCTGCACATATAGGCTCATATAGGCTCCAGCATGCCCCCGCGAACCTAATGAGGATGAAGCGTATAGAAAATGGATGGATGGAATATAGTAGATATAAGAGAAAATAAGAAGACTATATGTATAAAATATATACTGTATATAAAATAATAGGGTTGAGCGAGTACACCACTATCTGTATCTGTATCTCTATCTGTATCTGTTCACCCATCTAAAGTATCCATATTGGTATCTGTACTCGGAGTGGGCGGGGTATAAACCGGAAGTGGGCGTGGTTTAAACAGAAATGGGTAGCGCTTAAATGTGTGGTCTGTGTGAAGTTGGTGATTCATGCAAACATCCACTGATGGCAAAGAGGGAAATAATCAGTCAGCCTTGTTCACTGCATTTTTCTCAAAAGCACCGCGTTCAGTACTACAAGCAAAGTTCTCCAACTGACTTTATATCACCAGCCAAATTATAAGCAAGCAGATGAAAAAAAAACCCACAACCCGGCAGTGACTGACGTACGAGCCGTATACAGCTGTCTTGTGAGATGCGGCACGTACGTTACAAAACAAGCTTAAGAATGCAACGTGCATACTGCAACGTATTGAGAGGGGTGTAATATTTGACCACGCTTATGTACATAATGTAGTATGTATGTAATGTAGTATGATAGCCATACAGCCATACAGAATGTTTGATGCAGCTCTGCAGGTGTACCTAATGTTGTGACCAGTCAATGCCTGTAATTGTTACCACTGTCTGTGTACTTCCAACTGAAAATTAACAAAATTTGCATGCCTGTTTTATGATGACTTCATGGAATAAGACAAAAATATATTTTAAGGAAAAAAGCGGTCATGCTACCCCAATTGAGTTGCATTAGTGACTGACGCAAGACAAGCCTGCACAGCGCTGTCTTGTCAAACGCACCACGTACTTTATGAAACAAGCTTACCAAGTATCTTTAGATACAAACCGAAATAGAGGCGAGCTGAGGAAAACCTAATGAAGTGGAGGCAATGGCCAACGCCACACGAGCCCTTTTTCACCGTGTACGTGAATGAGGCACCGATCAACCCCTCTGTGGCTCCAGCCTGCACAGTCTATCTCGGGAGGGGCGGTTGCTGCCTGTGACTGGCCAATCACAGAGCGTGAAGAGTGAATACATAACGAGGATTTTCTTTCATCACGATTATGGTTAATGACGAGATGTGCTTGTTTCATGCTCGTATTTGGCAAAAATGCGTTATCCGTAACGGATACTCGTTTAGAATGAGTATCCGGCTCATCCCTAATAAATAACACTTGTGTTCGTGTGTGTTGCATTAAATGTCTTCCAGATGTGTGGACAGGCACTGACGTCGGGAGTTCAGAGTTGAGTTTTTGCTGGATTACGGCCACAACAGTGCCTCGTGTGTTGTTCGATCATTTACACCTGCAATAAAAGACTGTTATTCTGGCGATCAAGTCTGTTGCTTGTCTCACTGAACAATGACACCTAGTGGCCAATGTAGAATTCTCCATCTTAATTCCCTTGTATTTTTATGCTTGACGATACTTACAGTAATTTAGGCAGAAAATACATAAAAATTGCTTCAATATACAAAAAAAAGATCTGCTTCTGTGTATGCGTGCAAAAATAGGCTGTTAATTTTTTATCTGCACACGCACAAAACCCTTGAGTATGAGGATGACGGAATATTTTGGATGTGTCCACTGTGCTGTCAGAGTTGAGGTCCACAGGAACCACAGCCTTGACCCAATACAAGCCAGGACACTGCAAAGTGCACGCACACATTGGCAGCTTGAATAAACACTACCTATAAATAGCTACTGTATCTTCCCTTTGGATTACAACAGTGCCTCAACACCAAACTCTCTTTTGTGACCTACAGCAGTACGACTCACTTGAGTACTCAGTGGCCATTACTGTATTATTTCATCAAAGTTGAGTGTGTCTTCACACGTCATTTTCAACTTGAGGTTAAAGGGTGCCATTTATTTGTATAAACTGCAGCCAATCCCAGCTGACTTTGGGAGAGAGGTACAGCCATCACATAGCACATATAGACCAACAACCATTTGCAGTCACATTCACACCTTAGTCTCCAACTGGAGAATACCTTCATCAACTGGTTGTTATGTTGTTGTTTTTAAATGCAAATTTGTGATGTTATCGCTGATAAACTGCTCGGTGTCTGCAGCCTTGAGGACTACTTTAGTCCACCGTGGCGGACATAGACAGTGCTTGCCAGTTCAATCCCATCATAGAACCTTGCCTGGGAAATACAGTAACTCAGTAGATGACCTTTACTGTGATGCCTCACACACCTCAACGTCTCTATGCCTTGTTGGTCTAGGGGTGTGATTCTTGTTCTGGGTGTGAGACGAGACATCCCATGTTAAAATCCCGTTGTTTAACTCCCAGGATTTACCAGATAGACCTCCATGTCAGACCACTCTGCTTTTCACGACCCGACGACAAAATGGACGTCACATTTCAGTGCATCCATTTTTTCCACAGCTTATATTGTAAGAGTCAGCACAGGCTGAAGCCCATCCCAGCTGATTTACAGAGAAAATGGGGTACAAACTGTACTGATCACCAGTCAATCACAGGCTTATTGTCAAGTGAAGAGTACAACATTAACTTATTACAAAGGGCTCGTGATCAAATTATGTTATTATTACCTATTATTATTATGATTATTAAGTAAATTCCAATGTATAAGCCGCTACTTTTTTCCTTCAACTTTGAACCCTGCGGCTAAAAGCAGCGGTGCGGCTAGTTTATGGCTAAATTCTAATCGTGCCATCTCCTTCACTTCAGAACTACTACTAATTATTTAAATACTGTGCCACTTGCAGTCAGCAAGGAAACAGTACCTCTTTCTTTGGCAGGAGCCAATCACGAGCTATCAGTGCACTCCATGATGGGAAAACTTTAAAAGATTTGTTTTTTTCCCCATTTTTGTACATGTTTGTATATTTCTCACAAATACATTTGGAGTGTTAAGTTGCTATGTGATAAGTTTAGTATTATTTGTAAGATGTCAGTGAGTCAGACTGTTATATTGAGTAATGACCTCCTGCAATTTCCAATGGGTTGACAAGCTCACCGTGAGTTTTTTCATAGCTCATGATTGGCTCCTGTCAAATAAAGAGCTGCCTGGTCCCCACAGACTCGTGTACGCCACAATATGCCACTTTATGATGTGGACATGTGCAGTTTATACACCGGTGCAGCTTATATATGTACACATTAGTGTTTTTCCTCTAAATTTTGTGGGTGCGGCTTATACACCAGAATTTACGGTCTTATCAAAATTAGGACAAATTGATAACTGCACACGATTAAACACATATAAACAAAAAAGAAATCACATATCCAAACTAATTCCTAAGTGTTTCCATTAGATTTAGGGCTGTGGATACCCTTGAACATTATTCTGGCATCTCATGCAGACACACTAACTAAAGTAATGTTGATCCGAGAAAACTTCCTCTGGCGAGAGGCTCAATTTTACTGAATACATCATTGAGCATGTGGATGACTCAATTAGCAGAATGCCTCTGTGCAACACCATCTTTTAAATCTACAACTGACTTTGGGCTCACTAAATTTCTTCTAACTGCGACGAGTGCTGGGGCTTGTTCAGTTTAGGAGTGTAACCTCAGTATGCACAAGGCCCTTGGGTAAACACAAGCCAAAAAAATAATAAATATCTTGCTGGCAGTGAGAAGGATTAAGGCCAAGCACACATAAGAAAGGCACCAAGAATAAACTTAACTTGAGTGAGTTTTCATGTAAATTCATGGAAGCAAATTAGGTGGGTTCGCTGCTAGCTGCTATTCAAACTTGGCCAACAGATCTAAACCTTTTGCTATGAGCACAAAGACCTACTTCTCTGCAATATTGTCCACAAACCTGTCTAAATCTGTGTTAGTGAGCATTATAATTCTTCAACCTCACAGGTGAGGCATATCAAGATGCTGATTAGACAGAATGATTACTACACAGATATGCCTTAGGCTGACCACAATAAAAGGCCTCTCCAAAATGTGCAGCTTTACTGTACTGTATTACTGTATCGAGTTGATCAGGTGGTTGATTGTCGTCTATGGAATGTCGGTCCACTCCTCTTCAATGGCTGTGCGACGTTGCTGGATATTGGCAAGAACTGTCGTATTTAGTTGGTTTCAGACCAGACCGCCATAAGTGGATTTCCGTGAAACAGGATTCAATATTAATAAATGGAATATTTTTGTGGTGAGACCATAGAAAACCTGTTTATGACCTTCTATTATTAGAGCCCTGTAGACATGAAATAACACCCCTACAGTCACATTTACACTTGTATTGTTCTTTGTTTACACTACATTGCGCAAGACTGATGCGCAGGCTACGGGATCACTGCAGGGACATGAGAGACAGCCGCTGCTCATAGCATATAGCAAACTACCAACCTAACTAAACTTAAGAAACTGTTTCAAACAGAGTGGGGAAGAAGGACAAAGTAAGAACCCAAAACATACCACTTCCACACAGAATGGGAGGATAACTTTTTTCCACTATGTCATGTCGGACATCCCATGTCTGACTTAATGCACTGTTGTATTTAAGGTACTGTAATGTCTCATCAATGTAACATTACTGACGCCTCAGTGACCAGAATACCACATGGCTTGTCTTTCAATATTTTTTTGACTAATAGTCCATAGCCAACCACGAAACAGCCATGTTTGGGATGCTCTGAACCGGCGTGCAGTCATGCCTCGCTACATCGCGGTTCGAACATCGCTCCTTCACGCTATTGTGGTTTTCCAAAAATGAATTGACTGCAAAAATAAGTAAATAATGGTAAATATGCTGGCCATGCAACAACTGGGATGTTTTGAGCCGCATACTGAAAAATTAAAGGGTGTGGGCGGCTGTGTATATATATATATATATATATATATATATATATATATATATATATAATATTAATATATAGGCTATGTAACGGCAAAGCTTTGTGTTATTATTAGTAATTAGTATCAACATTTCAACTTTTTCTCATCACATTATGCCAATGTTATTTTTACAATGTGACAGAGGTCAATAAAAAACAAGTCACGGGATGCAAATGGCCCCTGGGCCGTACGTTGGACACCCCTGCTTTTATAACTCTTTGTCAGGGTTAAGCGCATGACGTGAACATCAACTCTGTGAGCAACCACAATACTGACAATTTATCTTGTTAGTCTCCTACCATGTAAGCAAACAATGGCAATTAAAGAGAAAAGGGGAGTGTTACTGCAGCTGAAACTAAGTGACACATTACAACAGTCATTTTTATTGCAAAAGTTGATCTGAAATCGGAGGACATGGCATTATATAGAGTTGTACTGTATATACACAGGAAATAATGTACTACAAGCAATTGATTTTGGTGTTTGGTTCAGGCATCCTTGCCTGGGCAAAAGAAATATTGTAATGGCCCGATGTCTGTGAATGAACCTCATGTTCCTGTGCTATTTGCTTGAGTTAGAGGAGAAGAAGACAGAGTGGGGACATGCCATCCCTCCGACACACAGCCGCAGATATCCGCTGACGAGGAGTTCGCCATGAAGAGAGAGGCAGTGTCTCACTGCTGCAGCTCATGTTTTGCTGCCAACAGTTCCTTTAAGTATAAGACATCTGAAACGTCTGAGTTAAAAAATGTCCACAACTTGGGTCACCTCTTGTCATTGAGGGGTAATGGTGGGGCCTGCAGCCAAACCAATCGAAAACCACTGCCACAAGCCAACCAGTCACAGCCTTTACGGTCTGCTTCGCCAGTGAAAGGTTAAGATTTTTTCAGAGCTGCATGTCACGCTACGAAAGAGGGTTTGCAGGGGGAAGAGTGAGCCTATGTAGCGTACGCTGGTGCCTCAACACAGGAGCATAATCCTGGTTTCAGAGACTGCACTGAAAACTGAAACAGGCAAACTGCAACAAAATGCGTACCTGGAGAGCAGCGAAGTGACAAAATGCATACCAAGTAGTCAAAATTCATACATATTGGCAGATCTGCAGTTAAATTAAAAGCGTTTCTCTCTGGTATTAACAGTTGAGAAATAATTCAATTTGTTTTCCCTTGAGGTCAGTTCATGTATTGTACACCAGACATAAGTTGCTGTTCAAAGCAGTCACCGTGTGAACACCCACACAAACACAAACTCACTTTTGAAAGCAAATACCTGCATCATGTCAGATTATTTTATTCCCTATGTGTATTTTCCTGCCACATGCCATTTTGCAGGATGTTCAAAGTCTAAACACCACACCCCCGACAGCCTCAATCTATTCCACTTGACGTGAAGTGGCACGGGGGAGAGGCTGATTCTTCACGGTGTCTCAGAAGTAGGCCAACGATGGTCCCTGCAGGAGGGTGAGGGGCGGGGCAAGCTGATGACAGAATCGTCTTATTGGCTGGTGCGGCAGTGATGTCAGGTATAATGGCTCCCATGCCCCCTTCAGAAGACTTCTGGCTTGAAGTGTGATGACAGAAGCCCTTAAACCTCAACAGAACACTTGGAAAAAGGCCCTGCATCAAAGGGGGCTTTGTTGTCGAGTGCAACAAGTTTGGAACCAAATTCATATCAAATCCTTCCAATTAGAGAGTCATACTTCACTGTTGTGTCCTCTGGGTAATGAATGGGCCTCTACAAATCCGACATTGTCACGTTGAAACAGCAAGCGATTCTAATTGCATTGGGCGTCCAGTTGAAGCTAAAATAGTTTATGCAGGAAAAAAAGTCAGCAAAATTGGCAAACTCACCAGATGCACAGTCTTCCTCGTCCGCCCCGTTCTCGCAATCCCTCTCCCCGTCACACCTCCATGACAATGAGACACACTTATTGGATCCCCCACAGTCGAATTTCTCTGGTGGGCAAGTCTGTTTGCCTGTGGGTGAGTGATGAAAGCAATGGGAAGATTACTGCTGTGTTTTTTTAGTAGTATAAATACAAAAACTATATAGAAAACACCACAGCACACACACACAGCAAGGATCACCCTCATAATGCAGCTAAAACTCCAACTCTGCAGTATAATGATGCAAAATAAATGTTTTTGAGGAAGAAGTACACATTTGGCGGTAAATCAAAAGGACAACCCAGCCCCCTCCTCATTTCCCTGCCAATCTGTTCTCTTCGGCAGCGGGTGGGAATGATCCAGATTACAGACTGTTATTATGAAGCGTGTTGTTAATTATACATTTACTGTGGAACCTTAAGCACAATGAAATCAAAAGGTTCTGATGACTTCACATTATATTTTTAAATCTCAGCATGTGTGACGCACACAAAATGTATGGTCACATTTGGGAAATGTATTTTATTTTGTTTGAGTATAACAGGGACATTGTAATTGTTTTGGGTCATTATTCTTGTAAGCAAAATTGCACTTCCATTGGAACAACTTGTTTTGTTGAATACCTCATAATTAATGGGACATTCCTAGTTTCGCCACTAGGGGGCCGTGCAGCGATTCTCTCTCGCAAAGGACTGACGTAACTTCCTCATTCTGCTGAGGAGGCTTAATGGAAAAGACACCGCTTGCACGTCTCACTTATTTATCCCTGTTTTAACAGGCCATTACACCCTCCACAACCAGCGGAACTATAATCTCGTTCATGGGTTCTCATACTGAGACCTGTAACAGATTTTTGGGGGCTCGTCCGGGATCGGCGCCATCTCATGGTTGGAGTGGAACGTCGATCCAGTGATTACTGAACCAGTGGGCCAACGTGTTGCACCACCAGAGCGAGGAGCTACGAGAGTCAAGGGCGTCTGACAGTTGACAGAGCGAGTGACTTCAAGAGCTGAGGGCGTCTTGGCTGGTGTTCATAATGGCAGACAACGAGAGGAAGGAGCTGACGTGGACAATCAAAAGGAAGCTGTTCCAACTGTCTTCAGCAGAGCTGTCACAGCTGGTGACGGTCATCCCACACGCCTCGGAGCAAGCTAAGTCGGACAAACATGATGATGAAAGCTGTACTGATTATGTATATGCATATATAGGAAGTTCTGCTTTGCTGAACTTAGAAGATGAGGGTATGTCACAGTTACTGGCGCTGCAAGACATAATTGATAACATGATTGCTAAACATAGCAAGTGTGATGATGTTACATCTGTTGTACCTGATGTTGAGGGTTCACCATACTTACCACCGCAGGGCGCTCACACAGCCACACATGGTACATTTGATGCTCAAACTGATCCTCGTGAATCACAAATTGGTTCGCTAATGTTAGATGAGACGTTACCACAACAAGTAATCCAGGGTGCGGCTTCACGTACCTCACAAACTTCCTCTGACCAACAACACCCGCACTCTTTTCAGTCCCACAGCCCACAACTAACACCCAATTCTCCCAGCAACCAGAACTCCACTTACCGTGCTGAAAGTGTAATTGCTCTTAAAGACATCCCCTTCCTCCAGAAGAAGGAATTCAAGATTCACAGCGGACAGATTGGCGACAACACATCCGATATTACATATAGCAATATCAGCAAGCAGATTGATCAAGGCCTGAAAGAGATGCATACAGAGGGCGAAATAATCCGAGCAGTGTTTCGCATTACCAAACCTGGCAGCTTCAAAGATATGCTTTCTAGCAAAGATGACATGACCATTGCAGAGCTGAAGAGCTTTTTACAATCCCACCTACGAGAGAAAAGTAGCACTGAGCTGTTCCAGGAACTGATTAACGCTAAACAGCACGAGCATGAACCGCCACAGCAGTTTCTCTACAGGATGATGGGACTCAAACAGAAAATAATATTCATGTCAAAGCAAACCGATGCTGACATCAAGTATGAGCCGCAAACAGTTCAGAACGTTTTCCTTTGCACTGTCCATCAGGGCTTCAGTGAGAAGCATGACGACATCAGGCGGGAGCTCAAGCCCTTGCTCGCCGACCCGACCGTGACAGATGATGCACTTTTAAGACAAGTGAACAAGACAACCAGTGAGGAAAGTGAAAGGAGAAGGCGCTTTGGTCGTAGCACACGTCCCAAAATGGTGGAAGCTCACAGCAATGAAGTCACCACAAGTGAGTTGAACCAAGAGAAACCTGATGCTGACACAAAGGCTAGAGATGAGCTCATACATCAGCTGAATGCTCAAGTCCAAGCACTGACAGAAGTCATAAACTCCATGCAGACAATAAGAACCACACCTAAAGCGACAATTGCAGCTCCAAGGCCAAACTCCCGGTCCACCTGTCAGTGTGCCAATAAACAGTGTCAGGGTCGAGAATCAAAGAATGAACGACCATATGGCTGTTCTAACTGTGTTGCCCATGGCCGTACCAACTGCAACCACTGTTTCGCTTGCGGTGATGAAGGTCATCGAGCAATTGGATGCTTAAAGAGAGTAAAGCTGTCGGGAAACGTGTCCTGGTCACAGCAGAGGGACAACCTGTGACCAGCACAAGTTCCCAGTCCCACATACACACCAAAAAGTCAACCAAGCCAGCTAAGCATCTCCATGCCCCGTCTCACTCATCAGCTAGGGAAAAGTCACCATTACAGCGAGTTGCTCAGCTAATTGGGAAGAAATGCTTATTAAAATGTAATCTGAATGGATACACTGTAAATGTCCTACTTGACACCGGGGCTCAAGTCAGTATGATCGACTTGCCATGGAAGCAAAAATACCTACCTCAACAAGAACTGCGTCCTCTCAGTGAACTCTTAGGAGGCAGAGGATTGGATCTCACTGCGGCTAATGGAGGACCGATACCATATAAGGGATGGGTGGAACTTACCATCAACCTACCTGGCAATGAAGATCCCAATCTCGCCATCAGAGTACCTTTCCTGGTCAGCTGCGTGGGCCTGGTCAGACCTGTATTGGGTTTCAATGTAATTCAGGAGCTCATTATAGGACAAGAGAATGAGACTGAAATGATTGCTGTTATTGCCAAGTTACTGAAAGAAGCCATGCAGATTGAAACAGAGGAAGCTGAGACCATGGTGACCTTAATACAGACCCAAGAATCCTCACAAGGCAGTTCAGTGGTGAGAGTTGGTCGTCAAGATGTTGTCATCCACCCAGGCTGCGTCGCCCACATCAAGTGCAAGGTGCGTGTTGATTTCACGTCGTCGGTGGCCCTGTTCGAGGTCAATCACCCAAACCAGTGGCTGGAGCAGCTAGATGTTGGTGATGGTTTGGTAGAGGTCCATCATGTCAAGCAGCCCTATGTAAAAATCCCAGTGGGTAATCACACCCAACACAGTATAGCTGTGAACAGTTTCACAGTGTTAGGCAGTATCCAGCCAATCGACAAGATAGTGGAGACGGATCAAATGGACAGTACCACTGTCAACAACGAGGACCCACCTTTTCCCATGAGTGGAGTTGAGAGTGACCAAACTAACCAAACATCCAACTTGTGGTCCCCACCTGTCGATGTAAGCCATCTAAGTGACAAGGAGCAAGCAATAGTGAAACAGATGCTTTATGAGGAATCCAGTGTGTTTGCTCGAGATGAAGATGACATGGGATGTATCCCAAACCTGCAAATGACCATAACCCTGAAAGATGATATTCCGGTACAACGAACATATGCAGCCATTCCCAAGCCACTTTACAAAGAAGTCAAGGAATACATCCAAGACTTACTAGCCAAGAAGTGGATCATAAAATCCAAATCCCCATATTCTGCCCCTGTTGTATGTGTGCGCAAGAAAGATGGAAGCTTGCGCTTGTGCATTGACTACAGGCTCCTGAACCAGAAAACAGTCCCAGATAGGCACCCACTCCCACGAATTCAAGACCTCATTGACACATTGGGAGGGTATAGCTGGTTTTCAATTTTGGATCAGGGCAAAGCTTATCACCAGGGCTTTATTGCTGAGGGGTCGCGACACATGACGGCGTTCATCACACCATGGGGCCTGTATGAGTGGGTACGCATTCCCTTCGGGCTTTCCAATGCCCCTGCCGCCTTTCAAAGAAGTATGGAGGAAGTGCTTGACTCTTTGCGAGACGAATGTTGCATTCCATACTTAGATGATGTCCTGTGTTACAGTAGGACATTTGAAGAACATGTTGAGTCATTGAGACGTGTACTGAGAGCGCTCCAAGGCCATGGTGTAAAGCTCAGGCCTAACAAATGTGAGCTCTTCAGAAAAGAGGTTCGATATGTCGGAAGATTGGTCTCTGCTGATGGAGTCCGAATAGACCCAAAAGACATGGAAGCCATCCAGGCTTTGAGGGGTAAAGTCCCGCACACAGTTGGAGAAGTCCGTAGGCTGTTGGGGTTCCTCAGCTACTATAGAACATATATTCAAGACTTTTCCAGAATTGCTAAACCAATGTATGAGCTCTTGCAGACCAAGGACCCAGTCACTGCAGTGCCTCAGCCCAGACCAAAAAGGGGAAAAGGAGCACAGCTGTCATCCAGAGCCTCAATTCAGTGGACACAAGAACACCAAAGAGCCTTAGACCAGCTCCTCAACATTTTGTCCAATCCACCAGTACTCGGGTACCCTGACTTTGATCTCCCTTATGTGCTCCACACGGACGCGTCAGAACAAGGTCTCGGTGCAGTGTTATACCAGCGCCAAGGAGGAAAGCTCAGGATCATTGCATATGGATCCAGGACGTTGACACCTGCTGAGCGAAACTACCGGCTCCATTCAGGCAAGCTGGAATTCTTGGCTCTGAAATGGTCCATCTGTGAAAAATTCAGAGACTATTTGTTCTACGCCCCCCATTTCGTTGTGTATACCGACAACAACCCATTGACCTATGTAATGAGTACCGCAAAGCTCAATGCTGTTGGCCACCGATGGGTTGGAGAGCTAGCTGACTTCCGGTTTGATGTCAAATATCGGCCAGGGAAGGCTAATGTGGATGCTGATACTTTGTCAAGGCTACCATTGGACATTGACAAGTATGTGGACTCATGCACAAAAGAACTAACAGGAGACACTATACTGGCAACATGGGAGGGAAGCAGAGCCGCCAAACAACAAGATATCGCCTATGTCGCTGTTTTGAACATGTCACAAGATTCTTCAACCATGCAGCTGCCAGAACTGCTTCCAACCATCCCACATGACGAGCTAGTGAAAGCTCAACAAAATGATCCCGTCATTGGCCAAGTCATCCGACTGAAAGAGACTTCAACCACACTGACAAGTGAAGTGAAAAGACGAGTCAGTGGCCTAGCAAGAAAACTCCTTTACCAATGGGAGAAGCTTCACCTTGAAAACGGCCTGCTATATCGGAAAACAAGTCACCGAAGCCAACTCATCCTGCCTGACCAGTACCGATCTCTGGTGTTGAAACATCTCCATAATGATATGGGCCATATGGGGACAGAAAGAGTCTTGGGCCTGGCAAGGGACCGCTTTTATTGGCCTTACATGAAGCAAGATGTTGACGCTTATGTAACAAGGAAATGTCCCTGCCTCAAGCAGAAGAAACCTGTCTCTCACGTCAGAGCGCCGATGGGAGGAATTACTTCAACTTCACCCATGGAGTTAGTCTCCATTGATTATCTCCATTTGGAGCCAAGCAAGGGCGGCTTTGAATATATTCTGGTTGTGGTCGACCATTTCACCAGATATGCTCAAGCCTACGCCACGAGAAACAAATCCGGAAAGACCGCTGCTGAGAAGCTCTTTGAAGACTTTATTCCACGATTTGGGTACCCCTCAAAGCTCCATCATGACCAGGGGAGGGAATTTGAAAATGAATTGTTCAAAACCCTGCAACGTTACAGTGGAGTTGGCCATTCAAGGACCACCCCCTACCATCCCCAGGGTAACCCAGCAGAAAGATTTAACCGTACCCTGCTTCAAATGCTCAGAACCCTGGATGAGAAAGAGAAGGGAAGATGGAGAGAACACCTGCCACAAGTCATCCACGCTTATAACTGTACCCGGCACGAAGCAACAGGATTTTCACCTTTTTACCTAATGTATGGTCGTCACCCACGTTTACCGGTAGACATGATATTTGGATTAGGACACCAGGAAGAACCCACTTCCCCAAGAGGATATGCCAAGAAATGGGCTCAAAGAATGAAGGAGGCTTACCGACTCGCCACTGAGAACAGCCAACACTCCAGTTCTCGAGGAAAGCAATACTACGACCGCCACATGCAAGGTGTTGTCCTCGAACCAGGTGACCGTGTCCTGGTCAGAAACTTGAGTGAGAGAGGCGGCCCCGGTAAATTAAGATCATATTGGGAGAACACTGTCTACACCGTGAAGGAAAGAATTGCAGATGGACCTGTTTACACAGTCACACCAGAAACAGGTGGAAACAGACTTCGAACATTGCACCGCAACCTGCTTCACTTAGTCAACGACCTACCTGTAGACTTACCCCAGCAGCCACCTAAAATCTCGTCTGGAAGAAAGACAGATTTGCACAGAGACTTACCTGTACCACCAGTAGAACCACGATGCAAGTCAAGAACAAAGAAACAGAAAGAATCTTCACAAACTGAAGCAAGTCAAAGCAGTGGGTCTTCAGAGTCAGATGATGACGTACCTAGATATTGGTTAAGAGTACCAGTCATGAGAGAACCTGAGAGTACAGAAGTTCAGCCAGTGAATGCCCCACGAAGACACTTTGCCCATGTCACAAACAATCATAGAATGGAACACCCAAGATCATACATCCAGGAAAGGAGAGTGGAAGTGCCTATGAGAGAGAACATGGATGATCATGAGGTGATACCAGTAGATGAACACTTGCCTGGGGAAAGGAATAGTGAGCTGGAAAATGTAAACCAGGAGATGGATGAGACAGCAAGTCCTCAGATGACTAGTGAGCAACCCAACCATAGTCAAACCAGGAATCCAGTACCATGGAGGTCCACCCGAGACAGGAGGCCTACCCAAAGGCTCACCTATGACACTCTGGGGCAACCGTCTTTCCAACCTCAAACCATAGTCAATACTGTGGGAGCCTATGGGACACCTTCCATACCATCCTGGGAGATGGGGACATATCCCATGACACAACACACACCTTTTGTAGTCCCACTTTATCCCTCATCCATGATGTACACTGTACCGCTCATTGCATATTGACTGACACGCACAGCACCTATGCATAAGTTCACCACAGGGTAGTTGTTGCTTTATACGAACATACTGTGAACCTACCGCCACTGTTAAAAAGGTCTTTGTTGAGAATGTTAGAGTTGTAGTGTAGAAATGTCTGGAGCCATTTTTTCTTTTTGTCGGGGAGCGTGTGACGCACACAAAATGTATGGTCACATTTGGGAAATGTATTTTATTTTGTTTGAGTATAACAGGGACATTGTAATTGTTTTGGGTCATTATTCTTGTAAGCAAAATTGCACTTCCATTGGAACAACTTGTTTTGTTGAATACCTCATAATTAATGGGACATTCCTAGTTTCGCCACTAGGGGGCCGTGCAGCGATTCTCTCTCGCAAAGGACTGACGTAACTTCCTCATTCTGCTGAGGAGGCTTAATGGAAAAGACACCGCTTGCACGTCTCACTTATTTATCCCTGTTTTAACAGGCCATTACACCCTCCACAACCAGCGGAACTATAATCTCGTTCATGGGTTCTCATACTGAGACCTGTAACACATGCAGCCCCCCACCCCACCCATAGTTTATCAAGGTGTGTGTTCAGGCTTTTCATGGTTCACAGAAGTACTGTTTCCATTCGAGAATCATGCCTAACATGTCGACCAAGCTCCATAATGAATTGATGAGGTTAGAGTAGGGCTCTGCAATGTTGTCCCTCGCCATTGTACGGCTAAACTGGATTGTTCATTATTCAACCAGACGGGGAGAAGGTTTCACAAAACATCTACAACAGGGGTCACCAACGTGGTGCCCGCAAGCCTGCTTTTCATTCAGGTTTTCAGTTAATAATGAAAGAACAGTAGAAAGAAATGCATTCTGAAATACAAAATGTGAGTTATGGACACCAGCAAAATGAGTGGCTCTTGGCCATTTTCATTTTGTAAAAGTAGCTCTCACAAGGAAAAACATTGGTGACATATGTGATGGCTATAAATGTGGTCACTTTATTCTACAAGTGATCTTTATTTCATTGTCCATTTATATGACAGCATTAACTTAAATTTTAGTTGACAGTCATTATTAATGAGCTGGGCAGAAAGTGCAATGCGGATTAATATTATAATTCATCTTGAACAACCAGATATGTGTTTTTACAAAAGCTGATATCTGAGGCTCATCTTGAGCAACCCAATGCACATAGAGTACATGCTATGGTGTGCTTTTATAACAATACATCATTTCAAAAATGTCAGAATTTCAACACATTTATTCAAAATTATTTTTTATTTAAAATTTAAATAATAAAACAAAAAAATTAATACATTTTTAAAATTTATTTATTTTAAACATTCTGAATTTCTGTACTGCTTTTGTGTATGTGTTTGTGGGCTGTAGAGGTGACACAAGTCAGATGGGCATGGCCGGCCAAAGAAGCAGCTGGTGCCTGGAGAGAGCAAGTGGTGAAAAAGGCTGACGCAGCCAGGCCTCGACCCCATAAAAAAAAAAAAAAAACGACAACAAAAAAAATACTGCGTTCACTGCAGTGGCACAGGGTTGCTTTAGAAAGCTCTGCATCACTGTGTCCTATCAGTAGAGGGAACTACCTAATTCCATTTTACACCGGATAATGCTGAAAAATGACACATAGAAAGAAATGGGTATAATTTACTACACATTCAGACTTTTCGAGTAACATATTTGGGTAAATATTTCGATGTGGACAAACGGCAGATGTGTGAGAAGCTTTTTCTTTAAATATGCTGGACTGCCCAAAAAAGCAGTTTTGTCAGAACTGGACAACATTGTGTTTTCAATGAACCACAAAGAACAGCACATAAGTGTTTTTTACGATTATACTTTAACGGATGGTCCTCAGGTTACGCGCGAGTGTCATGCCCAGACTGTGACGTAAGTTGAGTTCTGGTGTAAATCACATCTTATACCTAAATTAGCTCCTAAGTTACTCACACCGCAGACAGAACACATTAAGGACAAAAAAAATACAGCAATAAAACACAAAATACAACAATGAAAAGAAACAGTAACAAAACGTAAAAGCCAAAAGCACTTAGCAACCTTGCCATCTCAATAAGAACAAGACACTGCTTACTTCTAACCGATCAGAGGCTCAGCGACCGGACAGTTATGTGTACTGTAGCGTTTAAAGACTTCTGTGATTTCTGACCGTCTGTGAACGCAACATGAGTCCTGACTGTGTGTGTGGTTATGTGCTGAGAGGACAGTTGGGTTTGCTCATGTTGTTTTGGTGTGGTTAGTTCAAAAGTAGCCTGATTTGTTTTTGAGAAGGCATTTTTGTGATGCAAATGCCCTAATCTTTTGAACGCATATTGTTTTTAGAGGTCAAACTCTTTACTTAATTGTCCCCAACAACAAAGCAGAACTACATTCTTAATCACCGAAATCTGGCCAGAACTGGACTTAGGAGACCAAGTGGGGGGTAAGTTGCTGTTATTGGAGTAAAATGCTGATGGGGATGTCATACAACTTCATTTCAAAAAACTATCCCTTTAACTGAGGAAAGTGAGGCCTGCAGTTCTTTGGATGTTGTTGTGGGGCCTTTTTGTGACTTCTTAGATGAGTTGTTGCTGCCCTTCTGGGATCATTTTGGTTGGCCAGTAGTTCCATGTCTTTGCCATTTGTGGATAATGGCTGTCACACTGTGTTTCGCTGGAGTCCCAAAGCTTTAGAAATGGCTTTTTAACCTTTTCTACTTGAACTCAGGTGTGATAAACCACAGTTAAGTTATGTTTTAACAGGGGGGGGTTCTTTTTCCACACAGGGCCATGTAGGTTTGGATTTTTTTCATTCCAAGTTTCATTCATAACAAGTTTCATTTAAAAACTGCATTTTGTTTTCAGTTGTGTTGTCATTGACTAATTCAGTTTGTTTGATGATCTGAAACATGTAAGTGTGGCAAACATGCAAAAAAAAAAAAGAAGCCAGAAAGGAGGCAAGCACTTTTCCACACCACTGTAAATGCGACCTGACCGTTAAGATTGCAATAGATCGTATACATATCGGATTTGTATCTACATACAATCGGAATTGTACTTTTCACACTGACATGAAAAAAATACATAGGAGGTCATAGACGAGTGGAAAAATCGGAATTGACTTCGTCTGTCGGGAGTATACTGTAAGTCACATACATACTCAAAATGGAAGAAAGTTCACCAAGCTCCTGATCTCATTCCACATTAATCCATTCAATTTGTCATCCTCTGTGTCACAATCCTAGAGCGCCCTCTCACGGCTGTCAAAACTTTTTTTTTGTTGTTTTTGTTTTTTGTACTTGCATTTGTGTACTTGTATACTGTATATGTATATATATGTGCGTACTTGTGTAGGTGCAGATGTAAGTGTATGTATATGTATGCGCGTGTTTGTATGTACACACATGTATGTATTAGCAATTGATGTGCTACGAAGGGGGGGTATGATTAAATAAGCTCTGCTTCTTCCTACTCCTTTTCGGACATATGCGTGTTCGAAATAAATTAAACCAGACCAAACCAAACGGCTGATTTAATGCAGGTAATGCCTCATCAATGTAACATTAATGACACCTCGTAGTGAACAAAATACGACATCTAACTTGTCTTTTCTGTTTTTGGACTAATAATAGGCTATTGTCAATCATGAAACAGTGATAATTTATTAATTGATTCCTTTTTGAACAACCGCAATAGAGCAAGTGAGCAATGTTTGAACCGCGATGTAGCGAGGGACGACTGTCTATATTTTAATATAGCAGTCGCACCTGACGATATGTCGCAGGACCTGTCAAACTATAAAAAAGTGCGACTTAGTCCGTAAAATATGGTACGATTAGCAGACTTTGGGCGATGAATGGAATACACTACACTACGCTACACCCTGACCAACAGACAACCAGTCACACTGCAACTGAGTGTGACCTGAACCCAGGCGGCTGCGTGAACCACTAAACCATCAGCGACGTATGTGTTTCATGTCTATGTCAAAAGGAGAAGATCGTATAAGAACCTCTTGTCTCACACTGCAGCCTGATGAACACTTGACTGCTTTATGATGTTTCGTCATGACTTAGCAGTGTTGCATCACAGGAAGAAGGTTCTAGGTTCAAATCTTGGTTCGAACCTCCACCAACAGTCCAAAAACATGCATAAATGCCTTGTCTGTATTCATTCAAATATTTGTAGGAACGCTTCCTGAGAGTTCCTCAGATTTGTTAATGTGACTTAAAATTAATCAGCGACTCTGTGACTTGACTACAGAACTGTAGACTTGTATGTGTTCTGGGTTTCCTCTGAAAGCATGCAAATTCCTCAAAAAAATTACTGCAGGCCATTTTTTTCTTTAAAATCAGAACTGCTCAATGTCAAGTAAGCAAAGAAGTGCAATCAAGAAACAAGCTTAAAGAGAGGGAGGACCTGATAATCAAAGTGCCTGGAAAGAGACAGGCAAGAGGGAGAAGATGTGAACGACACGAACAATGCCTTGCTGTCTAAATGAATCTAACCTGATGTTCAACCAAAGATGGCCTGACAGAAAACAATAAAATGTGACAGGAGGGGAACAGAAAACAGATGAGAGGACAGGACAAATCCTCGGTAACAGAGAATTCATAAAAATGAGACGCATCTGATGCAAGAAATAGGATGAAAAGACACACTGCTCCCTGACCTTTCACAGTCTTATCCTACAGCAAAATCAGAGCCATCCATAGCAAGCGGAAGAAGATGAAAGTGGAAGAGCCGGCAGGCAGAGCGTGGAGCGGAATTTGAATTCTTCGAATCTGTCCGACCTGTCTTGTCCTTTAACTGATGACTCTTTAATAAAGCGAGAGCTCGCTTCCTCTCAAACAAAGAAGCCTAGCTTTGCTGTGACAAAGCCATGGGACCTCACTGCTCACACTGGACAGGTATCGATTAGTGATGCTATAAAGACATACTTGATGGGTTTTTGCTTGGGAAGGAGGCCACATAATAAAAGAAAATTACTCAAGAGACAAGCAGGCTGTAGTCTGATGAATGAGGATTCATCTCCACTGCAAAGAGTTGTTCCGTTCATGATCAATCACTGTAAACAGTGGTCATGTCCACATGCAACGCTCCGGAACTTTTATCTGGTTGTGGAAAGTTAAATTAGTTACAGTATATATTAGCATGCTAAATATACACACCCTTGCTAGCACACACATACACTTTATAAAATGATTGATTCTTTACCACTGTATTTCTGCATGCTAACTGTTGCATCACTATTATATTGTAGCATAGTAGCAAGTGTCTGTAAAGTGTTGCAGACAATCAAGCATACAACGTGGCGCTGGGGTGGGTAGGGGGTGTTTACGAGCAGAAAAGCATCGATGGAGCCAGGATAGAATGTGCAGCCATGGTGACCCAGGCCAAATGGAGATATTAAAGACCGCCCTTTCCTTGACCCGACCTTGGATCTTGTTGCTTCAATCAATCACCCTTTAAAATAAATCTAAGACGGTGAATCTGAAATTGACAGATGATTGGTGAGTTTTGTTTTGGCAATGAAAACGTTTGCGCTAACAGTTGTCAAAATGTAGTCCACCTTTGGAAAGGTAATCATGCTCATACTGTGATTATTAACAAGGCAGTGGAGGGGCATGGTCCAACACCTGGAGGAAGAAAGGCGTAGGACAAGGGCCGTTTAACTTCAATCACAAGGAGCCTGGATTAAGTGGAACCTGTCGGAATGGATGATCGCGTGGACTGAGATCTGGAGATCGGAGCCCTTTCGCATTCTTTTCCTGCTTGCTTCCTTCCAATCTCCAACCTCCACAAATGGGGAATGAGGGAGAACCCGTTGTGTAGGCTATGTGGAGGGAAAGGAACAATGGCGCACGTCATGGCAGGATGCAAGACAGCTCTTAGCCAGGGAAGATATGGAGGACACCATGACAAGGTTCTATGTGCACTGCCTAACATCTTAGAGCGGGAGAGACAGAAGAAGCGTCAGACCACTCCATACTCATACAGTTCATCAGAAGGAGAGAACCACCAGGCCCCAAAAGGAGCCTCCTCCAATCCTGGGAGATGAGGGTGGACCTGGAGGGGAGACTACTCTTCCCCCAGGTTGAGCAAACACCGCTGGGGCCGGACATACAGTAGTCTTATGGTCTGAGAAGGCAAGGAAAGTCATCCTGATCAAATGGACGATCCAGTGGGAAGATGGATACGAGGAGGCGTATGAGAGGAAAGCGGTGAAGGGGTTTTCCGGCACAGTCTGTGTTTCAGCCTTGAAACACCCTGTGAAAGTTGGACGCAACCTGATGACATCTTCTCCTGGCCAAAAGCTACAGTCATGCAGATGTGACTGAGTTATTCGGTATCAATGTACAACCTACGACATGAAAATGATCATTTTTGTGGTAGCAAATAACTTCAAGTGCGCTTCACTGATTTCAATCAGCGGTATATATTGATTGTTAGTAACTCGTTCTAGGAGCTGGGATATGGGAATACGCTTGCTCAGCAAACTGTAACGTCCAGGCTACCTCGACTGTGGAACTTGATATGCTGCATCTGCAGGACATGCTGAAGATCATCTCAACATCTAACATGCACGAGATACTGTTCTAATTATTGCTATCGGTACATCTTTACTGCATTTTTTTCTATTCTGATTTATCCACCCACCCCTCTCCTCCTCCTATAACATGTCACAGGAATTCTACATTTAAAGCTAGATACAAACATTAAAATCAGTTAAATAAAGAATTAACAGGATTCTTTTTTGTGTTCATGTGTGAATTTCAAAACTCAGAAGTAACAGCGTTTTCTGCTGATCAAGCTGCTTGCGGTTCAGAGCAGAGGAGGTGTCGTTTCAGTGAGAGGAAATTAAAGCGAGCAGTGAGACAATTAAATAAATCAACATGTCCTCTCTGCCTGAGAGTAGAAAAGACTTGAACTGCTAACATGAGTCAGACTTCACTGCTCCATTAAGCTGAGTCTGTGTCCTCCTTCCTGCATTTTGAATGCGCTACAGGAAGAAATGTGCATGTTGTATGAAACTACAAGATGGGAAAATCTTGTTTTTCCATTTGCAAAGTGCACTGTTCAGTTATGACTGGATGTACGGTACTTCTGCTTCACCGAGAGTTTTCAAGGGACACGACTCGCTGCATCTTTATCGCATTTGTGTGGGAAATTTACAGCCAATGTTGTCTGAGACACGTAGTATCACACATGATGACACAAAAGTACATATGCAAGGACATGTGAAGGAATTCGATAACACAAAGCTGCAAACTGCAGCACAGAGTGTCAGCAACTTAGCATTTCAAGCAAGACTTTACACAAGTATCCATAAAAGCATGCATCGGAGTACAAACTAGGGCTGGGCGATATGGACCATAACTCATATCCCGATATATTTAGGTTGAATATCAATATACCATATATATATCCCAATATTTTTTCCGCAGTGACAAAATCAAAGCCAAATATGAGTTTCAAGTTGTTTTATTAAAATAAATACTTAACATGAGGATGTTTTTTTGACATTTCAAAGCTTTGAAAGCATAAAAAAAAGTCTCCGCTAAAATAAAGTAGGCCATTCTCTTTTTGAAATAAATATAGAAAAAGTCAAATATACCGTAATCTTTTTTATAACAAACCTTTAGCTATGCTCAAAGCTTCAGCTAATAACAAAAGCACAACAGCACAAAATGTGAAGGCGTGCCTGATTTAAGGGGACATTTTTAAATGTCAGCAAATCAAAAATACTTGAAAGTGTACAGTACTATTTTTTAGGTAAACATTTTTAGAAGACACAAGCGTGTCCTTATTTTGCGCCAGGATCACCAACCTGTCAACTGCATCAGGATTAGCAACAAGCTTGTCATGCTAATTAATTGTGACTGCAAAGCTCGCTGGACATCACGTGTCCATCGTTTTCAGCAGGTTTTTAAAGCCGTTTTTTCCACTGTTGCAACGGGGACCATATCTTTAGCAATTTGATAGGAACCTCTTTATAATAGCACACCCCTTTGCTTTTCCTTTCGAGAGTGTCACTGGTTCACTCAAAATAAAATGTGGAGGAAATAATGGCGCAGTCGTAGAACTGGTGTTGGTGATGTTATTTACACCAATTCCCCAAACAGTGCAACAAAGTGCACGCATATTTACAGTGCCAAAAACAAGGGACGGAGGGTTCTTTTTACTTTGTCACAATGAGGAACACAACAGGAAAAAGAAGCATTGCGCCTTGGTGTTGTGGCAAGAGTTGCAGCCAGCACAGCTTCACACATTCCTCGTATTGGAGTTTGTGCTAAGTTTTAAGGCGGTGAAAAATATATGTTTTTTATGCTCGGAATTCGAAGTACCTCCAAATTACTGAGCCATTGCTTTTTTCTTGCTGACTAATTCTTCCAATGCAGACGCTGTCGCTTCGACTGAGCCGCCGGGCTTCTGCTCCGCCCCTCATCCCTCCGCCTGCATGCAGGGATGAGGGAGATACAGCGCAAATCTGCTCTATATGGATATGAATGATATGGTTGCTTTTGATATCGTGCTTAAAGTAGATAGTAATATATTAATCATATCGATATATCGGCCAGACCTAGTACAAACCATAATCCACTACCTGTCATACGCTTAAACCGCTCAGTCATGCTGCCAGTTTTATTGCAGATAAAAATAGAAAGAAAAGTTGCTAGTGTTTGAGTATTCCATATTTCCCTGAAGGCACTCAGTCCAGGGTTATGTCCTCATTTAATGAAAGAGGATACACTTATCATGCCTGTCAAGTCTAATAAATTTAAAAGCAGAGGAGAGGGCGTCTTTACAGAGTTCCACTCAACTCTGCATCTTTGTACAGAAGCTGCTGAGTGACAACACACTGCCCGACCAATAACTTAACTTAAATATTAAGAGCTTTCCATATGATAATTGTAATATTTGTCAGTAGTGATGGGAATTTTGTCTCTTTTAAGGGAACCATTTGGTCAGTGCCAGTGCCAAAATGCACGTACATAAAAACCATTACCAGCGCTCATAAAGACCTGTGAGTAGCTGCTTGCTGCCGCTTTCTGCCTCCGCACAGTCAACCCCTCCCCATACACTTTGACCGCCTACTGTCTCCGGGTTGGAGCCAATCCGAGGAAGGGTTGGGCGAGTTATCATGGAGGCAAAATTTGGTGGAAAATGAAGGATCAAGATGTCAGAGGAAAGAGAGAAAAGTTGAGGAACAGATATCGGGCCCGACAAAATTTTATTTAAATTCCATTTTACTGTTTTCCAAATTAATTTTATTTCCAATTTATTTTTTTAGAACTTTGTTTTTTTTACCTTTTACACTTATTTAACCAGCATAAGGTGTGCACTTTTGTGCAGTAAATAAAATGTCTGTCAATTAAATGCAAAAATCCTTACATTTATTGATGCAATACATCCTTGGACAATTTTGCACAGTATTTTAGAAACAGATGCACCTTGGCTAACTTTTCTAATGGGATGTCAGCTCTGCACAAACAAAACCCTCAACAAACTGTACGGCCCATGCTTGCAGTTGAGGAAGACGTACGTACCAATGCAATTCCAATTGTATTATTAATGCAAGACATTTTTAATGATACCCTTCTTTTGTTTATCCAATTAGACAGTATTGGTTTGGTTTGGTTTGGTTTAGTTTATTTGAACATGAAGGTTACAATGGAATACATCTCGTGAATCATTCTTTGACAGTTCCACATGTCCAAAAGGAGTAGGAAGAAGCAAAGCTTATTTAATCCTACCCCCCATCCATTCTACATCTAGTACAGTACATGTAGTTCACTTCCTGGATTCCATGTCATGTTTTCAGTGATAGTCAGGATAACACATAATAGATAACGGTGAGATAGCCCTCCCCCAAAAAAAGAAAGAACATTAATAATAATAATAATAATGATGACAATACTAAATAAATAAATAAATAAATAAGAACAAGCTTTTTTTTTTCTTTTTTTTTTTCCCTTTCCTTTTTTTTTTTTTTTTTTTAAACACAACAAAGAAAATTATAAAAAATAAATAAATAAATAAATAAATAAAAATAAATAAATAAAAAATAAAATTTAATTAAATAAATAAAAAATAAAATAAAATAAAATAAAATAAAATAAAATAGAAAATAAAAAAATAAATAAAATAAAATAACAAACCTGACAGAACAATCAGGACTCTTCTGCCTTGTATTTAGCAAACATCAACTGCTTGTATTGTTTTTTGAATTTGCTCATCTCTGTACATTGTTTGAGTTCTTTAGTATGTGGTGTATGTGTATTTAGTATGTGGTGAACATCGCTCCCGGAAGTGTGTTGAGAATGTCTGTTGACGATAAAAACGAATAAATAAGAAAAAATGTGCCTCTTGTCTTTATTTCACTCAGAACTTGCACAACGTCAGCGGGCATCTTAAAAAACTCGTTTGCATTAACAAGCGGCAAAACACAACACGATGTAAACACACTCATGCAGCCGGAGTCGCACACACACAGCCACACTAGCATGCTCCGCTAAAATAAGCTAACCCCGCTAGCTTATATTTAATATTTAAAATATTTAAATTAGGAATTTATTGAACAACATGGGAGTAATTGTGATGGTTTACTGACTGACTACAGGGAGAACAGGAAGCCATGATGACCTGCCCTACTCTGCCTCAGATTGGCTCATTTTAAACGCTTAATGCCTCCAGGTCAGAGCCAGAGTTGGTGAACGACCCCTCACAATTTCTGAGCTCAAGAATATATTTAAGTAGTGTCAGGGAGAATATATCTATTACAGATGGGCATCCATTCATTCATGCATTTTCTATAGGGCTTATACCCTTTTTAAAGGTCATAATATAAGACAGTTGATCCACGCACAGTTGCAATTCAACCTTCACGGCTCTGCAAATCCAAAGAATGTTGAGCCAAAAAAAAAGTTTTCTCCAAAAATAGGCTGTTTTTTCCACAGAAAACACAGCTCATTCACCATAAGTTGGTGAGAACTACGTGAGAATTCAGATAAAATGTACAACATACATGTACCACTGTTAGAAGGACCACAATTAGTACATGTTTATATCTTTATGCCTCACTGATAATATTTTGTCAAGCGTTGCGATTTCGCCCTTTGTTTGGCAGTCCTTGAACGCACCGTAGTTGTGTGCTGTGCAAAAGCTTGTTTGGCTACGGAAACACTAGCTTTGACAGTCAATCCGGGCTTACAATTTGTAGCGAGATGAACACAAGTTAATATATGGTCGTAAATCGTTACTGGAATTACAAAAGGCATGCACTGTGAATTATGTAGACTTGGAGAAACGCCTTCTCTTGCCTGCTAGCCTCTAGCGCAAGCCCGACAAACAGGCTAAAGGCTACACCGTGACTCCAATTCCATCATCTTACATTATCGTTCATTAGCGGTTAGCCTTGTATCATCAATAACTAACACATGCAATGCACCTCACAATGTCAGAGTGACACAACTTAATACCACACACTGACTTTCATTTGGTTAGGCAGTGTGTTGCTCTACTATTGTGAAACCCTTTCAAGGCGCATAGGTAATGGATAGCACATAAAACTGTCAAAACTTTGCTAGGAAGGATGCATGAAGTTGCTGCGCAGCTGTCTACATTGGCCCACTTCCCCCTTGATTACACATTAACCTAATCCAAAAACTATGGCTCTTCCCATGTTTCTCATTCATTTTTCATGGATCAAGAGTAGCTCACTCGGAGAGGATTCTTAATATGGCAGTGTTACGCTACTCCAGCGTGTAATTTAGAATCCGCTCAGTGAGCCGGAATGATTGCGGCACAGATGTCTCAGTCCAAAATGTTTCATCAATGTATGTGTGCGCATGAATGTAGTGTATGAGTGGACAAAACACGAGGACTGAGGGGCAAACTCAATAACAAGAATTCCTGAGCGTATGACTGTGCTGCCTTAATCATCTATAGCTTGAGTTTAACTAGAGCATAATGCATTATAGGTGTACGCTAAGATGGATGTAATTAGCCCATGTGAAACACTATCCAGTCACTAGTCCGTCCTATTAGCATAATGACATACATGTTTATCCGCTAACTGTTAAAGATTGGAAGCAGCCAGCGTGAAATTTCCGCTTCCTTTCCGTGTTATTAAAGCACGACAAGTTCCGCTTTAGCAGCTTTTAATTGATACACGTGAGGTGGGGTACCGTCTAATTTAAAAGTGAATAATTACATGGGTGTGAGGATGTATGCAACCAGCCCTTGGTGGCATTTCACTGTGAGGCAAACCGTGCAGATTTGTTTTTGTGGATGAGTTGGAAAAGAAACAGCACAGCAGAACTAATTCTGAATATCGCCTTGTTAAATACAAAGAAAAAGTGCAGCTTTTTCCACCCTGGGTGCAGTTGTGAAATGCAATAACAATAAATTCATCCCTTGCTGGTTTTGTCGTTAAATATGGCCTGTTATCACTAAAAAATATATGCATATTGAAGTACATTTTATGTATCTTTTGACTAAAAATTGCATAAAAGTGGCTAAATGAAGTAAAACACAAATATAAGGTCGGTTTTGAAGGTCGTAAACAGGTTTTGTATGCTCTAACTACAAAAATATTCCATTCATAAATAAAGAATCCTACTTTGCGGAAATGTAGTTATCACGGCCTGGAACCAATTAACCGCAATAAACAAGGGATTACTGTATATTTTTCCCATTTTTCTTCACAACATCCTTCTTGCTAAATGATAATGTGCATATTTGTTTGGTGCATAACCTCATGTTAATTAATACTACCACACTGCCAGTCAACCACACATCAACATCTTCTCTCTGGAAAACAAACTTAGACTTTTTCACAAGGGAAATTGCTTGTTTGTAGTAGCATAATTGCAGAAGGAAAAGACAAACACTCTTAAATAAAATGCAATGCAATGTTAATAAAATACAATAAAATAAAAAGAATATACGAGTAAGATAAATAAAAAGAAAAGAAGAATATAAGATGAACATGATTTGCATATTTATAAATAGTGTGTAGAAATATGGTAAATACAAATTGACACTTTATTCAAGTGAGGACAGACAGCAGAGCGCAATAATGTTGGGAATTATATTTTACAGGCAGGTGAGGTATTGTAGAACTGGTTGGCGTGTGGAATAAATGAAGTCCTGTAGCGCTTACTGTGGGAACGGAACTGGAGGAGTCTGTTGGAGAATGAGCTCCGCTGCCCCTCTATTGTCCAATGGAGTGGGTGGGTGTGGTTATCCATGATGGAGAGCAGACCCCAGGCTCGAATCAATGGTGACTCTGCATTCTGTGCTTTTAATTTGACGTTGTCTTTGTTTGATACACATCATATAAAAATAAATAGCATTACATTACCATCATGTCGCCCATCCCACATCCCCAGTCCACCAGTGGTTTTTGTGAACGTGAGCCAGTCCATGAGCTCAAAAAGGCTGGGCACCACTGGCTAAGAAAGAAAAAATCGGCACACTAAGTTTGACTGTTTTTCACAGTCCAACATTCAGTGGCATTGCTGTTTTTGAAGAAGCTGGCCCAGTGACTGGGATTGACGGCTAATTTACCAGTGAAAAGAAGTTAATGGGTTGATCAGCCATTTGAGAGCAGTTTCTCTTGAAATGCTGCCTTGAGTCTTTATTTCCTTTCCTTTTCAGTGCAGTGTGATTATGGCACAGTCGGAGTCAGTCAAATGGAAATACATGGACTGGGATGCTCTCATTAGTCAACCCTCTGTGGCAATTGCACCTAGTAAATAGGACTAGTCATGTCGTACAATGACCTCTGTCATATTTATGTTTGGCACGTAGGTTTACTGATTTCAACATCTAATCAAAACCACCACATATATTTGTCTGAAGGAATTTGGTGTTCGGGACCTTTTCAAAAAGTTATTTTCTCCTTTGCGTTGTGAAAACCTGACATGGCAACATCATGCCATTTACATACAAATGGCTTTTCTGTTCCCCTAGATTTCTGTCTTGTTATTGTGTAGCCAGATGTGAATCGCTTCTTCATTTATCTTTAATTGGATTCCAAATACAAACATGTTCTCCATCAGCGGCCCCTTCATGTCCTCCGACTCGCACTCAACTTTCTGAGGGAGACGGCTAACTGCATTATTCATCCAACTCATCCAACACACAAACAAAAATGTGACAAAGATGCAGCAACCATAAAAGTGATGCAAGTGAAGGTCAAAGTGTGATTGTCATTTTCAATTACAATTCTTGACTTATAATGTGGTAATCACTCATCTATCGCGGTTAATTGGCTGTAAATTCATGTGAGGTAGGATCCTTCATTGATAAATTAAAGATATTCATAATTAGAACATAGAAAACCTGCTTATGACCTTCTAAATATGGGTTTTAACATTATTAGAGCCGTCTAGACATGAAATCACACCCTATAGTCACCTTTACACTTTTATTACTCAATATAGTATATGGTTAGAGAAGATTTTGCTTGAAAATGCTTAATTTAGGCCAAGCATACATAAAATCTGCTTAAATATGCTTTTTTTTTTTTTTTTTTGCAAATAATAGGCTGTAGCCAACCACGCAACACTGATGATTTAGGAATTAATTCATGTTTGAAAACCATGAATGAAGGCATGATATTCCATGAAGTGGCATGGCAATATACAGTATATGAATACAGTCAAACTTGTCTATAGCGGCCACTAGAGGGAGTCTGCTAAAGTGGCCGCTATAGACAGGTGGCCTCTATAGACAGGTTGCCGTCCAGTTTGAATGTTGACCAGTAGAGGGAAAAAAAGGGAAAAAAAGGGAAAAATAATAATAATAATAATAATAATAATAATGTTGACCAGTAGAGGGCACTGCGGACTGCGGATAAAAGTTGTACAGCACTACTAGGCTTGTTATTATCATGGTTCATGGTTCATGGTTTTAATTCATCCTGAACATGCATATGAGTCAAACAGTAGCACATCACATGCTACAATTCACAATTTTGCATGTCCAAAAAGGAGTAGGAAGAAGCAAAGCTTATTTAATCCTACCCCTCATCAGTTTCACATCAGTTGCAATACATTTATTCACCTCTTGTTCTTCCAAGTGTACTTTGTAGGTCTACATGACAATGTAGTGCAATCATAGCCAAGGTTTTTACTTACTAAAAGGAAGCTAGAGGCTTAATAATAACTGATAGAATATATCCACGACCCACAGAACAAAGCTGTGCTAGTAATGTCTTACGCTTGTTTTTAATATTTTACTTTTTATACGGCAGAGTATCATTACAGCTTTAGTTCATCAGGAAGTGACGGGAAGTGACGGTGGCGTCCCGAGCAGGAGAGATAGGCTCAGTGCTAGCTGTGAGTTTCGAGAGAGTTGGGAAGTGTGTTTATGTTGGCGTGGATGTAAAGTCCTGCAGTGTTCTCCGCTGTTAATAAAGCCATTAAAGTGCATCGGCGACGTGAGTCTCTCCTTCCCCACAACAAGCTGCATTACAGTATTGACCAGTGCACACCAGGAAATAAACTGTGTCATTTCTTACAGGCACTGGCTGGACAGCTATGTAGTGGGGCTTGTTTAACCTTTGCCTTGTGGGCAAGCAGGAAGGAGAGATGTTGCTGAGAGATGTGTGTGTGTTCTGAGCTGCTCTCTGGTGGCCGCGTTCAAGAAATAAAGTTGGCAGAAGAAACAGGAAAAGTTTCCTTCTTTGCTTCGGAGCTGAATAACACTGACAAGTTAACAGACTAGTAGTGAACGGAAAAGAAGACGGCTTTTTTTGTGTCGAATTCAGAAGATGAGGACTTTGATGGATTTGTGGATGAGGATTGATCAAAAATAACGTGAGTACATTTTAAAATACTTCAATTAAGTACAACCTTACTCAGTTTTGCTCCCGCTGCCGCATGCATGCTAGCGTATGTTTTTTTTTTTTTTTTTATTGTAGCGTCGCTGGGAGCACGTCCTGTTCCCAGCCTAATTTGCGGTAATGTTTTGGTGCAAATGCTCTTAAAGTTACATGTTTGACCAGGAAATAGCAAGCTCAAAAGAAGACGGCTTTTTTATGTGGAACAACTGACAGTTTGTGTGGATCTTGTGAATGATTGTGACTGAGCTAGGACTCAGTAATTAAAGTCTACACACGACGGCTTCATTGATTGAAAAACAAAACTTTTTTGTGCATGAAGCTTCTACTTGAGTCGGTAATTTGGCCGCTATATGCAGTCAGATATTGACCAAGGGAGACAAAATGAGTGGCTGCTGGCCGCGTTGGACAGGTGACTACTATACACAGGGTCTATAACATGTAAATTTGCTGGGAGGGGATTTTTCAGGGGCTGCTATAGGCATGTGGCCGTTCTATAAAGGTGGCCGCTAAGACAGGTCTGACTGTATATGTGTATATATGTAATAATATATATGTTGATTTTTTGTTTTAACATTTATTCATATCCGTAACAATTTTGCAGAAATGCAATAACTTTTATGCAAATTCTGGTTTTGTTTCCTCCTTGGTGCAGTTTGATGGGCTTGGTGTAAACTAGGGATGAAACCGATCAGGGTTTTATGCTGCTGATTCCTATCATCCATGACTGAAATCGACTGATGCCGATACTGATCACATGGATTAAGGTCAACATGATTTTTTTTTTCTTGGGGAACAGAATTCCTGGCTGCACCCCTGCTACTGGCACCAAAATCACCATTATACAAAAACATATACTTACTTTTTCAAAAGAAAATATATATCACTCGTGAAACTTACAGACGATGAGACGCCTTCTTTAAGGAGACTTTGGATGTGAAAGTACATTGGTGGAGCTCTAGCAGGACTTCCAGGTAGCTTCCTGGTAGTACATACTGTAGCCGGTCTCCAAGTGAGAGAACCCGGTGGTTTCCATCGCTGAGAAAGGCTGCTCATCTCGTCTGATGAATGCAATAATTTTTCGTCTTTTTTTACTTAGCTTTCTCTCTCACTGGATCGGTTCGCAGCAGAGTGAGAATCAGCACCTCCAAGTCAGAGTCCATGGTTCTCGCTCGGAAAAAGGGTGGAGTGCCATCTCAGGGTCGGAGATGAGATCCTGCCCCAAGTGGAGAGTTTTAAATACCTCGGGGTCTTGTTCACGAGTGAGGGAAGGATGCAATGTGAGATAACAGGCAGATTGGTGCGGAGTCTGCAGTGATGCAGTCTCTGCATCGGTCCGTTGTGGTGAAGAGGGATCTGAGTTCTCAATTTCCCAGTCGATCTACGTTCATACCCTCACCTATGGTCATGAGCTTTGAGTAGTGACCAAATGGACAAGATTGTGGGTACAAGCGGCCGAAATGAGTTTTCTCCGTCGGGTGGCTGGGCTCTCCCTTAGAGATAAGGTGAGAAGTACTGTCATTCGGGAGATACTCAAAGTAGAACCACTGCCCCTCTGCATTGAGAGGAGCCAGATGAAGTGGCTCGGGCATCTGGTCAGGATGCCTCTCAGACGCCTCCCTGTGGAGGTGTTCAGGGCACGTCCGCCCGGTAGGAAGACCCAGGACACTTTGGAGAAACTATGTCTTTCAACTGGCCTGGGAAAAGCCCTGGGATCCGCCGGGAGGAGCTGGACGAAGTAGCCAAGGAAAGGGAAGTCTGGGTTTCCCTGGTTAGGCTGCTGCCCCCGCAACCCAACCTCGGATAAGTGGAAGAAGATGGATGGATAGATGGATGGATGTTTAACCTTCTGACTGTCACGCACATACGGGCGAGTGTTGTCCACCATTTTGGCTGCATTAGCTGCCGTTTGACTGATGCCGCAGCCTCAAAAACTCACTGTCAAGTGTTTGTTCTTCAAGTGCATATTAAAATAAAGCTTTTTAACATGCTACCCTCACAAGATATTTTTCCTGGCATGTGTTGGCAGTTCCACATGGCAGACATGTTTGTTTTTGTTGTACCACGCCTGCACGGTGTGAAGGTAAGTGGGAGGACGCTACCCAAGACGTTAGGGCAAAACAGTACACTACACACGTAGGGATCGCTACAGACTGCAATAGTACGAGTCACAGGTGATCGGCTTTTGTGATCGGTGTTGAAAGGCATTTATTTCCATATGCCAACCACGTGCTGATATTGATCAGTGGCCGATCGATCGGAGTCTCCCTAGTATAAACACAACAATCCAACTTAAGTATGGACCAAATAAACCCAGCTGAGACTATCTACAGTAGAAGAGGTCGTCAATACCAGTCAATACATTTAATCTCTGGTTAAATGTAGACCATTTACGTCAGCTAGGTTGTTGTCCTTAACAGGCAGAATTCCAAAAGATGAATAAGTAAACCGTTCTAGCCTACAGTCAGATGTTGCTGCAATCCAATGTAAGAAATTAACAGGAGAACTGCAAATTACTGACTAAATCCTCCCATTTGAATCACCACTCGGCTGCTGAGGCGTGGACTCACCTCCCCCCCTCATTGTGTGGGTGAACTACAATGACAGGCAGCCACAGACCTGCAACTCTCAGTGCTGTCGGTAATCGAGGCAATTCTCCCACCGCCACGACATGCCATTCAGTGTGTGGGCGAGTAGACGCTGGCGAGGCTGAACTCCCGCAGGAGTCAAGATGACAAGGGAAATTAGCAAGGTTCTTAGTGGGAGTGGTAAATGAAGCTTCCTGACTACAATACCTGACAGTACTGGTAGATGTTGCAACCAAAATGCCATAAATAATTAGTTAGGCTCGGTTGAATTAACTTATTCTCTCTTTTTACAGCAATTAAGTTTGTCAGATGTTTCAGTTGGGTTAAAAACGCACTCATTTGAAGGAAACTACTCATAAAAATTCTGTTTTTCATTAATTACAAGTGTAGTTCCCTTGTATGAGACTATATTGAAGCCATTCTTCTTTATCAGGTAGGACAACACATTTACTAACTTAAGTGGGTGCAGCGGTGTTTCTCAAAGGACTGCATTATATTTGTGACGTCGGGTTACCCCTGGGCTATGACGCAAAACTCCAGACAGACTGGCGAGTTTCAAAAACTACAGCTCAGTGTTTGTGTGTACAGGTAAAACAGAGCTTTTTGGTTTGTGTCATCGGAAATGTGCGACATTCTCTCATGTTTTTTAACAACAGAACATGACGTTATTGACTTGTGGGTGTTGGTTTGATTTAACGCAGCAGTAGTCACAACACGCATGAGCGATTAAAAAAAAAAAATCATTTTACATCTAATATATCACTATATTGCTTCACAGATGTGTTAGAATGCTCGACCAAGTCGGTTGTGGTATGCGCGTATGAGGCGTGTTAACAAGCAACAGCGAGCGCCACATCTAAAAAAAACAAAGTTGTAGCGGCAAATTTATCTGCTGCGCTCAAAATGTATATATAAACAAATAAATGAAGGCAGTATAATTACACTTGAAATGTTACGATAAAGTGAACCCTGTAAAGGTGGTAGAGCTCTATATGATTCAGAAAATGTGCCTCCAAAGTCACACTAAAGTTTGCGATTGAATCAACTGACTGAATCATGCATCATGCATGGCCTCATCATACCACAGGGGAGCTGAGTTCAGCGAGCATCAAAGGATGAAATCTCCGTGTTCTGTGCCTTTTGCAACATTGGCTAATCCATCGATGGGCAGGTCATAGGATGAAGTAGGGCGCTATGAAATCCATTTTATTTTTTCCCCAAATTAGTTTTTTCATTTTTAATTTTTTTAGAATTCCGTTTTTTTTTTACCATTTACACTTATTTTACCACCATGGAGTGTGTGCATTTTGGGTTAGTGAAAAATGTCCATTAATTAAGTGTAAAAGGGATGAATAAGTATATAACTGCCTGCCCTACAAATAGTTAGTAAAAAATAATGTTTCTTTACCAAAAAATGGTTTCTAAAGGTTATGCAAGAGTCTCACATCCCCCTGCTACCGAGCGACACGTAAAACATTTTAATGAGGTGGAAGTGTCCTTTACAAGTGCCCTTGATGTGACAGGCTGAGTGGTTTCACTTACTGCAAGTCTCCTCTGCCTCGTCAGAACCATCGGGACATTCTGGTTCCCCATCACAGCGCCATCGCCCTGGGACACACTGGCCATTCAAGCAGGCAAACTCTGCAGGGGTGCATGTTTTCCTGGCTGCTCAGAATGAGACAGACAAAGACAGGGGACAGACTTAAAACAGGATCTTAAAAGCAGTCACTCCTTCCTTTAGGCTTAAATCTCTGTAATAAAAGTGGTCCCATTTACTAAATCCCAGCCACCATCCCTCGTATCAAAAGAGATCTCTGAGCTGCCCCTCACTAATCGTCCTTCCTACTTTCCTCACCTGTGGTAAAAGTACTGTATAAAAGGCTCTATGCTGAACTCTCCTGTGCTGTCAAAAGGAACAACCTCTAAGATGCCATCAAGATGAAGTGACTCCACTCGGATGCTACACGTATATTCCATTCAATGACACAAGGGAGTTAGCAAGTGAGACCCCAATCACTTAAGATTGTTTGATTGAGTCTCAGACATATTTGTTGGTCAGGTTAGCAAAACATTAGGTATACTTGCACTTCCCGATCTAACATTCACGGCTGGGCAAATGAACAGAATTTTGGTCAAAAGATATATATTTTCGTGTAATTTCCCATGTATAAGCCGCTGCTTTTTTGTCATGCTTTGAACCCTGCGGTTTGTACAGTGATGCGGCTAATTTATGGCTAAAAACTACGTTTCCCATGATGCTTAGAGTGCAACTTCCGGATGTAGTGACGTGGACGAGTGAAGTGGAAGCTAATATCATGTTTTGAAGTCTTATGCAGCAATCTCTGACACTTCTTAAGTAAGTTTCATGAAGTGTAGAATTACGACAGCTTCTGTTTGGACTGCTCGGACCGCCAACCGTCCATTATCACCAACAAGTTTCGAAAGGCTGGACTACTGCTTGATGAAAAGGACAGCGCAAGCAAAATGGCTAATTTGCCTCGAGGCAAAAGTGACTCAGAGAGTAAAAACAAATGAGAGAGCGAGAGCGAGTTGCTGTTGCTCTCAGGTCTCATATTCATCTTTTGATATCAAACCCAAATGTTTTCAGTCTGTAGCAAAAATAAAGGAATTGACGTCAGTGTTCCAATACTTCTGGAGGGTACTGTATATAACTTCTACAGCCTGACTCTGATTCCATCTGTGCGTACCTTTACATTTTATAGTTTAAAAAGTGTTTAATATGTGTGAGACACACTGAAAAGAAGAGCTGAATCTAAACTAATATTTACACAATTCACTCTTATAGCAAATGTTGATCCAAAATCGCAAAGGAACATCAACGTCAAGCTAGAAGAAGAGTTTGGATGTAAAAAAAAAAAATGCATATGGGTGTCTCAATTATTCGTGGTTTTTACGCCATTCTCTGGCGATCCTAGAACTTAATCCCCCACAAAAAGCGGTGCTTATACTGTATTCTGTATTCAGATCAATAAGGCATCAAGACTTGTTTGAACTGATATTGAAGGATATTGAATTTCCTGCATCAGAGTAACAACAACAATTGGTGAAGAACAGATGTGGAAGTATCAGCCAGTTTTTGTGAACATAATGTGTTTCCATGACTGGTGAAAGTCATTTGATCCCAAATCAGAAACGCCAATTAAAATTCTCCCCAACTTTTCCTGCACACACAATGAAATGACTTGAATACAGAACAGAGACAAACACTTTTGTCACTCCTTTCCGTCACCAAACCTCAAAGCTCCGCCTAGGTTTTGTCCCAAAAAATATATACATTTTAAACATTAGAAGGTGTGGGGGGTTTTTATACATCAACAAGGCATCCCACTGTTGAAATATCCAAGTGTCAGCCTTTTACAGGAAGTGAAGATGGATACTAATGGGGCACACCTGCCTCAAACGTATTCACTCTTTATTGATGTGTTCATATTTTAACCAAAAAACTTGTGGATAAACACAGACAGATCCAAAAAGTTTGATGAGATTTAAGCCCGCCCATTTGTAGATTAATTGGCCGTCCTGTCATATTTCATCTGTGTGAATATTATCTTAATGAATCTACAGCAAGACACAGCTACAGCAAAATAATTGACTTGAACAAATGGCATTGCAAAACGTCAGCTTGATCCGTTACGTGATCTCTGCAGGTCTCCAGTGGACCCACATCATCATGTTTGCTACTTATCCAGTCCAACCGAGCCAGCTACTGAATTGCGTCAAGGTCTATGTGGGACATGGTTCACTTGGCAATAATTACCCAGGCCGGGAGATGCCATCTGCTTGGAGTGACTTTCTGTTTTAATTGGTAGAGATTTAAAACGTTAGGCTTGTTGGGGGGCAGACTGAACGATAAAGTTGCGGAAGACTGAGAAGAAAGCAAGAAAGTTGGTCAAAGAAAAAGGGGAAATAGCTGTAGAGGTCATTGGTGGTAGATGTTTTATGGAAACCAAATGGAAAGTGCAAAATGTGTCAGTGTAACTGTTGAGTAGGGAGAGCACTTACAGAACGCTAATCCCTGTAACGTGTAAAGAATATACAGTGTGTGTGTGCACCTGAGTCTTGTGTAAGACATAGAGCAAAAGTCTGTGCTTCTGTGCAAATATGTGTCATTTTCAAGGCAAAAACACACACAGTATGACAAATGTAGCCAAAAGCGCTTGCGTGGAGGCTGCAGTAGCTCAGCCTGTAAATATTCAATGTGTAGACCGGAAGGTGGCTGGTTTAAGACCAAAGACTGTCCAAAAACATGGAACTTGGAAATGGTTGCTGGAGAGGTGCCAGTTCACTACTCAAGCACTGCTAAAGTGCCCTTGAACACAGCACCGAACCTCCAACTATTCAGGTTACAGCATAATTTGTGAGTGTGTCATGATTGAGCAAAATAGTCTGCTGTTGAGAATGTTTCTTTAAACAAAGTCAAAGTGGGATTCATAAACCGTTCCTTGTACATAATTGACATAAGACATTACATAATGCGTGACACAATGCAGGACCTCATCAAATCTCATGACAATTCAGCTTAGTGGTCATCTTAAGGATTTACTCCACAAATGTGAAATAATAACAATGGATTGGATTTATATACTGTAGCGCCTTTATACAAGGTACCCAAAGCGCTTCACAGTGAAACCCATTATTCATTCACTCCACAGTCCAACACACTGGTAGTGGTAAACTACAGTCACAGCTGCCCTGGGGTAGATTAATTGAAATGTGGCTGCCAATATGCGCCTACGGCCTCTCCGACAACCACATTTATTAACCAGTGTGGAGGCAAGGTGGGTGAAGTGTCTTGCTTGATGATTATAATAGAACAGGAAATGTAAGATGCTGCGACGGTACTGCTCAGTACAATATAAGCAATGCAATTACAGTAATCCCTCGCCAGTTGGTGCTTTGAATTTCAGGAATTCACTCACTGGTTTTTCAAATATATATTCATTCATAAATCAAGTTGTTTTGTGATGAAAAAAGTATGCATATGGAAGCAAATTTTACATATTTTTGCTTAAATTAAACAAAAAAAATGGCTAAATGAGCTAAAGTACAAATATAAGTCATTCAGAAGACGCATTCAAAGATGTTGTGATATTCTACACTGGTCACTAGGTATCAGTCATGTTACTGCAATGTTTGGAGGGACAGGCAAGCGTCACACTTAATCACCAGGACAACAGGCTTTCATTGCAGGTTTGAATTATCTCACATTGCAATAATCCCTAACATGGGCTACCGTTGCAACCGTAACCCACGCCAAGATAAAACTCAGCATTGAACCCTCAACGTCACTTCCTGTTTACCCCCCAATCAGCTTCCCTAGCACCGGAACACATATACAGCAACAGACACGAGTACAGGTCTTATTTATTTCTTAAATGGTTTATTTTCTTTTCTTATGTCTACTATATTGGGTAATACGAGTGTAAAGGTGAATATAGGGGTGTTATTTCTTGTCTAGAGAGCTCTAATAATGTTGAAAACTTTTAAACAGGTTTTGTATGCTCTAACTACAAAAACATCCAATTCATAAATGAGGAACTCTACTTCGCAAAATTTCACTTATCGTGGTCACATCTTTAACCAATTAACCGCAATAAACGAGGGATTGCTGTAATTGCTGGAGCCTATCCCAGCTGAATTCGGGCAACAGGCGGGGTACACCCTGGACTGGGTAATTGAATATCACAAAGCTTTATTAATCCCAGCAATACCTATAAAACGCTACTAGGAGACAGAATCGCTCTGCAAACACATTCCTGTACAATATGGCGTCTTCAATGTTTGTAAGTTTCACTTGATTTTAATTTTATTTCATTGATTATATAACATATGTGGCACACTCCAACAAGGTGGGACAACTCTAGGTACGACGGCTCTAATCTGAAACTACAAAGGCTGTCCTACCTAGTCAGACTACCTAGTCTGTAGTCAGACTACCAAGTCTTGATGATGATTGTTGAAGCCTGCTTGATGCAGCCTGATTGATGAAGCCAGATGAGAGGCGAAACGTCTTCGAAGACACCCTGAACAGTCCAGTTGCGATCAGTTCAATGCCCCGTAAATACAATGACCTGGATGAATTGCATTATTCACAGGCACACCTGGCGCCGTGTCCTCTGAGGCCAATGTTGTCAACACTTTACAGCACCGATACCTCATCCTTCTTTAGATGTGCATTGCAGAGCTGTAAAGACTTTGTTGTTATATATGATTGATGCTGAGAACAATGTGGGCCTGTGTGTTTTATTTCATTACTGATATGGGCCACGCTCAGATGTGTCTGATATCAAACTGTGTTTCTTAGCAAGAGCATCAAACTATAAAAGCAGAATCTCCGTTATTGAAGGCCACAGAATACTGGTATAAACTCGGATCTCTAAAACTACTAGTTAGACAACCATAAAACCTTTTACATGCATTGACGGGCTTCTGGGGATTACTTCAGAATACAGTATATTGACTTGAAAACCTCTCAAAATGTTCATGTTCCACCTTATTGAATATCCAGCAATATGTGCAATAATATACAAATAACAATGGTTCAAAATAAAAAGTAATTAAAAATGAAAAAATGTGAATCTCGAGAGATGAGGAAAATGATTGTTTGTTGCATCGTTTTATCTATCAAAAGGAGAAATCACTGTGTGTTACCTCAAATGAGCTAGTCTAGTGCAGCGCTTATGTGCTACTGGGAAAAAGCAGCAAGAGACTGAGCTTGATAGAGTATTGATTAGGAAACCAAGAGCAATGGCCAATGTCTTGTTGCTGTACCTTTTTGCCCTGAGGAGAAAATCTGACAAATCAAATGTTAAACATCAGGCTCATGACATCTTGGCCATTTCCTACGAAGCTATTTGGTCTGAATAGTTGGGAATCTTTTAGTTTCCCCTAGTTTAGGTCGCACTTTAAGAACAGGTGACATTAATAAATGGGTTTTTGCTTGATAGCACTTTATGTGATTTTATGTGAGAGACAAATAAAGGAATAGTCTTGCAGATCTGCATTACGTTTGACGTACTGACCCACATAAAGTTAAATATTCCAAATCAAAATGCTGTCTCCTGCGTTTCAATACATTGGTTATTTTTATTTTTTGCTATTTCGAACAGCTCAGATTTCGCAAAAAGCTTCTACAATATACTTTTAAAGAGCGCCATTGCAGAATAATCAATAATCGGTTAAACAGATTATTATGCTGATCTCTAGTCGCAAATCGTTTACAAATTGTCAGCTTTTATCCAAGTACAGCAGGCATGTCAAATGTAATGAGTCCCTGCTTTGTGCACAGCAGTGTAGAAAAAGTAGCAGTAGTAGTAATTATAGCTCACACTGGTCCAAATGCTCCCTGACCAGTTAAGAGAGTGGGCAGCGTCAGCCTGCAGAGCTCCTCAAGCCCTCCAGGGTAGCCTGAAAGTGATTTAAAGTGAAGGTGGTTTAGTTCAGCTTGGCCAAACGCCAAGAGATTTACCTTGATGTCTGAACTCTGACAGGCCACAGTGATCACTGCTGGGCAGCATCAGCGTTTAAATCAAATCTTGATTCATCAAGCTGGAGCTCAAAGCTTGATGCAAATAGTATTATATAAACACGCAACAGTCCGCTGCATGCTTATAAGAAGCTTGAAAAAGAAAACATACTGTACAGACACAGCACACCAACCACAACGTACCTCAAAACAGTGAAGCCAAATGGACCCACTCATCCATCCATCCATTTTCTACAACTTATCCTATTCAGGTTAACAGTGAGGTGGAGCCTACTCCATGTAATATTTGTTCGAGGCAGGGTACACCCGCGGCTGGTGGCCAGTCAATCACAGAGCCCAAATACATGTAGAAACAGACACCCATTCACTCTCACCCTGTCACTGAATGTGCATTGTACCCATGCTGTGAGTCAACCACTACACCATTGGTAACCTAGTCACACTTATAATTAGGAGTGTCACAAGATCTCGCAAGATTAAAACGTGAGATTTCTCATTCAGAAAAAAACTTTCTCATGATAATAAATGAATTCATTAGTCACACGATAAATGGAAATGAACTAGATAATTTTGCTGGCCTCCCCACATTTCCATGTGCATGCGTGTCTGTTTTACTTGTCTCTTGCCTCCAAACAGGCAGGAAGCGGGTTCACTCTGTGCACTGGTTCGGCACCGAGATGCTTCGTAGAACAATGGCGAACCGATTGAGACCTCTTGGCAGTCATATCACTTTGTCTCTGTGGGGGGAGGCGGGGCTGCTAGCATACACACACAGCAAAAGAGTGGAGCTTCGTGAGGAGCAATGCAAGGTAAGATAGTGGAAGTCAGGAGGGTGAAAGATGCTTATAAAGCCAAATGCCACAGCCCCCATGTGTAAAGCAATGTTAATAATGAGCCCATCAAGACAAACGAGCCAGTATGCCGAATCTATTTGAAAGTGGTAGCAACATAAAAGGCAATAAAACAAACCTGCCCACTTCAAACATAGCCACCCAACCCAGTTTTCCCATCTAGGAAAAAAAAAAACAAACACATCGAGCTGCAGAGCCACCGTCCCGACAGTCAACACTCACTGAGACGTTTGGACGGCAAACACTGCGTTCACAAAAAGTCATTAGAAAAGATATGCTGCTCTTTAATACAGCTGAAGAGCCAGCATTTCACGAAGTACTCCAAACGTCTAACAGCACAAATTGCCTGTGAGAAAATGCCAATTCCACAACTTTCCAGTGAAAAATGACATATTAAAGAAAATATTGCACTAAAATGATATATTATTATTATATATTATCATAAAATTACTGGTTATTTGGTGTCAAAATATGTTGACAATAACATGAGACAATAAACATTTCATTTGTTTTGTGATGCGGTGAAATAAAAAAGTATGTTTGTCTCGCCATATTTTTTCATTCTACTTTTCTTAAAATTAATGTTAAAATCTCAAGTCGTCTCGTTCTTTCGGACCCAATCTCGTGCACCGTCTCGTCTCGCGAGTTGTGTGTCTCGTGACACCCCTATATAATAATACATGAATACAAGAATGGATGCTTGGCAAACAAAAGCCTGGGGTGGGGTACCCCAGGGGTCCATATTGGGACCAAAACTGTTCAATTTGTATATCAATGACATTTGTAAAGTAACATAGGATTTAAAGTTGGTATTATTTAAAGATCAGTGAGGATCATTCATAATGCCGCATATAGAGAACATACAAACATACAAACTTATTTATTTATTATTACGCTGATTATTATATAAAAATATGACATGGAATGCAGGAAGTGAATAATATGTACTGTACAAGATGTGGAATGGATGGGGGGGTAGGATTAAATAAGCTTTGCTTCTTCCTACTCCTATTGGACATGTGGAAGTGTGAAAGAACGATTCATGAGACGTATTCCATTGTAACCTTCATGCATGTTCAAATAAAACTAAACCAAACCAAACCAAATGTATTACAGCCACTTTATTATTTTCTAGAGTAGACTGTTTAGGTGCACCAGATTTGTGGCTAGAAAAGACACACACATGCACACACACACACACCCACACACACACACACATCCTTGCACTTGATTGCATGATGTCCGCTCCAAGTGACCTTCTGCGACATGCCTGATCCTTAAGGTCACGTGAGGAAAAACATGATGATATCCACAGACATGTCAGCGTGCTTATCCTGCAGCATAGCAGCTTTAAAAATAATTTGAAAATCAGTGCACCATGGAGCAACCGGCAGACAGGCAGACCTGTTTTTCCACTTTCGTATCATTGTTTGTTCATCTCACAGTTCATTTAATTTAAGAATAATTGTACAATATAGAATGGAGCAGACATGACCATTTCCTCTATCACTCAAACCCTGAGCAGGCAGGGATGCAATATTTTTCATGCGAGGGACACAGCACTTCGTGTTGTTCGTGCTGAATGTGTGGATTGTATTGAGATAATCACATGACCTACATTTCAAGACAATACACACTCATGATTAATTCCACTATGACTGCCAGCAATAGTTTTTTACTACACTGTCGGTGCAGAGTGACGTAACTGGCACATTTCCATTGTTAACTGTTGTGATTTATTATCATTCAGTCCATAAAATTGTAGGTCAGAGTAATATAATGAAATATTTAGTTCACTGTTGCCTTGCATAATGCAGAAACAGCATCAATGATGCAGCCGAGCTATAATGTTGACCATCATTCATACTGTTTCATATGTCGCATGTTTATTATTACACAATTCTGTTTACTGTTGCATGTTTTTATCTATTGTGTCGGAAGTCTGGCAATGATTCCGCTGGGAAAAGCAAGCAAACCGCAAGGGTGCTACACTGTACAGCCGTGATACGCAACTTCAAGGGAGCAGTCTGCAGGAATAGACGCCGGGGGACTGTGAGTGGTGGATGGAGTGAATAATAGTCTGTAGCGACAGGTAGGAGCTGTGTTGGTGCGTTTGGCATGCACTTGGACAGAAACTGCAAACAGCTTAGCAAAAGGAAAAATGGCTTCTTCACGAGCATCCCTGTGTGGACAATTAGCAGGGAAAGTCGATAAACACGGCAGAATCTCGCAAAAGCGAGATTTTAGCCTTTCCTGCTGTTTTTAATTCCGCTGCAGGGGTCACTTTAGTGTGCAGCCCTCTTTTTTGGAAAATGAGCAGCAATGCAAGAAACTTCCTAATCCTGCTTGGCAGATGGAGTCTCTGTGGTATTGGACTAATAGACAAGAGCTTATTTGGATAAAGAAGTACTTCCTCAAACCATCACAGGCTTTTGCTACATCTTTGCATGGAATGATAAAACAGGTAAATACATGTGAAAAGGTAACATACATCAAGAAATGGAACCTTTCAAGCGGTGGTGTTATCAGGGTGAAATCACACGAGTTAGTCAATGCTGTCTGTCACCTTCTTCATTTCTGTAAGAAAGGCTCCCTGATAAACATGTAGAAAAGACTGGTTTGGTTTGAGGGCAGGCCCCTCAGCAAGGCAGCTGACACCTTCACTACTGCACCTCCCTTGTGAGACTCTCTTGTATGCCTCAGTAGAAATTACTCCATATCAACACACTCGCCAGATGCTCTTTCTTCCTGTCTTCAAACAGCCACTGTAACCAAGATGCTGGTGAACCTCGCTGCATTCCTCTGCTTTCTGTTTTTCTGCATATTATTTAATCCTGTATGTTTTGTTGTTTTTTCCCCATCTCAGTCACAGCAGGCTACCCATATATATATATATATATATATATATATATATATATATATATATATATATATATATATATGTATATATATATATATATATATATATATATATATATATATATATATATATATATATATATTAGACTGGGGGCCATTTGCGGCTGTGATTAACAAGGAAACAAGGAAAAAAACAACAGCAGCAGCAAAAATGTCCAAATATTAAGAGAGTCGTAATCTAACAAGGAAATAAGCCATAATTTCACAAGAATAAAGTAATTGTATGAGAAAAAAATGTCATTTTAGTAGCATGTAGTTGAAGAATTTTTTTTTTAAGTTAAAAAAATGAATAAAGTTGGGGGAAAATATATGCTATAATATTTATAAAATGGGAATAAAGTCAAAATATTAGGAAAACAAAATATACAAGAAGAAAGTTGAAATATTGGGAAAATTATACCAAAAAAATCAACAGCAGATATGGAAAAAAAAGAAAAAAGTTGCAATTTTACGAGAATAAAAATATCATTTTTATTCTAAATACTGTTACTAAAATATCATTTTAGTAACAATGTTGAAATAAAGAAAAAGGACCATTTTTTTTTCCAAAGATAAAAAATATTATGGGAATAAAGTTACAAGAGGAAATTTACAAGAGGAAAGCTGAAATGAAATAGTTGGAAAATTAAAAAAAAACCCAGCAGAAATGGAAAAAACAGCTGTAATTTTACGGAAATAAAGTCAAAATATTAAGAAAAAAAGTCATAATCGAATGAAGAACAAAAGTCTCAATTTTACAAGAATAAACTCGTATTATTATGGAAAAACATCATTTTAGTAGCATTTCACCTATATTACAAAGGTGAAATGCATTTTTTTCTTAAGCTACATATAGCCTCTTAGCATATCTGTATGTGTCGGTTTACAAAATATCAAAGTGGCCCTTGCATCCTTTCATTTTTCACTATGTGGCCCTCGCTGGAAAAAGTTTGGACACCCCTGGATTAGACACTATTTTTAACCTTTATGGCAGCAATATGTTGGAATTTAAAAATAACATGAACACACCAATGGTAAATTGGCTTATTTGATCTTTTTTATTGTAAATGCACATCATCAAGATCGAAATTGCACTTTTAACATTAATAATGAAAAATATAAATTAAAAAAACACCAACGTGTAGCCTAAAACTGTGCTCATATCGGATCGATATCGGTATCAACCGATATTCAAGGTTGCAATATCGGAATCGGATCGGAAGTGAAAAAGTTGTATCGGGACACCCCCACCTAAAACCGGGTAATGAATAATTAGCTGCAAATATAGACTTTTAGCTTGTTTCTGGTTGTTTGCTCTGCAAATAGTAAGGGTGCTTTCTGGTAGCATGCTGCAGCATCAATGTAGTTGTCAGCTCCGTCTGACAGTACAAAGATTGCACCACATTGTCTGACTTTCTGAGTTTGAAATGATCCCAAACTTTTGGCAGCTTCTGTTGTTTCCCCTCTTTCTCCCTTGTTGCTGTTTATTTATTTTTTAGCAGTCTCTCTCCATTACCATTCTCTGCTGTTCCCCGCCACATATAGCACACATTCTATGGCAGCAGCCGTGCAAAGTTCCACATATTCTAAGAGCCGAGCAATTTTTATTTGCTAAACTCATGCAGCTCTAATGTGATGTTTTTATATAGATAAGCTTGCAGTAAGCAAAAGAGAGGACAGTTGAGTTTGCTGATGCTGTTTTGGCATGGTTCGGCCAACACTAGCCTCTTTTGTGTTTGCAATAACGACACCAATAACGACCAATAACCAATAACGAACCACCTTGTCATCTTTACAACGTGGATGTATGTTGCTTACAACTTTATCCTGAATGATGGTCAAGCGATTGAAACAAGTGCGGACAATACTGAGCACATAGTGTATTCTTCTGCAGTTCTTAAGCGAGTCTCGTGTTTACGGACCAAAATTATTATCTTTTTAATTAAATTAATGCAAGAGCGTACGTAACCAAAAAAACTGAGAACCACACGTAATACTTTCTATTGCTTTTATGGCTGAGATACATATGGTTGACTTTCTAAAACTTCAATGAAATCCATGCTTTATTTCACCAGAAAGTTCCTAAATGAAAGAAAGATGGTAGCTTGACACTCTTCAAGAGATCAAAAAAAAAAAGTTTAAAAAAGTCTCTCTGAAGACCTCTGTCTAAAAAGCCGATTTAAAACAAAATTGAAGGATAAGCAACTCCAGAGTAATTTACACTTACCATTCTGTGTTTTAAAGGCGACCATCTCCATGTCTTAAGGCTTAATTAAGTCCATATTCTGCAATTTCTCTATTTCATTTCCAAATGTTCCTCCCTTCTTTTCTCCTCAAAAACTATTGACACATAGCTCAAATCTTCACTTTAAACTTCCTCTGTCTCGTACACCCCCATGTTTGTTGACTTGAGTGATAGTACCCCAATGGCTTCACTTCCAGAAATGAGACCGAAGAGAAATGAGAGCTAGCTCGTCATGGCTGGTGCCATAAACTATAAATGTCATTTTTGCAAATTTACCATTCGCTTTCAAAAATCCAACAATGTAGAACATCATTTCAAACAATATATAACATATTTAAGCAAAGCTGATAAATCATGTCAGGGGCCCTTTAACTTTTCCATATGCGGCCCTCGGTGGACACCCCCGCCTTACATGTTAGGGGTGTAACGGTACATTTACATACATACCGATTTCCCATTCTTTGTTTAATTTTAAAAATCATGAAATGCTAAGTATCCTTTTCCTCCTTACTTTACTGACAATGAACTGAACCGGGACCTTGCAACCCAAGGTACTGTATGTACCAAACTGTGATCATGGCGTAGAGTTGCACCCCTATTACATATAGTAAGCCCTGGTTTTCAGAACAAATGCTGTAATTCTACAGCACAGACTGCAAAAACATGGAGATGGCCTACAGTGAAGTCACCCCTGTGGAAAGAAATCTGTGCTTCACTGGATAATAGAATGTTTTTCCAAAGGGATGAACTCTAATGGGAATTAGAAGATTAGCCTTTTAGCCTGAATACATCTTTTTTTTTTCTTTTCTTTTCTCACTCCATATCGGTTATATAAAGACCTTCCTCCAATAATATAGGAACTCAATACCATCTGCACACTGAAGGTACAGAAAGGACCCTCAATGACCTCATGAGCAAGGCCCTTAAATAGCAGAGACAAGGCAATGAGAGGAGGATTATACATTTGCCTCTGCAGATAAAAATTTGCATAACTGTAATACTGCTCGAGGTCAAAATCTCTTGTTCGGGGATATCTGCCCTCAGCAACAAAGCAGCATAATTAAGACGCAGTCTATCTTAAAACAAAGCCACACACAATTACACCTCACACGCACGTGCACACACGCGCACACACACACACGCACACACACGTCCAGCGCATGTGACATTTTAAGTTACAAACTTCGTCCTTTCATTTCTTCTCCTTCATTAACACAAACCGTGCACACATACAGGACATATAAGGACAAACTTAGACCACCTGAGATACAGGCCTGATTATACTTGAGCCTGCTGAAAATGGACCAAAGGTACAAGCAATGACCTATCATAAAACAATGCAAACTAGTGGCACACAGTAGTGGTACACAGTAAAATGTTGTAAGACAACTGACGATTTCTTGTCAATTGGCTTTTCCATCCATCCAGCCATCCATCTTCTACCGCTTATTCGAGGGCGGGTCGTGGGGGCAGCAGCCTAAGCAGGAAAGCCCAGACCGCTCCCTCTCCGGCTACTTCGTACATCTTCTCCCGGCGGATCCTGAGGTGTTCCCAGGCCAGTTGAGACACACAGTCTCGCCAACATATCCTGGGTCTTCCCCTAGGCCTCCTACCGGTCGGACGTGCCCTGAACACCTCCCCAGAAAGGCGTCTGGGAGGCATTCAAACCAAATGCCCAAGGCACCTCATCTGGCTCCTCTCAATGTGGAGGAGCAGCGGTTCTCCCAGATGACAGTGCTTCTCACCTTATCTGTAAGGGAGAGCCCAGCCACCCAACAGAGAAAACTCATTTCAGGCTCTTCTACCCACGATCTTGTCAAAAAACTCTTGGAAAGAAATTGTTAGGCAAGGATGAGGCAGCGTGCAGAGTGAAGTGGAAATATATGAGGGATTTGTGAAAGCCAAAAAAGGCAGCAATCAGAGCAGCTCCTTGTACTTGTTACTGTAGAATGTCATGACAGACAAAAAGGATTGTGGAAAAGGTCGTGTTTCATGGAAATTTCACATGAAACTACAACGCTGCAGCGCGCTCGACTATGAAAGCGCTGAAGACTGCGGATATTCTGCACGGAGTCTGCCCTGGTCACAATATGCTTGAGTCTGTGAGCATCTTAAAGGGGACCTGCTATGCTTTTCCTCTTTTCTGACCTATAAATGTTTTTACAATGTTGTATTCTCGTGTTAAACGATGCCAAGGCATCAGATAATGAGGTTTGCACATTTGGAAGTGAGCCCTGAAAGCAGTTTTGGACGGCTCTGCACGCTGTGTTTTACAGAGATTTTTTTTTTTTCACTGATGTCAACGCAACCTGGACTTCGTTATATGGGCATGACCAGCACCCCCCGCTCTGCTTCGCTCTGTTCACCATGTTAGCACGTGGAGCAATGGCTCCCAGGAAATGTTTGTTCCAGTGTGCCTAAAGAGGCAAGCATCAGGCAGAAGTGGTTGGAGTTGCTGATTCCCGGCCAGCAACAGAAAAATATGCTCATCTTCACACGGGACTGTTTTGTGAACATGGGACAATACAAAGCTGGACTATCCGCCAAACTGTTGCTGAACTCCGACGCCTTTCCAACGTTACTTGGTCGTGTTGAAGAGTCAGAAGAGCAAGCTTTAAGTAACAAATTATCAGTGTCCTAACTGCGTTAATTTTGTGTAAGTAATCAGACAAAAGAGGTTCGGCAGCTGACCTCGGAAGCGCTTGGGAGTGTGACCAATCACAGCGGAGTGGGCTCGCCGGGAGGCGTACCTGGAGGAGGACTGGGAGTAAATTACACAAGAAACCCAAGGAAACACTGCAGGAAGATGTGCAGAGTCTTGAAGCTCAGGAAAGCTTTCTCTGCGGGTTATCGTGTGTAGCTGCTCTATAGGAGTCCAGAACTCAATACAAATGCCCAAAAATGAGTATAGGTCCCACTTAAATCTACACGCCATCTGTATGTCAGGCAATACATTAGCGCTCTCCAAATAGAGTTTTGGGGGTGGGGATAATTGATCGTATGATGTAGTCAAGTATGCGCTCCCTTTTTTGGATGACCACAATCTGCCATTGATGAAGACAGCATTCGTCCTAGCGGAGGCTGCCGTTCTGAGGACTGGAGCACAACTGTTCGCCAGCTAACCCAACATGCCAAGATCAGTGTGGAGTCTGTGAAGATCAAGCTGTTGTCTGCATGATTTGCAGAAGCAGGAACAAGTCAAGAGTCCCAAGCTCTTTTGGGTATGTGTCAAGAAAACCAGGACTTCTTCTACAGACTAATCACCCTAAATCAATCATGGTTCCATCACAGTGATCCAAGGACTACAAGCCAAACAAAGCGATGGAAGAATTACCACCCACCACCTCTAAAGAAGGCATGTCATGCTTACAGTGTTTTGGGCCAACCACAGTGTACTGATGATGGATTTCTGTGTAAAGGGTACCACAGTAATCTGAGTGTATACTATGCTTCTGCTACATAAATTGCGGGAGGCCATCAAAATCGAAAGATGTAGTATGCTGACGAAAGCCTCCTGCAAGACAACGCCCTGGTCCACAATTTGCACTGTCTTTGAAAATCTTCGTAATGCCCCATTACTCTCCTGACCTTGCGCCATCTGACTTGTCAGCTCTTTCCTAGCAAGTCATTTTTTTAATTGCAAACACCTCTCAGACAAGGATATGATTACTTCCTTCTGAGGCGGCTGGGGGTCTACCATTTGTGACGCCTGCAGTACATAATGTATTTTAGTTTGTTTGGGTAATTTAATTTGGTTTTTGACCTGGAAAGATTTGGTTAAAACCCGCTGCCGACACTGATTATATCGGATACAGCCATCCCTCGTTTATCACGGTTAATCAATTCCAGACCCAATGTGATGAGTGAATTTCCACAAAGGAGTATTCCTTATTTATAACACAAATATTTTCATAGTCATCTCTGTGTGGAGTTTGTATGTTCTCCCCGTGTGTGTGTTGGTTTTCTCCGGGTACTCCGGTTTCCTCCCACATTCCAAAAACATGCATGTTAGGTTAATTGGCGACTCTAAATTGTCCATAGGTATGAATGTGAGTGTGAATGGTTGTTTGTCTATATGTGCCTGCGATTGACTGCCGACCAGTCCAGGGTGTACCTCACCTCTCGCCCGCAGTCAGCTGGGATAGGCTCCAGCATACTCCCACGACCCCAGTGAGGATAAGCTGCATAGAAAATGGATGGGTGGATATTTGCAGTTTTTCAAAACCTGTTTACGACCTTCTAAGCACATTTTTAACATCATTGGAGCCCTGTAGACATGAAATAACAGAGAGCCTCGGGACTGTTCTCCCCGAATGTTACCAGCAAATACATAATAAGGCAAATGCTGCTGTTTTGAATTGGATATGTGGGTTGTGCAAAAGTCTTTGGCCATCATTAGATGTGTTGTTTTACCAATACTTTAATGACCATATAAAACCAGAAGGTCATTCAGTAGAGTGCAGATCCCTAACAAAGTCTACAGCAACATGAAAGGTGCTTTGAAGGCTCTTCCAAGTCCCCATTTTGGAAAAGCTAATGTCTCTACTGTTGTTGTTGCTTAATTTATTGTTATTAATGTTTCTCCTGTTCTCATTCATTTTCTTGTGTTTTTCTTTCTTTCTTTCTGTTGGGAGAATGAACATAACAAGAATTTCATTGCATGGCAGAACTACCTGTTCTACTGTGCATTTGACAATAAAACTCTTGAATCTGGAATTACACTCGTAGAGAAAATACAACATATAAGACATAAATAAGACATGATATATACACACACATCAGCGTTGCCACGTTCGCTTATTGTAAGTGACTTTGGCTTTGCAAATTCCCAAGTTCCCTGCTGTTTTCTTTTTCAGAGAGCCAGTCGCTTGTTTCTGTCATGAAACCTGGAAAAACTGACACACATAACTCTAGCGTACCGTTTGTTTCATTGGATATGCTTACGACACACTCACATATTAATAATACTTACGTACATGTACATTAGAATTACACAGACACAATTTAATTATTGCAATTTGTTTGCTGACAATGATGCTATATTAAGTCTAGGTCACAACCGGTCGTACAGGCTCCTACGGCTGGTCTACGGGCAAAAAACACAAGAAACGCATGTGACGTGCTGCCGTAGACTGGCCGTAGAACAACCGCAGAGGTTCTTTGTCATATCAAACAAACTCTACGGGCGCTTACGTTTTTTTTCAGGTAATGGCAAAATGTTTGTATAAAGCTGCAGGGGTGCCTATGGCTTTGTTTTATATGGTTTATTGTATCTGTATTTGTATTTATCAATGTATATTAGTTTTTTCCTCTGTTTGCTGTGTCTCGATTGTAATATATATATATATTTATCTACAATACTTTGATTCCTGTTGCGGTGCATATTGTTATTTACATGACCGGATATGACGTGTACACCTGTGGCGCATCTGCGCATGTGCTGTGTGAGGTCACATTTAATGAATAAAGACCATCTACATGCTGGCAAAGTCTTTTAATAAGCGTCATTAAGGAAAAGAACCCCAAATGTATTGCACATATTAAGTATGGTTATTGACCTTTTCTGTTCATAAATTGAAAAAAATAAATAAATATCACGGCACGTGACGTCGTAGAAGCTGTCGGAAAAAAATTGCAAGTGGAGGAAGTGACGTACTGCAGGTCTCGCGCATGTGCAGAACCGCTGTTCCCGGTATGGCTCTTACAGTGTTGGTACGCACAACGTACAGATCGTGTGCAGTTCTTGCAACCTTCATACGAAGCCCGCATGGAACGGTTTGTCGGTCTTACTTATTCACGTGCGTTGGCTGTACGAATGAAGCGACAGCCGTACATCCGTGCAGCCTCAGATTTTGTGCGTGGCACGCACCTTCAGTTTACAGATTATACATTGGGTGTTCGGGGATGTTACTCAATCATGGTCACCACAACTATGTTCTCCACGAACAAAAAAAAACAAAAACACAGCGATTTGGGGAACGCCACAAATCATACAGCCAAAAAAATTGTACGTCCAGCTGTGATCTAGGCTTTAGCTACGTGCACCCAAGCCTTTGTTTTAGAATGCAAGTACAGTATATGAGTATGCCTTCTGAATGTTTTGCATTTGTATTAGAGTTGAAAATGCTTAATTTAGACCAAAAACATGGCAAATTTACTTAATTATTCATGTTTTTGACTAATAACAGGCCACAGTCAACTGCAAAACAGCAAGAAACTGCAATATGATTTTTTTAATGAACATATTTACTAAAAACCTGTGATAGAGTAAAGCCGCGAAAGTCGAAGCACAAAGTGGCAAAGGGCGGCAGTACACAATATTAGAGGTCTGACATTTACACTCACAAGCATCTTACACACCCCATCAGTGCAAACAATCTGCATCTCCAAGTGGTCTTGACGATGACTCAGCAGGAATTTCTGCCTTTTTTTCATGCATGCTCAGTTCGGAGCCTTCCAAAGAAAGCACGGCACATTTGAGATCTCTGGTTGGCCTCATTTCATCAAGCAGATGAAGTGATTGAAGCGATTCATTCGTTGTTTTCATGAAGTCATATTCATGCCTTGATGGGATGAGCAACATTTCAAGCTCATCGTTGTGCATTTCTAAATCCTAAAATGTTGCAACACAAACAAGATGTACTGCATGGAGTCGGTGATGGCGCTGCTCTATAAACTTGAGGTCGCTTTGACGGCATCATTTCAGTGGTTTAGGATGTAGGACGTTCTTTCCAAGGATGTGTAAATCTTTTTCACCACTTGAATTTGTTGCGACAGGGGCATGCGACCTTTCTTTGAATCACACTAGCAGGCTGAACAGGATATAAAGGAATTCTTTACAATAGGCTGTTTCAAAACAAGATGGTTTTTTTCTGGCACAATGCAAATTAGTCTCGGAGTTTCTGGGACGCTTATGCTGCTCTTTCAACTTGTGTTTTGGTGGATGCAATAAACCAGGGGTGTGCAAACTTTTTCCAGCGAGGGCCACATAGTGAAAAATGAAAAGATGCCAGGGCCACTTTAATATTTTGTAGTGGATATGCTAATACGTTATATATGCTATGAACGCTGTTACAAGCCGAGCCTGGCCCTTTAAGAAGAATTGCATTGTGGTAAGTTGAGTGTTGTAGTTCTGTGCCTTAGCACAGGCAACGGTGTCTCTCTCTATTCTGTCTGCACCGCCCATTGTCTTCTGCCTCTGATTGGCTGTAGGCCACTGTCAATCAATCTCATTCGTTGTTGTGGTCATGGCTACCAAACTAACTAACTGTGTGAGCTGCTTGCTAACCGCCAATACTGTAAACAATAGAGGAAACCGAAGAAGCTAACTGTGTGAGGAAAATACGACGACAGGTGCAATATGTTTTAACAAGTATACAAAAATGCCACAGCCAAACGACGACAGGATGAAGAGGCACGGTCATAGAAGTGAAATACATGTGAGTCACTTCATCATTTCTGAATGAAAAAGCCTGTTATTAGTATCAACTTCTGCCTTTGCTTTTTCTTTTTTCCCCATTTTTGCTGTTGTTTTTTATTAACTTTCCAAAGATTTCAACCGTCTTCTTTAATAATATTCATAACTTTTCAATTCATTACATTACGACTTTCTTCCCACATTTTTACTTTATTCCTTTATAACTTTTTCTCCAACAAATTTTCCAAAAATTACAACTTTATTTTGGTATTTTTGTTTCGCATAATATTACGACTTAAAAAAAAGAAAGTTTTAGTATATTTCAATGCTGTGCTACTAAAATGACATTATTTTTACTCATAATTTTATAAGTTTATTCTCGTAAAATTGCGCCGTTTTTCCCCATTAGAATATGACTTTTTTCTCTTAATATTTTAACTTTATTCTCATGTAATTATGACTTTTTTTCTATTTCTGCTATGTGTTTTTTTTTCAACTATTTCAAATTTGTTTCTCAAATTTGTTTCTCATAATTAGGACTTTATTCCCATAATATGAAGACTTTATTCTCTGGGGATGGGAAAATTCAACCAATCGCACCGAACTGTGGACACGCGCATGTGCGATGCAAATACATCGGAAGAGCAACATAAAATATCCGGGATGCAGGGGGAAAATTAGAGGTGCATCGGATTTTACCTCACTGTATTGATTAAATTCGGTTTTGATGCATAAGAAAAATTTAAAACACAAATATAATACTTCCTTTTAGTCAACGCAAAGGATTGTGGGTAGAACCACGTATGTAACAACATACAACAAAAAGACAAGCATGGCTGTAGCCAATACATTCACCTCCACACTTCTAAATCTAAGGTTTGGAAACTCTTTGAGTTTTACAAGAGAAAAGCGAAGCTTGATAAAACAAACGTGATTTGCAAAATGTGCCAGACGACTGGCGAGCTATTAACTCCACTCGTGCTAAAGCTATAACAAATGCTACAGCCTACTTTATCTGAGACATCCAGCCTTACGCCATGATGGAGAATGAGTCATGTGTTGGAGCCTCGGTACAACATTCCCTGTAGAAAGTTATTTTGCGGACACTAGTTGCAAGAGAAAGTTGCCCTTACTAGCTCACTGGTATAATTGTTTACAATTTTATAATTCTCAACACAATGGAAGGCCTCATGAGGAAAGGTCTATTTATTTTATATAAATGCCTAATATAATAAAAGGTATAAAGGCCTAATAGCTTTTTGTTAATAATCAAATTCAAATTGCTTAGTTATTTTTGTCTAAGGCCCTCATCTAAAAGAGAGTTTGGTTAATAAATATGTAAACTTCGAATTGCTTAATTAATTTTTAATCAATGCAAAGCAAAATCTACAAAAAAACAATTTTTTAACTAGGCACATTTGAATCGTGACGCATCGCGATCAAGAGGTAAATTATATCTCATCAAATCGCCAATTGATGAAGAGGTATTTTAAATGTGTAGGCACAGACCAGAGATTCACGTCCCTATTGTTCATGGATTAAATTTTATATAGCGCTTTTCAAGGTACACAATGACAGTGACCGGGTGGAGGGAACAAGGATCCAACCGCCCACCTTCCAGTTTCTGGACAAACTGCGCTTGAGCCACCATTCCCATAAAATGATATATTATAAATACAAACTTTTTCCACAACCTAACTTTCCGAAAATTCTAACTTCATTTGTTGTTTTGTTTGTTTATCATAGTATTACGACTTTTAAAAAATACCGTCTTTTTTTCTTTCATTTTAAATATTTTCTTTAATAGGAGCTTTATGCTAATAAAATGACATTACTTTTCCTCATAATATTACAATTATTCTCAGAAAATGACAACTTTTTTCTCTGAATATTTTGACTTTAGTGTCGTAACATTACTGCTGAATTTTCCATTTTTGCTGCGGGTTTTTTGTAGTTTTTTGTAGAATAATCGTACAACAAGCAGCAATTATTATTACTTGTTGCATTGCTAGAAATGTACTGGGTTAGCTTTTGTTGTTATGTTTTTATGTGTACAAACAACTTTACGGTAAAATAAAACAAAATCATGAGTGACTTCACAAGGAAGTGGTACCTTTTTATACGCCAGGTGGGCTAAACTTAATAAAACGTGTCATCAATTATAGTAACAGTTCCAAATCTGGTTTCCTTGCTCTAGTTTCCTTGATTGTGACCTTGTTGCTGTGGTGATTGTTCTCACTAAATCTCAGCGGATCACGTGACGTCTTCCCCTCAGTTCTGTTCTCTACATGCATAATTAAACCCTGTGAGACGTGACAAACAGATTGCGGCCCCACCTCAAAGATGACCTTTTAAGGCATTGCGTTTTTTTCATGAAGTGTCCGTCTTCCAACAATTACACAGCAAACATTCAGAAATCAATGCCCCTGTAGCACCCCCCCCTCCCTGCTCCTATCCTGACCAACAACCTCCCACAGAAGATCTCCTTCTTATAGCCTCCTTTTCTTCTTTTTCTGGTAATGCGGTTCATAAGAGTTCATCATTGTTCGTGCACAATAGGTTCACACAGACCAATGAAAAGGCCTTCATTCTGTTATGGCTGTCTGTGTGCATCAAGTGTTTCAATGAGTGTGTGTTTAGTTCTGCAGCCACAGTAATCCTGCATGTGTCTGTTGTTTTTATGTGTCTATAACTGTGCAGCATCCAGCCACTTCTAGCCGATCCATCTCCGGGCTAAGCTTAGCAGCTGAACTTTGATCATAATGTACCTCCTTTGAGCATGAGAAGTCAGGAAAAAGTCATCTGCCCGCAAACGTTTACCATAACTTCATATCAGCACATTTTCTTCCACTTCTAAGAAAAAAAAATCTCTATTAAGCTTCTGAGGTCTGACTTTGGTGTCAAGGCATAGCAGAGTATGCTTTTTAAACAATAAATGCAAGGAATTAAAAGTTTCAACTGTTTAAAGTCATTTAATAAGTAATTTAATACATTGTCAATGTTCTACAGCAGACTGTGGGACTGTTAGCCTCTTCTGTATGTCAAATCTAAACATTACATTATAGCATTCATTTTCAACCGCCCATGAGGGGGGATATTGTGGAAATTTTGGGGGAAGACCAGAATTTCCCTTATTTTCCAGAAAATGTCCCTTATTTTCAAATTGAAATGTTGACATGGTATGTCCCAGAGGCAGGGTACGCCCACTGAATGTAAAGCAGAGTGGTTGGGGGAAGGTTCCACAGACAGAATTGCCATAGTCAGCAAGCGCTTGTGCCATGATCACCATGGCAACCCCATACTGCAGCGTAATCAGCCAGCTGATTGAGATCAGCTGACCAGCTTGTCGATATTTTGACTAACTGTTTTCTAATTGGCCCATGGCAAATTCTAAAAGCATAGTTTAACAAAAAGAATAAAGTCAAACTAGTAAGAGAAAAAAGTTACAATCAAAGAAGAAAAAGTCGTAATTTTTCGAGACTAATGACGTAGTATTATCAGGAAAAATAACATCGAAATAAAAAAAAAAACAACATCAAAAATGGGGGAAAAACAAGCAAAGTCCGAAGTTCATACTAATAATACTTTTTTCATCTATATCACAAGGCTAAGATGCAGTTTTTTGAATTTTTTTAATACTCTATGTATCGCTTAGCATATCTACAAGTTGCTTTACAAAATATCAAAGTGGCGCTTGCATCCTTTCATTTTTCAAATTGTACTGTAACTAAAAATGCAGCTGTAGGGAGCGACTGAGCGGTGGCGTGCGTGAGCTGGAAGGTGCTTGTCACTGCCATCTGCATAAAATGGTGACACAGTAATCCCTTGTTTGTTTCCAGACCTCGACTGTGATAAGTGAATTTCCGCACAGTAGGATTCTTTACTTATAGATTAAATAGTTTCATAGTTAGAGCATAGAAAACCTGTTTACTCCGTTCCAAATATTTGTTTTAACATTATTAAAGCCTTGTGCTTGTGTGTGCTGCTATAAATAGGGGAAGCACAGGAAGTGATGGGGGTTCAGAATTGAGTTTTAGCTCTTTTTTTTGTTCTAGCTGAGGCTTACGGCAGCAACCGTAGCCTGTGTTAGGAATTATTGTGCCTGTTGTGAGATGATGCAAACCTGCCATAAAAGCCTGTGATTGTGGCGATCAAGCCTTGTGCTTGAGAGTCTCACAGGAGATTACAGTAACATTACTAGTGACCAGTGGAGAATACTACATACAGTATCATCACAACATTTTTGAATGCGCTTTCTGAATGCCTTAACTTTGTATTTTAGTTAATTTTGCCATTTTCATGCTTAATCGCTTAATTTAGGCAAAAAAATACATACAACTGCCTTAAATGTGCATACTTTTTGACTAATAATAGGCCGTACTCAACCACGAAACAGCATGAAGCCATGAAATTATGACTGTATTACCGTATTGACCTGAAAATTTATTTTAATTTATTTAAATTAATTTGTATTTTTGATGTAATTTTTCAAGAGCTGTTTATGGCAAAATATATATATACCCCCCCCCAAAAAAGACCAAAATAACCTTTTTTTTTTTTTTTTTTAAATTTCAATTAAAATTAGCTTTAAATTGCCGACTTGTCCAAACTTTGAGACACTTTTGAGCGTATCTCCCGAGGTCCCCATGTGAGTGACAGAAACTAAAGTTCTGACTTGTTTGGGGAGAAGTCGTTTGACTCCACCTGTTGGTACAAATCTCTAAAGCCCTAATACAGTAGTCCCTCCTTTATCGCGGTTAATTGGTTCCAGACTCAACCGTAATAAGTGAATTTCCGCAAAGTTGGATTCAATGTTAATAAACAAAATATTCTAATAGAACACAGAAAACCTGTTTACGACTTTATAAATACTTTATTTTTTACCATTATTAGAGCCTTGTAGACATGAAATAACACCCCTATAGTCACCTTTACGCTCCTATTATTCTTTGTTTATTGCGCAACACTGATTTACAGGCTAAGGGATCACTGCAGGGGCATAAGAGACAGCCACAGTTCATAGCATATAGCAAGCTATCGAGCGAACTAGTTAGCCTCCTATTTATTTGTTCTAAACTTCAGAAAGTGTTTCAAAGTTGGGAAAAAGGATAAGTAAGAAGTCAAAAAACACTTGCACACAGAACTTTTTTTTCCACTCTACCATGTCGGACATGCCATGGCTGACTACAAGCACCGTTGTATCTAAGGTACTGTAATGTCTCCTCAATGTAACATTACTGAGGCACAGTGAGCAGAATACTACATATGACTTGTCTTTCAAAATTTTCATCATAGGCTATAGACAACCATGAACAGTGATCATTAATACATTTTTGAAAAACCGCAACGTAGTGAGGGACAACCGTGTAAGTATTTTTCAGACTTTTTTCCTCGGAAATATGGTATTCACGCCAATATGGTATCGGAAAAATGTTATGTTGGTAGTAGCATCACAAGCAGTCATTTCAAGTCAGTGCATCATGGTGTCAGGGTAATCTGATGCAAGTTTCTCTCGCAATAAAAAATGAATGTCGCTGCTGTAACTGGATGTGACACACAGAAATGATCCCGATTCACTGATGCACCACTAAAACAAGAGCCTGAGAGCTGTGTTACAGCCATTTGCTCATTCATCCAATTCACAGCCCTGCGTGCTGCCGATGCTTGCCAATGCCTCAACCCTGCCCTGACTTCGGGCAGGCATGGCGCCCTCGGTCTGATGAATGTGTGTAACCATCCGCAAATAGATGATCAGCATAACTCACAACATACACACACACGCGCACCGCTATTCCAAACATCCCCCGTGCTGTCAACATAGATGCACAAGCATGCTTGTGGAGTCGTATCATGTGGCACTTTTCACAGAAGCAGTAAGCCATAGTTTTTGTAACGTGTGCCAACATCCTTCCCTGTGGTTGTGTTTTTTATCTTGTTTTGACAGTGATTGTGGATGAAAGGTGTTGTCGGCGCGCATGTCTTTGGCCCCAAGGCCTGAGTCAAAACATCCACCGTGTTTCTTATTGGTTGTCAAGGTAACCTACACACGTTACAGTGACTGCATACTAGGGGTGTCACCAGACCAGATTATTATTATTATATATATATGATTCCTTTAATTTGTCATCTTTCACTCAAGTTGAAGAATTGGCGTTTGTAACATGTATTTTCTCAAACTTAAAGACAAATCTTTGTTTGTATTAGTTATCAGTATTTTAAGCTTTTATAGTTACATTATGCCCGTTTGCTGTATTTTTCCACATTTTTTCTGGGTTTTTGTTGATTTTTTATTTCTGCAACACATCGGACCCACGGAGCATTATGGAGGGGTTGATGCAGCTTTTAGACCGGCATTGCACGGCGGTATATATGTACAATCAGAGGTGCCGTGCGGCGGATACTTCAAGCAATTAACATTTCCTGACATTTCACTTTTGATGCGCACCCCTTCTCGCTAAATTGTCAACACTGATGTCTTCTATGTATGGGGTGTCTTATGAAGCGAAACCAGTGATCAGTGGTGCTTTTAAAGTTGCAGCCCAGCCAAATATAACGAGCGTAAATAGAATCGCTCGGTGATTATGGGTGTGGACAAGTCTGCACATCTTCATGGGTTGATCTGACTAATCTTAAGCAACTGTGATGAATTGCAGAATTACTATAGCGTCTGCTTGGACAATAAACACAACGACAGCAGTTCAACTTCGATGGAAAAAAGAGCCACACGTCAATCACTGACGCTGACGCTAGGAACACCAAGGTAGGTTGCAAGGTGTGCTTTAAGCACTTAATGTGCACTTACAATAATGGCTTGCACACTGCCACCTCCATATTACATGTAGAATCATTCTTAGTAGTGATGCAATATTTCAGTCTGATTGGCTTCTGGCTGTCCTGATCTCACGAGACAGCTTTTCTCCAAACGGGAAATCTCGTCACGTGTACTGCATACTGCATTTTAAAATGTCAACATCAGAATGGTACACTGGCATCTCCGTCATTGCCATGGCAACTCTGGATCACATCACATCTATCATATTGATATTTAAGGTGCTGTTGGTGTCCACTATCCGATTTTGATTCTTTGAAATGAAATGATTTTTAGGAGCAGTAATGAAGCAAGGATGTGCTCTTTTTGAGCATGGATGTGGATAAAAGCATTGGAAAGTGGGAGGTGAGTGCAAGAGTTTGAAGCTGAGTGATGCATTATATCCCCACATTAACTGCACTCGCCCCCCTCTCTCGCTCTGCATCTTTGCTAAAACGGCATGCACTAATCTGACTTAATAGCTCAATCGGAGTTGCAGACTTCCTAACGATCACTTTGGGCATGCTGCATTGAGACCCCCATGCAGCCCAGTAGGCCGGTGGGGCTCACCAAGTAAACAAACACAATTGTCTTCACTTCGCTTGTTGACACTGAAGCAACAGAGGATGAAATGGAGCAAGACAGCAGATGCCAGCTAATGCTCTTTACAACATGCTAGTGTCCTTGGGAGGACGCCAGTGTTTTGCTATCAGATTGCAATGCTGATGTCAAACATGATTAGCCCCAAAAGGTTACCAAACTACAGGAGGGTGATGCAGTGGGTTTCCTAAAGGTTAGACACTTGGAAACGGTGTCTTGCTTTACAAGTCCACTTAAACACACAAACGGCCTGTGTTTGCATTCAAACTTTAACACATTTTACCTTTGCAAAGTGATAAAAACGTGTGGGTTTTTTTTGCTTTCATTAACAGTAATCCCTCGCTATTTGTCGCTTCAAATTTCACGGCTTCACTCTATCACAATTCTTCACAAATATATGGATCTTCGCCGTTTCATACTTTTTGCTTAAATTAAGCATTTTCAAGCATTAAAATAGGTAAATGAACTAAATACAAATATAAAGGCATTCAGAAGACGCATTCAAAGACGTTGTGATGGCATATAGTATTCTACACTGGTCACTAGGTGTCAGTAATGTTACTATAATGAGACACACAAGCACCAGACTTGATCGCCGGAACAACAGGCTTTCTTTGCCGGTTTGAATGATCTCACAACAATGATCCCAAACACGGGCTACTTTTGGGCTACTTGGTGTTGATAGAGTTGGTATACGATACTGTGTGAACACTAAACGCAGCAAAACGGAACATTGCCTCTAAAGTCATAATGCCACTTTATTAATAAAAGATTTTGAAGAACACTAAAGAAAAAAGCTAAGGGGGATTTTTGCTGACTGCGCCCCGAGCTGTTGCAGATGTTAAATTCATGAAGATCAATGAAACAGATTGTGATCACATTCAAGAATGGAAAAAAGGGGACCACAAGAGGCAGATGAATGACCGTGAGAGGGTTCTATAATCCCGGTGAAGATGACAGAGAAGCTCCATGTCAGAAAGGGATGCAACATGATTTTCATAAACTCGAGGCAGAATTTAGTTTGGTGTGTTACACTCACGTTGCTTTGCAGCCTAATCCTCCTAACCAGATTACACAAACAAACATACAGTTGCAATCATGTTGACTCAACTTCACAATCTTGAGTGCGATTGGCGAGTGCATTGACATGCATTGTTTCATTTATGTTTATGTTTACATGCGGCTGGTGCTGAGTGTAATTATCAACGTATGGGTGCATGCAGCGACTGGAAGGTCAGTGGAGAATTTGAGTGGGAATGATGGGGGATGGTGGGGCGGATGGAGCGGCAGGAGTGCAGTCTGGGGGTTGGTAAGTGGGGGATGGGATGGCAGATGATAGAGGATGCGATGGATACATAAAGATATGATATTGGGAGGAGCAGAGAGGTTTAACTGCATTGCACATTTACTCTTTGGTTTAACCGTATGTAGTCTTCCTAGTTTACACAACAATCAAAATCACAATCCCTTACTGTCAAAGCAGTTCAAGACATTTTGAGGGCAAATACGTGGATTCTTCTTTGATGACCAAGTCAGTGGCATGATTTTAAGCCGATAGGACAATGCATTTCACTTACTCAAGACAAAAATCAAGGTAGTAAAACCTAAAAACAAGCAGCAAGTGAAGGCCTGCCACACTCCTTATGCACGCTCATCTCCCCGGCACATAACATGTTACACGGAATCACGCTTTACAAGGCTCATCAACATGTAGACATGGAGAAAGGTTTCACGGCAGCAACCACCTGAGAATTCATTTATGTAACACTAACACATTTCCTGAACTGAAAAACCTGTCAGAGAAGCAAACAGTCTCAGCCAGTGGCACCACGAGGATGCTGCAGCACACTTGCCTTATCTGTGTGCACATGTGGGTGCACGGTCAACCCTAAGGATACAAGACAATGTTCTAGTAAAAAGTAAAATTTGTCTTTTTAAAAAGATGTCAAAATGATCTCTGGTCACACAAAAACAACTGAACACCAAGTGGGCCAGTAGTTGGCGATGGCACGGTACAGTACATGCGTGTGGACCAAAAGCTTCCTTCATCACACACCATATGTGGGATTACAATTTCACAGGTGTGAGAAATGCTGGACAATCAAACCCTCGTCCATTTTAACCAGACAAAAAATTACAAGTGTGAACCAACCCTTAGTTCTCACAGATGACGGTTTTCAGCATTAACATGAAAATCTGCAAGAAAATGTTGAAAGGCTTTCAGGAGGATTGTTTTTACTCACAAAATACAAACACTTGAGCAAAAAACCTTCAATTCAATTTCATATCATAAAAAAACTGAACATTGCCAGGACTAATGCAATGATTTTATTTTGACATGAAAGCTTGGTAAGGTGCATTTGTCTGCGTGTGTATGCGTGTGTGTGTGCAAGATATTCCTCACAATGCAGGAAGCCAATCAGTGTAACGGGGACAAACAGTAAGCATCCTTGATGGTGATGAAATGGGTCCAGTTAAAAGGAACTGCATGCGGAGAATCCCTCCAATTGCTAGCGTTATATTCTGCTTTGAGTAGGCTGTTGTAACACACACACACACACACACACACATGCGAGTTATGTTTGTTGTCTAATGCAGTGGTTCTCAACTGGTTTGGCTGCAGGAACCACCATCTCGCCACAGTGACAAGTCGTGACCCAAATTGCAAGAGTTTTTCAACTCAAACTTCTTAGATGTCTTATATGTTAAGTGACTGTTTTCAAGACAACGTGAGTTTCAGCACTGTGACGCTCTCTCTTTATGGCTCTCTCTTCTCCAGCAGATATCCGCAGCTGTGTGTCGGAGTCTCCACTCGATGTCCTTCCTCTCCCACCCAGGTTTGACAAAGTCGCCCAGAAACATGGCTTGCACCTCGCAGGGGTGTAGCAAGAAGATAGCGCAGACAAGAACGTGAGGTGCATTCACAGACATTGGGTCATTCCATTATTTGTTTCGTTTTTTCTCAGGTAAAGACCCGCGACCCACTGAAAGACCCACACTTTTGGGTCCCGACTAGCCATGGACATGTAAGTGAATACCAACAGCTGTGATTTACAACCATGAACGCCAGTTACTTTATCCTAGACAAAAGTTTTCAGTTTTCTATGTGTGTCCAGTAGGCATGACAAGTGTTTACCAATTTAAAAAAAGCATATATGGTTTTAACATTCCTACTTTTGGGTCATTTTTGTGACTTGTTAGGGTTAGAGAAGTATCACTAAAGTAAGTGTCATTCTGAATGAGCTGCATGGGCACAGAATAACAGCAGAACCCCCTCTTAGAGCTCATAAAAGTGTGGAAATTGTGTCTGTGTACATGCACAGTGTCACATCTCATCGGGGGTGCTTATGTTTCTGTGCTGGATGTCACACTTCAGTAATGGAACACCAGTCTGCTATCTAAAATAACACGCTGTTAAATTCAGCTTAAGTGAGCAAAGCGTCTAAACAGCTGTGGTCATTTTTATGGTGATGATGCACAATTTTCATGTAAAAAAACACCAACATGTCCACGAAAATCAGGACAAACAGCAGGACTGCGTGCTTTAGGCAGACATGTACATGTGGAGAAATGGTGTGCATGCATGTTTGCATGTGAGGAGATGCAAGATTTCCTCTTGAGCCATAATTAACCCAGACACAAAAGAACGGAGCTGTATGAAAAACATGCAACGCACAGCTTGGATTCAGCTTTGGCGCTACTTCAATGCTTTCAGTATGAGCTTTCTTCAAAAATATAGGCCACTGGCTCGTAGTCAGAGAGGAAAATGGATATACACTTTCTTCAAGAAGACAGCGCATCCAAGATGCCTGTCAAATGTCTGTGCACCACACAATCACTGCTGATTCATTTCGATTTAAAAAAAAAAATTCTATGTAATTAACCCTCAAAAGGTCTGAAATAGGGCAGCCTGATGTATCCATCCATCTATCCATCTTCTTTCCACTTATCCAAGTTCAGGTCGCAAGGCAGCCCAGACTGCCCTCCCCCATCTACTTCATTCTGCTCCTCCCAGCGGTTCACAAGGTGTTCCCAGGCCAGGTGAGAGACATTGTCTCTCCAACGTGTACTGGGTCTTCCTACTGGTCGGACGTGCCCTGAACACCTCCCCAGGGAAGTGTCTGGGAGGGATTCTGACCTGGGGCCTCATCTAGAAAACTCTGCGAAGAAATCTGACGAAAAGTCTGCGTAGGCCAGAAGCCCAAAATGTGCGTACGGACAAAAATATTCAGACCCAAAAAAGGTGGCGCACGCACACGTTCACGCAATTTGTCCTTCACCTGCTGTCCAAATGTGCGTACGCAACTCCACTCCACGTCACGCCCTCTCCACGCCTTCAATTCGCCATAAATGGTCAATGCAAAGTAACTCATGAATGCGGCGTCCATATTTAATGACCCTTGATTGCATGCATTCTTCTGAATCACGGCTGCTGAGAAGCCGAAGACGAAGAAGCGGAACTTCACCGAAACTGAGGTGGAAACCTTAGTCGGAGAGCTGGAGGCTCGTAAAAACATCATATTTGGAGGACACAGCAGTGGCAAAACGAACAAGAGGAAGATGAGCGAGTGCAAACAGCAGTGGAACGGGGCGCAGAACTTTAAAAAGTCGGATATCGAGGCACACATTTCCATTTTTTGTGAGCACGTTTCTACATTTTTCCTAATTGATACCACATTTTACATGAATATAAGCTTAGTATATTAATATTAATTGATTAATATTAATTGAACACATGATATTATCATGGTTCTAAAATAAAATGATGAAGTATTCAAGCGCCGCGTTGTGTTTCTCATGTATCTTTTAGTTGGGATACTATACGCTGGTGCGTAACGGTGTTTATGATAAATGACAAATGATATCCCTCGGTGTCATGTCAAATCACAACACAAGTCAATAACGGCGTGAGGTTTTCATGCAATGATGGATAAATCTTTACTGGCTTCCATTACATGTTTATTTCTAACATATGATTTCACCTCACCACTTAAAATGTGCGTTGCCTTTTTGCCACGTCTCCAAAAAGTGAGTACGCCAACAAGAAAGGTGGCGTAGAGATGCGCACATTCCCACGTCCAGTTGTGTTTTTATTGGTACCATTATTGCCGTGGAAAACGGCGTATGCAACTTTTCGGCCCCATTTTGTGCGTACGCAAGCTTTATACATGAGCCCCCAGATGCACGAGCCACCTGATCTGGCTCCTCTCATTGCCGAGGAGCAGCGCTTCTACTACGAGTTTCTCCCAGATGACAGAGCTTCTCACTTGAGCCCTAAAGGAGAGCCCAGCCACCCTACGGATGAAACTCATTTCGGGCGCAGACACCCAATCCTGAAGCCACCAAAACTGGATCCTCTCAATGCCCTGGCTGCGCTTAAAAATTCTGTCCATAAAAGTAATGAACAGAATCGGACAAAGGGCAGCCCTGGCGAAGTCCACCCCTCACTGGAAAGGAGTCTATATGATGTATCCCATAGGGTTAATTATTGGTCTGCGAGGTAACAATAACAATCTTTTCTAAGGTTGAAAAGGTATTTCTTTGTTCCCAATGCGCTAAGAGTCAAGTATACAAGTACAAGAGCAGTACTTTTAAGGGTAAGAGCCCAGTGATAAACCCCTAAGAAGACAATAATGTACTGTTTTTTGTCTTTGTGTCATCCTGACACGTCCAGGAAAAGCAACAATGAGGATAATAACGAGGAAGGAGTGGTTAGAAAACACAGCTCATGAACTTAAGAGACAGTTAATGCACATCATGGTCCTGAGCAGACGTCAACTTAGTGGAGAAAGTTCTTGTGCCTGATCAGGCACTCTACAACCACAACATTAGGTACAGGCTGCATAGGGGCCAACTAGGTGGCTCTCATGTGAAGACACATAGTTCACCATAACATGAAAACACTGCAGGAACTCCAAATCAGAGTCTCAGCATGAAGACTCTATGCAGGAGGTCCTGAGATTACCAGCGACTGAAATCTTGTTCATTTTCACAATGTAAGTTATTACATTACCAGCGACTGAAATCTCATTTTCACAATGTAAGTTACATGGGGGGGAGGGGGGGGGGGACATGACGCCACCTTCCTATTGGTGGAAAAGAGCTTGTCATCAATCAATCGAAGCTCAGAGGTATTTCACTTAAGTTTGTTCCCCACTCAGCTTTTAGGTTTCGGTGTGATTTTAGGCCCTAATGTGTTAATATACCATGTCAAAGTGGAAACATAACTGTACAGTCACACGAGTGCGGTTGTACTGAAAAAAGGAAATAGGAAAAGTAAACGCAAAAATATGTAAAAACGCTCCATCCTACCCTAGAAGGGCAGGAATGCGTAATGCTGTGGCAGGTGAATGAAGGTGAAATGATATTTATCCAAAATGTGCTTGGGTGCAGTTAATTGCACCATATAACAGGTGACAGCATTCTCGTGACTTACGGCAGTTTTCTTCGTCGCTGTTGTCCGAGCAGTCGTCGTCATCATCACACCTCCACAGGGTAGGTATACACCTTTTGTTGTTACACTGAAACTGTCCATCCTCACACTCATCCGTCACTGGAAGGGGGGGTACAATAAGAGGGGAATCAGCATCCAGATGGATGACTAACAAACGAATATGTCTGCTGCCCCCAACTGTCATTTGCAAATGAATGCCTAATTAATATTCAGCATGCATTATTAAGGTCAACGCGCTGTTTTGTCATATATACACTTTCTTTACGCGACAGTAGGAAGTGAATGTATGGACAGGTTTATAGAAATAATGGCAGACACATGACGCTGACGTTCATTCAAACACACACATGCAGCCCTTTAAAACATCTTATCTCATTAAACTGACCTTCTGAGGTGAGCAGCCTTGGCACTGCCGTGTAAAAAAGTAACAATATCCTCACGTCCGTCCACATTTCCGGAAGAGGTGATGCGGCTCATTCACATCCACTACACAAAGCCCGTAAAAAAGAGCTCCGCTTGTAGAGAAGCTGTCTCCGCCGTGGTACACCCCCCCGACACCGCCACCACAAACGCCACCGCCACCATCCACACCGACCCCTCCCTCTACGACGCCCCCTCACGTCATCCCTTCAAAAGCCATTGGCTGTGTACGGCGTGACGACACGACGAGGGGCGGGGACTACAATTAGAATGCAAAGGAATACAATACAATAGATTACAATGTTATTACAATTATTTATTATATTAAGCAATATTATTTTATTGGGGGAAAAATAACAAAATAAAAATCATACATGACCATATAGGTGCACAATCCAATGAGTGCTGATAGTTGTATCAATTAATGTTGCTTAGTTTTTGATGACACTGTCAGTGAACTATTAACTTCAACATGTCTTTACTATTCTGGCTGTAGTTTGGATTGGTGTACTGCATCATAATGAAAAGTATTATGTTATAGCGATCCCCACACATTTGCGATTCAGCATTCAGTTTGGTCAAAAAAGTTTTTTTTTAAATATAAAACTTCTACTATTAAAACATATATATATATATATATATATATATATATATATATATATATATATATATATATATATATATATATATATTGCGTACATAATGTATATACATATTTAAAGACAATGCTTTGTTTTGCTATTAGCTTTGTGTATCAACATTTGAGCTTCCTCTCTTTACATTTTGCCATTTTGCTCTATTTTCCCATTTGTGCTTGTTTTTTTTGGTTTAATTTTATTTCTAAAATGTGCCGCGGGCCAAGAAAAAATAAGCTGCCGACCACAAATGGCCCCCAGAAAGCACTTTGGACACCCCTGACCTAGTTCATCCCAAAAGCGTCTGAATTGATGATCACTTAATTACAAGATATAGTTTGGGAGAAATGTGTAGTTGAAATTTTAATATATGTCATGAGAATGTACCAGTACTGTACTGTAAAAATGGCAAAAACACAACAGGAGTAGCAGGCCAACCCCAAGAGCGCCGCAACGACTCATTCAAGAGGTCATAAAAGACCCCACAACAACATCCAAAGAACTGCAGGCCTCACTTGCCTCAGTTAAGGTCAGTGTTCATGACTCCACCAGAAGAAAGACACTGGGCAAAAAATGGCCTGCATGGTAGAGTTCCAAGAGAAAAAACACTGCTGAACAAAAAGAACATTAAGGCTCGTCTCAATTTTGCCAGAAGGCATTTTGATGATCTTCAAGACCTTTTGGAAAATACTATGTGTTGATGTATAAATGTTGAACTTTTTGGAAGGTGTGTGTCCCATTACATCTGGCGTAAAAGTAATGCCGCATTTCAGAAAAAGAACATCATACCAGCAGTAAAATATGGTGGTGGTAGCGTGATGGTCTGGGCCTGTTTTGCTGCTTCAGGACCTGGAAGACTTGCTGTGATAAATGGAACCATGAATTCTGCTGTCTCTCAAAAAATCCTGAAAGAGAATGTCCGACCATCTGTTGGTGACCTCAAGCTGAAACCAACCACAAACGCTTGATTGCAGTTGTTGCTGCTAAGGGTGGCCCAACCAGTTATTAGGTGTAGGGGGCAATCACTTTTTCACTCAGGGCCATGTAGGTTTGGATTTTTTCTCCCTTAATAATAATTAAAAAAAAAAAACATTTAAAAACTGCATTTTGTGTTCAGTTGTGTTGTTGTTGACTAATACTTACATTTCTTCGTGCAAAAAAATAAGAAATCAGGAGGGGGCACTTTTTCACACCACCGTATTTCTATTCATTTCAAGTAGTTTTATGTATGCAAAACTATAATTGTAAAACTATAAAAATGTGTTTTGTGTTAACTTTTTTTTTTTTTAATGCAAAAAAATGATTTGGTTAAAGTTCATTTCCTTTCGAGTCGAGAACGGATTCATCACGCTAACGCAAGGTTCCACTGTAGTTGTCCCCACAAGGACAAATGTCCCTGTGTAGCCTTCCAATATTAGAAAGCCCTGCCAGTAAACACATAGGGGGCATTGGAGCCGCGCTCAGGGCATCCATGTCATGCCAGCTGTGCTAGCTTCATTCAATTTCCAAGCATATCCAACCAGTGTGAGCAGATAAGAGAAGTTCAGGGGGGTCGAGCAATTTTGTGTCCCCGTGGCGCTTTTGTGCTCAGCTTGCAGGAGAATTTGTAAAATCACGATAAAAGTTCCCAGAGCACAACTCGGGGATGTGATGGATTTACACAATGAGGGAAAAGTCTACTTCACCTGTTTGACTATGTGCCTCCTGTTTGATACCTCACCCTGTTCAACAAGTCTTTTATTAATACATCCCCTCAGCATTAATATGATATGCTTTTCATTTATATGCAAATGATGTGAAGGTGAAGTGGAGGGAATATGGTTTCTAACAGGACCCGTGTTCCTCTTTCATGAACTAAACTGCAACCGTATTCCTTATTCTGAGCACAGTTAGGTAATACTGTATGTGTCTGCAGACAAAAGTGCACGTCGTGCTATTCACAAGGTCTAGTGGCTTACAGTCACAGCCAACGAGGCTGTCTTTCTAATGTAGGTCACGGCCAACGCTGACGACATAATCACTTATTTTAATGGAGATAAACTCAGCGACAACTAATCCCTATCTCAAATTCAATATACTGTATAGGGACAAACGTGCACACAAACAACTGACTTTACAGCCAATAAAGTTAGGGCATTGAAGAGAGGATCACAGTAGTTGTGGGGCGGGGGTTGCCATGACAATAATCCAGTGGAAATGAGAAGAAAAGAATCACAGTGGTTGGTGAACAAGCGGTGAAACTGCAGTAATGTATCTACACTCAACAAAAATGTAAACTAAACTGCCTCCCGTTCTTCATGAGCTGAACTCAAAAATCGGAAAACTTTTTCTATGTACGCAAAAGGTCTACTCTCAAATATTGTTCACAAATCTGTGTTAGTGAGCAGTCGTAATTCATAATCCACCCACCTCAAAATGGGTGGCAAACTAAGATGCTGATTAGAAAGCGTGGTTATGAGGCTGGCCACAATAAAAGGCCACTCCAAAATGTGCAGTTTAACCGTATATTGGCAATCCTGGGGTCCATCGTTGTGCCATGTTGAAGTATGTTAATGCACGGCCCCATGTTGCAAAGATCTGTGCAAAATTCCTGGAGGAGGAAAACATCCTCGTTCTTGCATGGCCAGCATACTCACCTGACATGTCACCCATTGGGCATGTTTGGGATTAGCATATGGTGTACAATACCTGGTCACACCAGATACTGACTGGTTTTCAGAACCCCATACATGGTAACACTTTGTATTAAGGTGCTTGTAATAGGCCTTAATAAGTAGTAATTGTGCTCAGAGACATGGCCAAGGTAAGAAAGGCTGAAACCCGACCACCACTGAACAAGTCACACAAGTTGAAAGGCAATGACTTGGCCAGGAAATATCTGAAGACAGATTTTTCCAAAGTTTTATGGACTGATGAGATGAGAATGACTCCTGATGGACCAGAGGGATGGGCCTGAGGCTGCATCAGCAAAGGCCAGGGAGCGCCACTCCAACTCAGACGCCAGCAAGGTGGTGGTGGGGTACTGGTAAGGGCTGGAATTATTTGTTGGGCCTTCTCAGGTTGAAGATGGACTCTTTTTTTCTTTTTTCACACAGTGGTGCAGGAAAAAGTGTGCATCTTTCAAGAAGACCATGATTTATAAGCAGGACAATGCTCCATCTCATGCATCCAAGTACTACACTGCGTGGCTAGCTAGTAAAGGTCTTAAAAAAATAATGACGTGACCTCCTTGCTCACCTGACCTAAACCCTATTGAGTACTTGTGGGCCCTGAAACGTAAGATTTACAGTGAAGAAAAAAGGCACACCTCTGAATATCTTTGGTTGCTGCTGCACAAAAACTTGATGGTGAAATGATCAAGAAACTGACAGACGCCATGGATGGAAGGCTTTTCCGTGTTATTGGAAAGAAGGGTGGCTATGTTGGTCACTCATTTATTTTTGGAAATGTCAGAAATATTTATTTGTAAAGATTGTGTTGTTTGTTTATCATTCTGACTTAAAAAAAAAATTAAAATAAAGTAGTGGGGTGGGAATATTTGGTTTTTTTTGGAGTTGCCTCATAGTTCTGCACACGAATAGTTGCCTAATAATTGTGCACACAGATATTCCCAACAAAAGCCAAAACCTCACTTTCACCCCCTTAAATATTCAAGTTTAAGGTTTATTAGCATTTTGTATTGACCAAGAGCACTGTTACTGTTCAATAATAAAACTAATCATCAATAATGCAAATTGCCTAATAATGGCGTAATGTGCTGTGCTTTTCCAGTATTGCCTTCATTTCATTCACAGATGCGACAAATGTCAGCCACTACTTGAATTTTTTTATGGCAAAATATTTCAGCTGGTCTCTTTTGAAGACCAACCGCCGATTTAGGGTGAGTTTGTTTGCATACTTTCATGCCTTTGAGCTCAGCTGGAGTACATTTGATAACTATTTTGAGCTGTGTTGTTGTGGAATGACAGTGGAATAAAAATGAAATTAATAACTTTGGAGAACACTGGTTGGCTGAACAGTGTGCCATCAAACTTGGAGCTGCTTGGCGCCTATTATTGGTATTAAATGCTTTGCTGCTCCCTGCTGGTTGCTTATGGCAACTACATCTTCCAACATCTTGCATTTTGCACGTCTATCTGTATCCACAGCCAGCGATAATACAATAGTCGCTTTTTGTGCAGGGGCCATGGCAAACACAATTTTACATATACGGTATATTACAGTATAAATACATTTTCATCCATACAGACTAGTGGTGTCCAAACTTTTTCCGGCAAGGGCCACATACTGAAAATTAAACGAAGCAAGGGTCACTATGATGTTTTTGTAAACCAGCACCTGCAGCTACGCTAACAAGTTATACATGTATATATTTCTAGAAAAAAAACAATTTCAGTTTTTTCATACACACTTGGTGAAAGAGCGCATTATTAGTGCAAACTTCGGTCTTTGCTCTCTTTTTTATATTTTTCGATTTTCCAAATATTTTCACTTTCATCTTTCATAGTAATAGAACTTTTCCTTCGCGTATTGTTATGACTTTATTCCCATAATATTTTCAGTGAATTCCCATAATATTATAAGTTTTTCCTCAATCTAAGTTTCCAAAAGTTACAACTCTATTTTGTTTGTTTGTTATAATATTACAAATTTTAGAAAAAATATTTTTTTTCTGTAACATTTCAACTCTATACATAAAGTCATTTTCTTCATAATATTAAAATGTTATTCTCATAAAATTGCGCCTTTTATTCCTCGTGTGAATGCAACTTTTTTCTCTTAATATTTTTACTTTACTCTAAAAAAAATTAAAGCTGTTTTTTTTTTCATTCTGCTGTTGCTTTTTTTTTCAACAATTTTAACTTTCTTCTTGTACATTTTTTTCCATGTAATTTTGACTTTATTTCCAGATGTTTACGTTATTCCCATAATATTATAACTTTTTCCAGACCCAAAATGTCCAGAAATGACATTATTGTTGTTTGTTATTGTTTGTTTGTTATTATGACTTTTTTAATGATGTCATTTTGCTTTAATATATCAACTTTATGCTACTAAAATTATGTAATTTTCCCCCATAGTATTACAACATTATTCTAGTAGAAATTAAGACTTTTTCTCATTAGAGTACAACTTTTTTCTCTTAATATTTTGACTTTATTCTCATAAAATGACTGCTGATTTTTTTTATTTTTTCTTAGGTTTTTTTGTTAAATTATATTATATATATATAAAATGTGCCGGACACCCCTGACATAGACATTATGAAATGGGGCACACTGGATTGGGCAATCACAGGACACACACATAGACAAACAACCATTCACGCTAGCATTCACAAGTGTGGTCTATTTAGCATCTTAAATGATTGTAACATGCATGTTTTCGACAGAGCACCAGAGCAGAGAAGTAAACCCACACGAGCAAACTCCAGAGGCCGAGGTTTGAACCAAAACTATCTGTCTGTGAGGAAGGTGTGTTAACCGCGTGCATTTCCACTGTGCTGACAGAAACACACGGTCGTTAACTATAATTGTTGCTTTCATGTTGTTGAAGCCAAAGTACAGTCCGAACATTTCCTGTTGTTTTTATTGTGCTGCAGAGACGCTCACGTACAACTTCTGTTTTGAGTCACGAATGCCTGGCTTTTCACCTCTTTGCTATCAACATGACGATTTCTTCCACTGATGTGTAATATTCTGCCCATTTTCTTATTTCTCTCAACCTATCCTAATTATTTCTGTTATCATAAAGGTCTGTGTAATTTTCTGAGCTTTTATAAATATGGCACATTTGTCAGCTTCTATCACCCTTGTATGGGCTACGATGTACACTCAGTCTGCTATAGAGGAAGACAAAACAAATCATTTGTTATTAAAGAACGTCAGCCCGGAAGATGGTTTTGCCATTGTGACCAAACTGCGGCCCGCGGGCCACATCAGGCCCGCCAAGCGTCTTAAACCGGCCCACTGGGCATTTCCAAATTCTTTTTTTGAAACGTTTAACATTGAAACTGTAGCCGGCGACATGACTTGCAGTGCTATTGTGGTGCGCTTGAGTCGCCAAAGTAGTCAGATACAAAAAAGCGATCCGAACAACACAACACGTCAACACACACCACTCACACCACCTACCTACCGCACCATGTGGCCCTACAAATAAATATTGACGCACATTACCCATGCCAAAAAAACACTCATATTTTCCCGCCGCAAGGCATGCTGAGGATCTTGTGGTTCTCTTTCTCCCAACATTTTGCCGTGTTTGTCGCATTTTTGCTGGACTCCAAAATATGTTGAGGAGGTCTCCAGAGAAGTAAACAAGGAGGAGTTAACATACTCTTGATAGCCAAAGTTTTATTGTTCATAGTTCATATTGTTGTTGCAGCTGGACTACCCAGCATGCCTTGCGGGCATTTGGAAATAACAGTTTTAAGTTACATGTTATGTTTAGCGCTTAGTTGTTGTTTATCACCCACTTAGTAGTCGTAGTTGCTGTGGATGTGTTGTGTTTTCGTTTCGTTGCACCGTGAGCAAGTATGTCGTTCTGTTTGATGACCACCTATATACAGTATGGACGTTTGCCCACCCCAGGACTTGAAGATCTTGCAAAAATAAGCCTGACGTATTGTGCTACATCTGCGATGAACACACTATTGTTCCTAACAGGAATCTAGTCGCAAGTTGCCATGCTTACTTTGGTATTAAACTTGGCGACCACACATGGTATGCAAGTCATGCACGAGTATCAGCGTCGTTTGACCAAAGGCAAGAAGAGTTGTCTGAAGCTCGGAATTCCCATGGTTTGGAGGAAGCCGGTAAACCGTGTCACCGACTGCTACTTCTGTGCTACTGATGTGACTGGGATCAACCGAAAGAACTGAAGCAGCCTCAAGCATCCTGATCTTGAGTCAGCACGTCGCCCTGTAGCTCACTGTCATGAAATTCCGCTACCTGTCTTTGGAGAACTTCCTGACATCAGTGTCAAAGATTCCTCAAGTGTTCCAGAAGATGACGAAGAAAAAGAAGTGGTTCTTAACGATGATGCTCCACATCCTGTTTCCCAAAAGAAGCTGAATGATTCACAATCTCAACTTGTCAAAGTCCTTTGCCGAGGTATTGGCATCCAGATTGAAGGAAAATAACCTGCATTACCTTTTCCCGCAACAGACATCAAGAGTTCCTCTGTTTTTTCTTTGAAGAGAAGGACGTGGTGTACTGGACAGATATTGCTCAGCTTGGAGCGCCACAGCATGAACCCAGAGGTTGGAGACTGTTCATTGTCAGTAGCAAGCGTTCGCTGAAATGTGTTCTGCTTCAGGAGAAGTATGAAGCAGTGAAGTATGTGCTGGAGGAAATTTGTTATGATCAGCATGAGTGGCTTATTTGTGTCGACCTGAAGATGGTGAATTCTGGCTTCAAGTACCCGTGCTTTCTGTGCCTGTGGGATAGAAGGGACGCATTTAATTGAGACGTTCTGTTAGAAAACAATCTTTTTTTTTTCTCCTGAAACCCTTTTTGGATGAGAAATATTACCGAAAACCAACTGATGAAGTCACAAAAATGTCCCGTAATCAATTTAGCCAGAAGATCGCATAAAAGATAGTATAAAAACCTGACCTGATTGAGAAAAATGGATGTCATTTGTGGATTCAGCAGTGCAAAATGGTCCTAAATCGGTTGAAAAAAACACGGACAACTTCCAAAAATATTTGTTTGTAACCCAGTGTAAATTATGTACATATTCTGTGTCTTGTTTTTGTTGAAAGAGCGGCTGGATCTCGTGCACGGTCTCGTCTTGTGAGCTGGGTGTCACCTAATGTTTAATTTCTCGGAAAATGGATGGAGGTAGCTTGGTTGTGCATGTGTTAAAATATTCCCCAGACCTGATTGCTAACAAAACCCGTCTGATTGTGCATACTGTATACTATACATGCCCTCTTTTATATTTTAAAATCCCTGCATGCGCACCTCCCTATTGATACTATTTTAATGAGACCATGGAGAGAAAAAAAACACAATTTCGATGCTCTATGAATGTTGAATCTTGATACCACATTCCATGTTGAATAATAGCACAGCTGACATTATTTATTTACTTTGCAAATGAAAAATAGGAGTGTACAGATTATGGTTGGAGGTACACTATATGGACAGATGTATGTCTTTATGAAATATTATTCAGTCACAGTTTCACCCACAGAACAAAGGTTGAGTGGCACCGGGTCACATTATAGCACTGGAGAATAAGCAATAAAGGATAATAGCCTGCAATCATTCCTCTGATGACATTCACGATCCATGGGGTCCAGCTGTGTGAGTTTGCGAGAGTGACGCTATCCTCCGGATGACAATATCAGCATTATTCTGACCCGCTGACATCATTCAGCCCTCACACTCACACACCACCAGCCCCCCTGAGCAGCGCGGCCACTGTGTTCATCAGTCAGTGTTCTGCTCTGTGTGCCATTATTGTGCAGCCAGTCTTCATCCAAACTGCGATCTAAAGCTGCAATTGTGACTTTGTGTCTTTTTCATGCTGTTCGTGTGTGATGACAAGGGAGGAAGGGTGGGGCGTTTATGCCGAAGCTGATGAGGGAACGGGTCGTCAGCCTCTGACGCCACGATGGTCTCTGCGATGATGCAGGCTCTCGCCACAATGTCACTGTGACCGTTACTCTCTTCTTGCTCTGAGCCTGAAGTCAAATTCATCAATCATCTATTTGGAGTTTTGTTTGCCTACCAGATGGAACATTTTATTAAAATTGTTGGAGCAACTAAAAGGATTTGTTATTGTTGATTCATCTAGATAATTTACTCTGAGGTCCAAGCCAGTGTTGCAGGATGGGATGCAGATGGATGGACGGCACGGATGCATCTCTGTGAGTGTCTCACTAAATGCTGACCTTCTTACAAATGCGTTGGATTTTGTTTTTAATTCCTTCAGCGACCACAAAAGTGCTGTTGTACAAGTTGTTCTGGATGGTCTGGCATCAGCACAATGCCTGAATTGCAGCTTTTCTACCCGCCTCGTCACGACTTTCAGCCTCCAAGCCTTTACCTGGACCTGCTCCAGAGGCGTGCCATGGAGGACCAGGTCAACCTGTGGTGGTTCGGAGAGCCACGCCACTCCCTCATGTGTTACTGTGCTTCGGTCGCCCTCATATTAGGTCTGGGCCTGGGTGGTGTCTGTCTCCTTTCCACCATCACCACCAGCATGTCCAGCGAGTGGCGCCTGGGGGTGGGCACCACACTATGCCTCCTCTCACTGGCTGTCCTGCTTAAGCAGCTTCTTAGCTCTGCCATCCAGGACATGAACTGCGTGCACAGTCGGCGCCGAATCGACCAGCTGAAGAGTGGCGGACAGGCCGACCCGGCCCTGATTCTGGTTGTGGGCGTGGCGGTGATGCTGTGTGGGACTGTTCTTCTCTGTGTGACCACAATCAACAAGGCCAGCGGCGAAGGTGATGACAGTGTGGAAATGTTGGTGTCGGGTCTGGTGCTGATGGCCGCTGGACTCGGTATGGCTCTGGCTGTGGCGGCGTACGGTGTGCTGGTCTACTTCAAGAGAAGAAGGGAGCAGACCAGGAGGATGAGAGCAATTCGTGCGAGGAGGCTGGGACGTGGGTCTGTGCGTGTGTTCTGTGTTTCGGGAGGACAGCTGAACCAGGCAAGGAGAGAGACCGCCTCCAGCAGAACCAGCCTGATCTAACAGGGTTGAAGCGTCTGTATACAATAAAGTGGACAAGTGGAGGTGGCACACTGCTCCAAAAGGTGATTTGTTCAGACTTGGAGTTCATTTTCCCCTCGGGAAACAACGGAAATACAATTAATTGTTCCAGGAGTCATATTTTTACAATTTTCTTTTAATATTAGGTCAGTTTCTGAGTTATTCACAGCTGAACCATCTATATTCTGAGGGTCCACTGTAACACGTAATCATTTAACATTCAAATACTACTTTAGTATTTTGTTAGTCAATACAATACAAGTACTGAAGTTCTCAGTTGTGTGCAAAGCTCTAGAATGATCTGACAATGTTTTCATGTTTTGCATGTACATTCATTAATACGCAACATCAGTATGCAAACTAATGTCTGTATTTTTATTGAGAAAGTTCCTAGCTAATATATAAAACTGTCACACTCAGTGTGAGTACAGGCCTGCGTCTGTCGAGTTTGATTTATACTTCAAATGTATGCGTCTTGTGTTCAAATTCCACTTCTGTGCGTATATTAAATGTCCCCGCCTGGCCCCTTAAGGTGCCATACATTGCATGCAAATACCAATACATCAATGTAAAAGAAAATATCGAGTGAGAAAAGACATGATCCAGCAAAGTAATTTCACATAACTGGGTTCCCTGCATCCACACAATAATCAAGTTCACAAAAGATTCTCAGCATGATCACAGTAGAATGAATCATTGGCTAAATGAGGATAAATGAGAAACATGAGATGAGTCCCGACAATGTGGTTAGTGTCTGGATTTTGTGAACCACGCTCCTCTTCAACACCGACATGAATGGACAAGTTCCCCGGGAGACTTGCAGAAGAAGAAGTTATAATAGCGGCTCAGTCCGTTGGGGCTTGGGATTTGTGGTCTGCTCCTCTGTGTGGGGTGCAGCAAGACATACAGAGTGCAAATTGAATTTCCTCTCACGTTTCCAAATGATTTTCTTCCATTTCTGCTTCCTGTATGTGTACGGTGAAACCCTGCACATTTGCAACTCAGCATTTATTTTGGTAAAAATGAAAATGGGCTGTTTTTTGCCACAAAAAACACATCTCATTCGCCCTAAGTCATCCCTAATTTATCAAATAAATGTGATAATGCAGGTAAGAAAGCCCACAATTTCTACACGTTTATGTCTTTGTGCTTTACTGATCATGTTTTTTGTCAAGCGTTGAGATGTCGACAGCCATCGTACATCATCACGTATTACAGGTGAGTACTTATACATTTTATATAGGGATGCTCCGATCAGGGTTTTATGCTGCCGATTCTGATACCAATCATCCATGAGTGAAATCGGCCGATACCAATACCAATCACACAGATTACATGTACATTTTGACATTTATTTATGATGAGCGCTATTGTCCAGGGGTGCCGTATAAGGGGAAAAGTTAGGGCAATTCCAAGGTCCCCTGACTGCCAGGGGGCCCAAAAAATAGATAATTATTAAAAAATAAAAAGGGGGGGGGGGCCAATGTGATTTTTTTTCTTGAATTAAGTAGTAATTCTCACGTCAAGTCTCTGCTTTTCTTTTGACGACCCAAAATGGAGCCAAAGGAAGCTTCAGCTGCCAGCATTTTGATCAAGACGGTGAGAGACACGACTGAACTGAAGTTTTAAGTCATGGCAAAAAAAAAAGAAGGTGGTGACCGCGTTGATCTCGCCGTCAACGCTTACGTCTTTGTGTTAACATTTTTGAGACTTGTGACGTAACTGTGTCACAAGTAGAAGGGTGATGCTAATAGGCTAACAGGCTGCTAGCAAGGATGTTTTGTGATGAAAATAGATTAAGAGCACAGTTGCACTCGATGTATTAAGATGCGCACAATATTGTACACTAAATGTACGCAAAACTAGCTAAAATTGTGTCTGAAATTTTCAACGTTAATCAGAAAGCTCGCCAACACAGAGATTCCACTGTAATTACAAGTCACTTTTACAGCAAATGTTGATTCAAAAGTGGAGGAGAACGTTATCGGCAATCTAGCAGGAGGTTTCGGAGGGGTGGAGTGAGCCAACCTGTCAAAAATAAACATTGATGGGCCTGTCAATTACTTGTGTTATTTTCGCCATTCGATGGTGGTCCCCCACTAGCTTTTGTCCGTGTGTTCATCGGTGAAATTACTGCATAGTCCAGCCTCATGTGTTACTGTTGATATTATTATGCTTCTGTTTCTAATATTTCATCATTTTCCCCAGTTTTAACCTTTGTCTGACCTGTGTACTACAGTATATATAAGTGCATCTCATGAGAACTAGAATATTTTGTTTAAAGTTAATTCAATTCAAAAAGTGAAACTCTTGTATATGCTATAGATAGAAACAGAGGGAAATATTTCAAAACTGTATTTTTTATATAGTTTCTTAATGTTTTTTTCGATGATTACAAGTGACAGCTGCTAAAAACCCACAATTCAGTATCTCAACTAAAAGTTCAATACAGTCGTCCCTCGTTTATAGCAGTTAATTGGTTCCAGACCCGACCGCCATCAATGAATTTCCGTGACAATAAAATATTTTCGTAGTTTGAGCATAGAGAATCTGCTTATGACTTTTTAAATATGGGTTTTACCACTATTAGAGCCATGTAGACATGAAATAACACTCCTATAGTCACCTTTGCACTCCTGGTATTTATTGTTTAAAACACATTGCGCAACTCGTACGCTGCAGAAACTTGAGACAGACACGCTAGTAAAGTAGCGAGTTAACCAGTTAGCCTCGAATTTATGTCTTCCAAACTTAAGAACTTCTTTTCACTCGATCATGTCGGACATGCCATGGCTGACTTCATGACTTCATGCAGTGTTAAGGTAATGTAATGTAAGGGAATGTCCCATCAACGTTTTGTATCACTTGTCTTTCAATATGCTTCAACTAATAATAGACTATAGCCTACCACGAAACAGCAATCATTTATTAATTAATTTCTGAAAAAAGCTGATATAGCGAGGGAGCGATAATGGAACCGCGATATTGCGGGGGACGACTGTATTTCAAACCGCTGGTTCGTGCACAATATTCTCACTGTATCTTTACATCCATCTACAGACAGAAAAGTACAAAAAAAGTGACTTTAGTCAAAACATCTTTGGATGAAATAGACCAGCTGCTTACCCATCTCACCCTATTGTGAACTGCAGATCATCATCACTGTCCTCTATCCCATACTCCTCCTCCTCCTCATCTTCTCTCGCGGCGCGGTCTTTCTCACTGGTCTGGATGTAATTATCTTCAATGAAGCCGTCATCATCTTCCTCTAGTGTGCCGATGGTCCCTCGCAGGGCTCCCATTCTCCCTGACACACTGCTTGGAAAGGTCACCTCTTCTTGACCGTACTGGCTGACTCCGTCAGCCTCCTCCAGCAGGGAGTGTCGGTAGCTCGCCAGGAAGCGATGGAAGACACGGAACTTGACGGCCGTCACAATAACCAGCGATATAGCGAGAGCTGTGCCCAGTCCGGCGGCCAAATAGGACCATTCTATCGACTTCGGCGTGTTGTCTACATTGGTAAGACCTGTGATGACAGTGAAGAACATAAAACAGTAAATGCAGAGAGGCAGTAAACACGATTCTTGTAAACCTGACGTTATACAGCTCAAAGTTCGACACGTCTTGTCAAATATTTGCAACTTTCCGGACTTACTTCGGGTGTCGGTGCCGTTAATGTTGGCGAGATCTTCCTCGATCAGGAGGCGTCTCTGCGAGCCTTTTTGTCCCTCAGTGTCATATACAGGCGCACAGTTTGCTTTTCTGATGGAGGTTGGACAAAACGAGAGAAACACAATGATGCTGCAGCTCCACTGGAACATTTCTTCAGCCTGTGAGAACACAGAAAAAAACATCAAATGAAAAAAAACATACTTCATTCATCCATCACTGAAGAAATTGAAAGTGTCTCTCTTCATTTATGCCTACGATTCCATTGGAAAAATATCATTACAGTGCAACATACAAGCAAGGGTCGTAAGGGCCTTCAAAAATGGTATTTTCACAAGACCTGCTTCAAGACAAAATGACCAAAATACATTCCCAATCAGTTGAAACACTGCAAGAATTTACATTTTGCACTGTTGGATTTTAAAGAGTTCTCAACTGGATTTAGATCAGTGGAAAACGCAGGATGGTCGAAAAGAGTGCCGTTATTCCAGTGTGAACTGCAGCGTTGTCCTGTTGAAAAAGCCACTCATTACCACACAGACGGGTGCCTTCAGTCATGAGGGATTCCCCCTGCAAGATCTCCACATAGCCACTCCGCCGTTTGACACCCCTGCACAACCTGAAGCTCCATTGTTCCATTGAAGGAGAACGCACCCCAGATCATGATGTGGAAAACATCTCGGGTGGGATCGTCTTGTCATGCCAGTAATGTTGGAAGCCATCAGGACTGTCAAGGTTACATCTCATGCATCTCATGCGAAACGGGCAATTCCATGGCATTGAAGGAGGTCAGCACTTTGAAGACATTTTTTGTTCTTAAAACTGCCCGATACCGGCATAAAAATGTAATATTGGTTTATATCGGTGTCAGGTATTCCCCTATAATGAAAACTGCTGTATATACAGTATAGGCCTATGGGCTCCCGCACTTGCCGTCATCAAAGCATAAACGTGGAAATTCTTTGTCTCATTCCTCGCAGTCGAAGCTGGGCTTGATATGTTAAAACCACGTGCGTGGGTGTGCTGCAAACAGCACCGACGTTAGCTAACTCGTTGGCTTGTAGTGGCGCCGGCACGGTCTCATTGTCTTTGTTGTCAGTCAACATTTTTACCCACGTCGAGGGTCACCAAAAGTGGAGATGGGATTCACGATGAGACAGCAGTCGAGGTAGGTGGCACCAATCAATTAACTCTCCACTCAACTCAACGACAAGCAACAGCTCTTTAGCAGTAGCTAAGTGACTACAGCAACCTCATGACCCGTAAACGGAAGTACGGTCGGCCGGTCGGTAGATAGCTAGGTAGATAGACAGACACACAGATAGACAGATAGCTAGATAGATACTTGACTAATCTCCAAGAGAAACATTTAAAACAATATTGTGGGTCACCACAATGTGTTAATTTTATGACAGAAGATATGTGATGTTACACATATCTGTATCGGTTGGTATCGGAATCGGAAATTGAGAGTTCGACAAAATCGGCATATCGGTTATCGGCAAAAAAGCCAATATCGGACATCCCTACTTAAAACTCTTCTCTCAAAGATGCTGTCTGATGGTTATTGGATTGCTCTCGGCACCAGTAAAAACCTTCTTTTGGGCAGAGGATCGTCCCCTGTCTTGACGGATCCTCCGGCTTAGGGCAGGTGACATTTACTGGGGTCTACCACTTGGCTTTTTTGTTCGATAACCCTCAGGATCTTTGAATTAGATGCTGCGTCCAACCTCAGCAGCAACGGTGCGCTGCAAGAGGCCTTGCTTATTCAGCTCAACAATCCGACCACGTTCAAAGAAAGCCTTTGCCTTTATCATCAAGCGATCACGACAGAATACCTGACAAAAGAATGACATTGAATCCACACTTTTGCCAAGATTTTTCCTCTCAAAGGCTGTGATCATAAACCTTTGATCAGCTGATGAACAGTCTATTTAATTTAATGCTTAATGCTTGTTTGCAATAAATTGTGTTCTCAAAAGATTTTTTGTCTCACACCCATGTCTCCTTTTTGCATTTTGAAGCTCTGCTTAGAACCTTCTTACGCTCCAACAGTGCAAAATGTAAATTCTCGCTATTTTTCAACTGGTCTTAAAACTTTGATCAGGAATGTAAATGTGTGAGTGACAGGAAGAAAAGCTATCACACTCGTTTGTATCAATCTCTCCAAATATAAGACGACCCATATTTTTGAGACTCTCTAAGGCAGGGGTCGCCAACCCGTTGCTCAAAAGGCACAAACTCCACCTCCAAAAAAGTTTTTGACGCCGCCGCTCGTTAAGGGCTGACTGACTGCTGTAGCGCATCGACCAGCCCCTCAGTCTGCATCGCTAGTGCACTACACTGCGCCAACAAGCCAAATAGTTGTGGTTTGCTCATGAAGCCGACGCCACAAGCCCAACCCGGACCAAGAGTCACAAAAGTCGGGGTGCAGGGCTGTCCAAAGTGCAGCTCAGGGGCCATCTGTGGCCAGCTCATTTGTCACTGCATCACTTCAGAAACAAAATAATATTTAAAAAACAGCAAAAATGATAAAAATACAGGAAAAGGCACAATGAGAAAAAGCTGAAATGTTGAAACAACCAATAATAACACAAAACATATATTGTATGTATATACAGTATATATAGATAGTGCAGATAGTGTATATACACACATATACAGTATATACATATATATATATATACAGTATATACTGTATATATATATATCTTGATCTGCTGTATTGCTCCACAATGTATCCTCCATATCAGGATTTTCTCTACGAAAATCATTTCAAAATGTTTATATTGGGCACCCCATAAACCTGAACAGATAAATATGACCATAAATAGGAATATAAATTAAGGCTGTCAAAAATAGGCCGTTAACAAAGGGCGTAACTCATTTATTTCATTAATTATGTTCAAATGTTGAGCATGATTAACGCATGCGCATCATGTCAAGCCATACCTCCGTCATGACGGCAGACGGGAGTGTAGTGTAGTGTCCCCACACGTCACACAAAGTCTAACCCTCTTTTATAACATTATTCTGACCTGAACACATCAACGGTAGTGCAATTCCAACACCATATATGTATCTCCCACTCACAAAACACGTCTCTAGTCTACCTCGGAACGACACATCCTCATTGTCACGAGACGGCTGCGATATGCATTCATGGACACTCCGAAAAATCACAATTATGTCTTAATTATGAGCGTATGTGTGGTCTAAATAAACACAAACACACCGAAAAACAATAAGTGGATATTCTTAACAATCCCTAACGTAACTCTCACTGCGGAAGCACAATTCTATCCATTTAATTATGCTCTGAAACTTAAATTACTTGATTTCTTTGAGCGCAATTCTTCATGACTCATAATAGCACGGTTAAAGTGTGTTTCAAAGGTTGTGCTACCATTAAAGAGACTAGTCTTAGGCACATTGTGTGCCATCTTTTAGCTTGAGTTAAATGTTCAGATCATCCGGAGCTCTGAATACATACAAATGCATATGTAATTGTGTCCTGTCATTTATAAAATACAGTAAAAATGGGCATATTTCACATATAGCTGCAAATGGTGATTACTCATGATTACTAAGGTGATCACTGTGATTACCGTAATGGCCCGTATATCGCTCGAAAGCACAGAGTCTCTCGCTACAGAAACCATTGCGATAACTTCTCAAAAAATTGCATTGTGTTGCATTTTCGGGCTACAGATTCAGTGTTAAAGGTTTAAAAAAACACATGGCCTGCGGACAATAGTTTGTATTGCAGCATTTTCCTCTTAGAATTGATAGAGAAGCTGTTTAATCCATTTTAGTCTTTTTTTAAAATATAACAAAGGTAAAAGTGTAGCTGTGGGTACACGGAAAGAGCTGACTGACCTATATTAACAAAGGCATACGTACATGTACACACACACACACACACACACACACACACGCGCGCTATGCACTTAAGAATGACCTACCTGAAGGATATTTTTTTCTATGCAGTATATATACAGTATATATATAAGCTTCCTGCTCTTAGCTTTTGAGAATGCTGTTCTCCTTCTTCCTCTGCTGCTCCTTTGAGAAGAAAGAATGTTGATGGGCAAAGGTTGCAGGATATGCCATCATGCACCCTTCCTGCGCCGTGCCCTTAAGTCACAGGTGTTAATGAATAACTTTATTTGGTTTTGCTATTTGTTAACACCCTTTTTCTTCTTCGCAGTTCCGAGCAAAACAAAAGGAAGATCCAGCGGTGGGTTTTTGTCAACCCGCCATGTTTGAAAGTGTTTTTGTGCATCTGTACACTGAGACCAGATAGTGACAGTCTAATTTCACGAGTGTGCCTTGGAGGGTCAGCTCCGAATGGATTCACTGGGTTTGTCGCTGTTGTGACCTTTTTTTGCTCCCAACGCATTCCTTCTAATTAGTGTTGTTGAAGGGCAGATCTGATTCCTAGCGTGTCATGTCTTTTTATAGAGAAAAAGCTTTCTGTTAACACTATCAGAAGCACTGACCTTTGTAGTATTTGTTCCATGCAATTGTATTAATTTATTCCTAACAGTCTATTGTCTTCATTTTGTAGCATGTTTCTTGGCTGCACTTCTTCCAGTACGTGTACGTGTATGTTAGATGTTTTTGTCCAATCAGATTTCAGCTTCTATGTGTTGCTGTGTCAGTGTAATCTGCCCGGGGCCTTCAGAATCAGGAGTGCAGGCACATGTCACTTAAACACTATAAGTAATACGTTTCTTGTTTCAATCGTTGCACAGAGGGATGATTTTTTTCTGAATGATATATTTTGTATAACATTTAAATGTAGAAATATTGATTTATATCAGAGGTCACCAAAAAGTTGGTCACAATCTATCTGTACTCGGACCAAAGGTATCTTACTGCTTTCTACTAATGAGGCTTTTGTTGCAATGTGTTTCGACTTTGCCATCCGCTGATTGGCTCAGTCCCGTGTCAATCAAATCTGTGCAGTGCACAGAGTATGCTACATTTACATTTTTTACACTTAGTGAACAGGAGTGCGCATTTTTGTACACATTGGAGTGTTTTTATGTCATCAAGCAGCTGTAAGGGTAAAAAAAAAAAACAACAAAAAAACCTCCACAAAGTCAAGGTCCGCAGGTTGGACTCTTGTTTTATGTTTTTCTCTGTTCTGCTAGTAATTCTAATTTGGTGGTTTTATTTTATTACTTTGGTTTCCCATTCTGCAGCGTAATGCTCGACGTTTGCTTTTGTTAGGAGGAGCTGGGAGCGCATCTGTTTGTGATGTGTAATTGGACTTCTATTTAGTTCAGATCATCTTTGCTTTGCTTTTCCTTGGACCCTTCCACCGATGTGTTTGATGCATGCCTTTTGCATCTCCGTTAAGACGTTTCCTGTATTTTTTTTCTGGTTGTTTCCACCTCCCATGGTGAGTTTTACGTTAGACCTCGCTGTGCATGAAAAGATTTTCTTCGTTATCTTGCTTTATTTTTGATAAAAAGATGTCATTGATTGCACCGGCCACCATGTCCTTGCATCCTGGGATAACACCACATGAAATAACAGCAAATAGCAACGCATAACATAAATACTGGGAGTGAAAAGACATCATATTAAAATGCCCATTACACTCAAGCCTCATTCGGACTCGGTCACGTACCTGTCCGTGTGATGGGAGAACGTTGTGTGATAAATTAAACAAGTAGTCCTAACCGAAAGATAAAGGGTGGAGGCTGAAGGCGAGTCTGAACTATTAGGCTGTCTCGACTTTAAAATGTTAAAGATATTTTATTTTGATAAAGTGATGGCCAATTTTAAATGAACAAACCATGAATGAAGTTTATTTGTAGTTCTAAACTTCATTAAGGTGTTTTTACTCACTTTTTTGTCTCTCCGACGAGGTTATGCTTTTTTTCCCTACAGCATTTGATACAGCATCATATGCAAATAATATGCAAATCCATCAGTCATCTAGTGACTTCTAGGACAGCAAATAGCTACTTTTCTTTCTGAGGAACTGGCAACAGCAGCTGTGCGTCACCGCCACACCTCCGCCAGGCATAGACTGTTGATAAAAGTGAAACAAATTGTATCGCAGTTGTGTTAGCTTGTCCATTTGTCGGTTTGCAGGCTACTTCCTGGTTCATGGAACCGTAGTGACTCAAACGACTATGCAGTAATCCCTCGTTTATCACAGTTAATTGGTTCCAGACCTAACCGTGATAAGTGAATTTCTTTCATTTTTTATTTATAAATGGGATATTTTTGTAGTAGATATGTTTTTCAACATTTTTAGAGCAGTCTAGACATGAAATAACACCCATATATCACTTTTACACTTGTACTACTCAATAAAGTAGACATAAACAGGATCAAATACGCCATTTGACACATAAACAAGACTCAAACTCGCAATAAATATGTCCCGGATGTGTTGAGGACAGGAAGTGACATCGGGGGTTCAGAGTTGAGCTTTAGCTTTGAGTGGGTTACAGCCGCAAAAGTAGACCCTGTTATTGTTCTCATTATTAGGATTAAGATTATTATGTTGTTATTATTATTATTGTGCCTGTTGTGAGATCATCCAAACCTGCAATAAAAGCCTGTCGCTGTGGTGATCAAGTCTGATGTTTGTGCGTCTCATCGAAAATTACAGAAACATTACAGACACCACACCTAGTGACCAGTGTTGAATACTACATGGCATCACGTTGGAATGCATCTTCTGAATATATTTGGATTTTAGTTCGTTTAGCCATTTTTATGGTTGAAAATGCTTAATTTAGTCAAAACAATTGTAAAATTTGCTTAAATATGCACTTTTTTTTACTACAATAGGCCATACTCAACCACACAACAGCATGATTTATTAATATACTGTATTTTTGAAAAACCGTCATAGAGCGAAGCAACGAAATTTGAACCGCGGTGTGGCGAGGAAAGACTGTGTTTACAGTTTCGACGACATGTAATAGATTCTTCCTTGTCCGTGTCCAAGAGTCCGGGTGTCATCCTCGATAGCTTGCTGTCATTCCAATCCCACATCAGTAACATTACCCGGTTTGCACATTTCCATCTACGCCTATGCCCCTCCCGCAGCCCCCATACTACACTACCTCTATTCTTGTTCACAGACTGGTTACCTCCTGTGTTACTTATTCCAACTCTCTCGTCGGCCTCCCTCACAAAACCCTTCATAAGCTTCAAATGGTCCAGAATTCAGCTGCCCGCATCATCACCAGAACCCTTTCATCAAACCACCACCATCCTGCAGCACCTCCATTGGCTCCCCGTCACATCTCGAATTGAATTCAAAATCCTTCTGTATACATTCAAGGCCATCCACAACCTCGCGCGCGCGTCCTTGGGTTCCTTGTAAGGCGCTTACAATTATGCATCACTATGATTATTTACATGCCACCATCTTGCATACCGTACTTTGGTGGATATCATTACTTTTCAAATTGAGTCTCTCCTGTCTGTGTCAGATGACTGCTGTGAAAAAAGACGTTTGCACAGCACTGTACATCAAGTGCATATTTTCAAATCTCCAACACAATACATTTGTTTATCAATGAAGATGACGTGGGTGTACGTTCAATTTGCATATAATATAATAGTCCTGTTTTTTCATCCAAAGCCCTGCACTCATCAGAGTCTAAGATGGAAGATAACCTTCTGAGGCAAGCACACTGGCACCACAAAAGCACACCGCCTGTACAGAAAACTGTGTTATCAGGAGTCCTAGCTCTTATTAAATGTCCATTCAAAATTGAAAATCTGGACCTGAAAAGATGACAATGTCAAAGGCATAGTTCAGATTTCTTTGACGTGTTATGACATCCTGTATGTAAACTCATTTCAGGTGCTTGTACCCGCAGTACCCCTTTCGGTCACTACCCAAAGCTCATGACCCTGGGTGAGGGTAGGAACGTAGATCGACCGGTAAATTGAGAGCTATGCCTTTCGGCTCAGCTCCCTCTTCACCACAACGGGCGGATGCAGAGTCGGCATCGCTGCAGGCGCAGCAGCAATCCGCCTGTCAATCTCGTGTTCCATCCTTTCCTCACTCGTGAACAAGACCCCAATGTACTTAAACTCCTCCACTTGGGGCTGGATCTCATCCCCGACCCAAAGATGGCTCTTCAAACTTTTCTGCACGAGAAATGTTTCATTTCTTTGATAAAACGCCTAAATATATTTTTCTAAACTGCACTTTAGATGTAATTATGTGTATTAAGGTTTCAACAGATGAGATGATTTGGCTTCTCAAAACAATATGCGTTGAAAAGATGAATACATTTTGCATCACAAAAATACCTTAAAAAAAAAAATCAAACCTCACACAACGCACAACACACATGAAGACGCCAGTTCCTCAAGGTGTTCCATAAATGTTTATTTTCGTGCTGATACATCAAATATGAAATAAACAGTCAGCACTGCGTCTGTACTGTACATTTGAAAGTACTTCTGACAATCTTAACACCTTTTAACAATAGCTATATCACCGAAATGCTAATACACACTCTGAATGGAACCAACCTTCTTCAAAATGGCGTGCCGTTAGCGGCTAACATTAGCCGTGCACGCTAACGACCGTTAAGTACAGTATTAGTCAATGTTCGACACATATAGCTAACATTGAATGCAGCGCCATTACTAATAAGCAAATACTAATAAGAACAAGTACATTTTTGATCCACAAACCCACCCGAAACATCAAATATGAAATATACAGTCAGCACCACATCTGTACTGCGTGACACTGATTGCATCAGATGCGCTCTGCTACTACCGTAGAGCAAGCGCCTCCGGTGCCCCCTCTTGCCGCGGCTGCCACCCGGTGACGAATACGAGTACTGCACTTGTTCATACAGATGGGTTTTTCTTTGCTGGGGATGACTGAACACATTAGTATGAAAAAAACACGTGGGGGGGGATAAGAACATGTAACAGTTACAGCAATTATTTTACACTTGTCCCCAATATTGTCCTGGGAGCCACATTATATTTGTCTCCCGCGTTATTCCTGCGCACTGTCGCCTGGCATTCTGTGACGGAGACGCTCGCATCTACTTCCGCGACGGAGCGCCGCGGCCATCTTGTTTACGTATGTGTCCCACAGCGGAAGAAGATGCGAGTGTTTTCGTCACATACACATGAAGGCGCAGGTGACAGTGCGCAGGGATACGGGAGACAAATATAATGCCGAGCGTTTTGTGAGGTTTGATTTTTTTGAGAAGGCATTTTTGTGATGCAACTGCATTAATAGTTTGATGCCTTAATAAATAATTAAAATTAAACGGAGGAATAAATAAACATAGAAATAAAATTGACTTGATTAAAAGTGTAAAAATAAAATAAAATTACTTAAGAAAACTGCACATGTGAGACATCTTTCTCTTTTATGTGCGTTCTAAACTTTCAGTTACCTTCAGTTTATGGTTCATGTTGTAATATCTACGACTTGTGTGGCTGGGCCTGGGAAGGGATGTGTGTGACGTCACGAGGGAGGAACTAGGTGTGGGAGAATCCGTGTTAGCAGGGGAGTTGAGTTGAGCGCGTGCGAGTGTTGGCGTGGCTTGTGGCATACAGCAGCCCTTGTGTCAATGTTCACTGTTCTCCGCTATTAATAAAGTGATTGAAGTGGATTGGCGACGTGAGTCTCTCCTTCACCACAAGCAGGCGCATTTTAATGTATTGTGCATCATATAAGGCTTATATGATTGACTCATACAACATAATCATTTATCATATATTGTTCTGATAAGTACCCGAATCATACAAGTTTTCAACTTATACCGGTTTCACTGTCTGATGCATACAAACAAAAGAAAAACAAACTTATAAGATTTATATTGTAATATCTGTGATTTGTGTTCCTGGGCCTTTAAGGGGCGGGGCTTGGAAAGTGGCGGTGCGACGTCACGAGCGAGTGGTGGGGGTGTTGAGAAGTGTGGGGGAAAGTTGGAGTTGTTGTGGATGTTGGCGTGGGTTGTGGCCTACAGCAGCCCTGGTGTGAATGTGAACTGTTGGAAAGTTCTCCGCTGTGAATAAAGCGATTGAAGTGCATCGGCGACGTGAGTCTCTCCTTCCCCACAACCAGGGGCATTACATTGGTGTCAGAAGTTTCGGTTTCAACCCCGCTGCACGACCGCTGTTGTGGGGGGAGCATGCCCAGTGAGTTCGGCGCTCGACCGAAGGTGAAGGAGGGAGCTGACCAGTGCGTGATTGAAATGCCTGGTGAGTTCGGCGCTCGACCGACGGTGAAAGAGGAAGACGGCGAGTGTGTAATAAGCATGCATGAGACAAAGTTCGCGGAGCACGGACTCCATGACTCCGGCGTTTCCCGCCAAAATGAGAGCGCGGCGGCCATGTTGGAGCTGCGTCAAGACGCTGAGAGGAACAAACATGGCGGCGCCCATCAGCACATGTGGGACCTTATGAAAGCACTGAAATTCTCTGGCAAAGGGAGCTGGGAAGCCTATAAGGCACAGTTTGAGCTTGTGGCTGATGCAGCAGGCTGGACTGAGAGGTTGAAGGCGGTGCTGCTGGCATTATCGTTGACAGATGACGCTGCGTCCTGCTTACTGCTGCTGGGCCCGGAAGAGAGGCTTAATTATTGCACGCTAGTGGGCGCACTGCACAGGCGTTTCGGGGTGTGTAATGTTAAAGACACCACACGCTGTGAATTCAAGCACCGTGAGCGTCAGCCAGGTGAGCAGCTTCGTTGCCTCGCCCATGACATCGAGGCCCTGGGTCGGCGCGCATATGCAGGGATGCCGGGCTCAATCCAGAGCGAGCTGATTCGTGACCAGTTCGTCCAAGCACTGAGACCAGACGAGCTGCGCCTGCATGTCCAGCTCGCCCACCCCACCACTCTGGATGAGGCCCTTGCGCTCGCCATGGAGAGGGAGATTGCAGCCAAGGGGGCGCTGCAGACGCCGTCCCACCCTGTTTCGGCTGCGATAGTGGCAGAAGGGATGGAGAAAAGGCCGCCGTGGGTGGAGGAACTGGTCTGTGCAGTAATGGCCCGTTCAGCCCAGCGTGAGGAAGGGGGTGACCGACGCACGCGCCCCATGACCTGCTGGGGGTGTGGTCAACCAGGTCACCTGCTGCGCCGCTGCCCCAAGTTGAAAGACGCGTGGGGAAACGGGAAGGGGCCCGTGTAGCCCGGATGGCACGGGCCCTTTCAGTGGTCAACCGGGAACTTCCGCCTGCAAACGCGGGGGTTGCGTGCAGGGACCAGCACACTGACGATACAGCTGTTGTGGCTGTGGGCTGGACGGAGGTGGGAGACCCCTGTCATGTCTGTGTGCAGATTGGAGATGTTGCCTGCACGGCCCTGGTGGATACTGGTTCTTCGGCCACGATAGTAAGGTCTGACATCGTTCCAGTGGGAACCGTTATAGAGCCAACCTTGACAAGGCTGAGAACAGTGACCGGGGAGACAGCCCAGATGAAAGGAAAAGGGAAGTTCAAGTTTGTCCTAGGGGGTCTCTCCAAGTCCTTTGTGGCCTGGGTGGCAGATGTGTGCGACTCATGCATATTAGGCCGGGACTTCCTGAAGGCTGCAAGTTGTGTGGTGGACCTGGGAGCTGCAGTGATTATCCTGCCAGGGGGTCAGCGTGTGAAGCTTATCAGCCCCACTCAACGGACTGCAGCAGCGTCCATTGACACCGCGGTTGCAGACATCGCGGTGCACAGTGAGACCCCATCTGATCCGCACAGGTGGGCGGTGTTATCGTTACCAGAGCAGCCGTCGTTGACAGGGGCAGAGTCCGCTCGCCTGAAGAGGTTCCGTCCCCAGAGGGGGGCGACACCAGAGCAGCCGTCGTTGACAGGGGCAGAGTCCGCTCGCCTGAAGAGGTCCTGTCCCCACAGGGGGGCGACAACAGAGCAGCCGTCGTTGACAGGGGCAGAGTCCGCTCGCCTGAAGAGGTCCCGTCGCCAGAGGGGGGCGACACCAGAGCAGCCGTTGTCGACATGGGCAGAGTCTGCTCGCCTGAAGAGGGCTTGTGCCCAGCAGGGGGCGACACCACAGCAGCTGGCGAGTAGACGGGTAGAGTTTGCTAGCCCTGAGAGGCTTGGTCCAAAGTGGGGGGCAGTGCCACCCAGCCTGCCTACTGTGGAGGACCGGATGGAGCCAATCCGATCCATCTGGGAAAAGAACTGCACTGGCCTAGATGCTGGTCAGCAAGAGCAGTTGTGGCGAGTGCTGTGGGACTTTAAAGACATTTTTGCCCTCAATGAAAATGAGGTGGGCCTCACGCACCTTGTTGAACACCATATCGACACTGGGGACGCACGTCCAGTGAAGGTGCGGCCTCGTCGCCTGCCCATGGTCCGGCAGGAGGCGGCTGATAAAGAGATCCAGGCCATGCTTGAGGCGGGGATCATCGAGCCCTCTGACAGTCCGTGGGCGTCAGGCGTTGTGATGGTCCCCAGGAAGAACAGCTCTCGGCCGCGGTTCTGTGTGGACTACAGACCGCTGAATAAGGTCACGAGGAAGGACTGTTACCCGCTTCCTCGGGTTGATGAGACGTTGGACCTGGTGTTGGGGTCCGCGTGGTTCTCATCGCTCGACCTGCGCAGTGGATACTGGCAGGTCCCCCTCACCCCTGAGTCAAGACCAAAGACCGCGTTCTGCACCACCAGGGGGCACTGGCAATTCAAGGTCATGAGTTTCGGACTTTGCAATGCACCAGGGACTTTTGAGCGGCTGATGGACACTGTGCTTGCAAATATTCCCAGGCAGCAGTGTTTAGTGTACCTGGACGATGTCCTCGTCCATGGGAGGTCCTTCCAGGCCGCACTAGATTCCCTGAGGCTAGTGTTGGGGAGGATTGCGGCGGCTGGACTGAAGCTGCATCCTGAGAAGTGCCATTTTATGCGGCGAGAGGTGGCGTTCCTGGGCCACAAGGTGGATGCAAGTGGTATCAGCACACTGGAGGAGAAAGTCAGCGCCATCAGAGACTGGCCGGCCCCGAGAGACCAAAAGCAGCTCAAGAGTTTCTTGGGCCTAGCTTCATATTACCGGAGGTTCGTGAAGGGATTTTCCTGCATCGGTGCACCCTTGTTTCGCCTCCTCCAGAACGGCCAGGCCTTCTCATGGACGCCAGACTGTCAGGAGGCGTTTTCCAACCTCAAGAGGGCCCTCACGAACGCTCCTGTCCTCACCGCTCCAGACCCAGCTTTGCCCTTTGTGCTGGACACGGACGCTAGCAATGTCGGCATGGGGGCGGTGTTATCGCAGATGGGGCCAGAAGGTGAACAGGTGGTAGCCTACTTCAGCCGAACATTCAATAAAAGTGAGCGGCGCTACTGTGTGACCAGGCGTGAACTGTTGGCTGTTGTGCTGGCTGCACGCCACTTTAAGTACTACCTCTGTGGCGTGCCCTTCACCATTAGAACTGATCATGCAGCACTCCAGTGGTTGATGACCTTCCGAGAACCGGAAGGCCAGGTGGCGCGATGGTTAGAGGAGCTGCAATCCTTCCACTTCAGTGTGATCCATAGAGCAGGTACTCGGCATGCTAACGCTGACGGCCTTTCCCGGCGGCCGTGTGCTGTGGACGGCTGCAGCTACTGCGACCGGCGCGACGCCAGAGAAAAGGAGCTGTGCGGTGATGAAACAGCTGGTGGACCGTCATGCTGCACGCTGGAGGCAGTGGATGCTGCAGAGTGGGCGGTCAAGCAGGAAGAGGACGCCGATCTCAAACCGGTGCGACAGTGGGTCCAGAGTGGCAGGAGGCCAACTTGGGAGAGCGCGATGGGACTGTCGGTTGGCACAAAGGGCCTGTGGAGCAAGTTTGCAGTGCTGCGCATCAAGGATGGTGTGTTGCAGCGTGCTTGGAAGGAGCCAGCGACTGGGGAAGAGAGGTGGCAGGTGGTGGTGCCTGTAGCTCTCAGGGAGGCGGTGCTGAGAGCATGTCATGGAGGCACCGGGTCAGGCCATTTCGGGAGCACAAAGACCCTCAGACGGCTGCGCCAGGGATTCTACTGGGGTCAGCACCGACGAGATGTGGAGGACTTCTGCCGGCGCTGTGACCAGTGTGCAGCGTACAAGGGGCCCCAGGACCAGTCGCACGCACCACTCCAGCAGCAAGGGGTCGGGGCGCCTATGGAGAGGGTAGCCGTGGACATTATGGGGCCTTTTCCTGAAACGGACAGAGGGAACAAGTATGTGCTGTGTGCAATGGACTACTTCACTAAATGGCCGGAAGCATATGCGCTGCCAGATCAGGAAGCAGAGTCTGTGGCAGATGCGCTCCTGGAAGGCATGTTTAGTCGGTTTGGCACTGCGGACATCCTCCACAGTGACCAGGGCAGGAATTTCGAGTCCAGAGTGTTCGCTGCCCTGTGTGAGCGTCTGGATATGCAAAAGACTCGCACCACGCCCCTGCACCCGCAAAGTGATGGCCTAGTGGAGCGGTTTAATCGCACTATGCAGCAGCAGCTGGCCATCCTCACCTCTAACCATCAGCGTGACTGGGACCGGCACATTCCTTTAGTGTTGATGGCCTACCGTTCAGCAGTCCAGAGTTCCACAAGCTGTACTCCTGCCCTGTTGATGTTGGGCCGGGAGATCCGGACACCGGCGGAGTTGGCGTTTGGGAGGCCACCAGGCAGTGCAGAGGACCGGCCGGGACTGGAGTATGCCCGGAAGTTGCAGGATCGGCTGGAAGCGGCGCATGCCTTTGCTCGAGGTCAGCTAGAGAAGGCTGGTATGAGGCAGAAGAGGAACCATGATGTGCGCAGCAAGGGGCGTGACTTTCAGCCGGGTGAGCTGGTTTGGGTTTTCACGCCCAAACGGAAAAAAGGGCGTTGCCCTAAATTAGACAGTCATTGGGATGGACCGTGCAGGGTGCTAGAGCGGGTGGGGGAAGTAGTCTACAGAGTTGCAGTTCCCCCTAGAGGCAGAAGAGTTGCCCTGCACCGGGACCGGTTGGCACCTTACAGGGGCCGGGATGTTCCCCAGTTCGAGGCAGAGCCTGCTTCACCAGCTGGCTTGGGACGTGGGGTGGACTCAAGTTCACCGGGTCCCACCACAGTTGTTCTTGTTCAGCCGCTGGCGCCAAGGGGAGGCGCACAGGAGTCAAGCCAGGGCCGGCCACAGAGACAGAGGCGGAGGCCGCCAAGGTTTGGGGATTTTGTTGTTGACCCCTCGGGGCGAGGGGCTTATTAAAGAGGGGGGCAGTGTAATATCTGTGATTTGTGTTCCTGGGCCTTTAAGGGGCGGGGCTTGGAAAGTGGCGGTGCGACGTCACGAGCGAGTGGTGGGGGTGTTGAGAAGTGTGGGGGAAAGTTGGAGTTGTTGTGGATGTTGGCGTGGGTTGTGGCCTACAGCAGCCCTGGTGTGAATGTGAACTGTTGGAAAGTTCTCCGCTGTGAATAAAGCGATTGAAGTGCATCGGCGACGTGAGTCTCTCCTTCCCCACAACCAGGGGCATTACAATATATATCTTTTCCATATGGGAAGAAGCAGCTAAGAATGCACGGAATGCAGTGGTTCTAAATTATTTTCTGGGGACACAAATGTGGCTGCACGGTGGTCTAGTGGTTAGCACTTTTGGCCAACACAGTAACAGCTTGGAGATCAGGAAGTCTTGCGTTCGATTCTCCCCTGGCCATTGCTGTGTGGAGTTTGCATGTTCTCCCCGTGTGCGCGTGGGTTTTCTTCGGGTACTCCGGCTTCCTCCCACATTCCAAAAACATGCAGGTGAGGTTAATTGGCGACTCTAAATTGTCCATAGGTATGAATGTGAGTGTGAATGGTTGTTTGTCTATATGTGCCCTGCGATTGGCTGGTGACCAGTCCAGGGTGTACCCCACCTGTCGCCCGAAGTCAGCTGGGATAGGCTCCAGCATCCCCCCGCGACCCTAATGAGGAAGAAGCGGTATAAAAAATGGATGGATGATGGATGGGGACAGAAATGTTTTCACCCCTCAGTGGTGGGAAAAACTATTTGCCCCCTTCCTGATTTCCACAGAGTATTTTCCCAAAGGTCTTGGGGATCATCAAAATGTTTTCTGGCAAAATTGAGACGAGCATTGATGTTCAGTGTTCAACGTTGTGTTCGGCAGTGGTTTTCGTCTTGGAATGTCTTGGCCATGCAGGCCGTTTTTGCCCGGTGGCTTTCTTAAGGTCATGAACACTGACCTTAACTGAAGCAAGTGAGGCCTGCAGTTCTTTGGATGTTGTTGTGGGGTCTTTTGTGACCTCTTGGATGATTTTGGTTGGCCGGCCACTCCCGGAAAGTTCACCACTGTTCCATGTTTTCGCCATTTGTGGATAATGGCTCTCACTGTGGTTCTCTGGAGTCCCAAAGCTTTAGAAATGACTTTAGAACCGTTTCTGGACTGATAGATGTCAATTAATCAAATGTAAGTTATGTTTTAATCACTTTTCCACACAGGGCCATGTAGGTTTGGATTTTTTTCCTCCCTTAATAATAAAAAGTTTCATTTAAAAACTGTATTTTGCCTTCAGTTGTGTTGTCATTGACTAATATTTAGATTTGTTTGATGATCTGAAACATTTAAGTGTGACAAACCGAAATCAGGAAGGGTGCAAATGCTTTTTCACACCACTGTCTTTATCTGTACAGTACAGACTGAACTCGAAACTGAAACCAGGAAAATGCAACAAAATGGAGTGCTGTGAAGCATACAAGCGTATTGAAGAGTCAAATTGCATGTTGAGTACAATAAATGTGTACATGTTGGCAGGTCTTCAGTAACACTGAAAGTACTGCCTGCTTCTTACTCAACCCCTGACAATTCACCATGCCCCCCCCAGGGGACCCCGCTCCACTATTTGAGAAGCATTGACATAAACGGGCGTACCTATTCCGCCTATAAAGCCTTGGGAAAATACCTCCAAAAAGCGCCAACAACGCTCCATTTACATATAATCTGACCTGCATATTAACCAAGCTCCAGCGACATTGTTAATATTATTGGTATTAACATTGTTACGCTGAAGAACTACCTTACTGGCGTAGTGACACCTCGCCACAACATATCGGCTAGCTACTAGCCAGCTAGTGACTAGCTTCACCACACACTCACTCCCAATGCCTCTCAGGCCACAACCGAAAGGTAACGCTACAGATTGGAGCTGCTGCCGCTGCTGCTGAGTTTGGAAAAGTTAATGCTAGGGGTAGGCGTCCCTTCAGGTTTTGCTGTGTGAAGTCAATGCACCCAGGAAGGAAGTTCTGGAAATGCTTAAAAATGACCAAAATACGGCAAAAATACAGAAAGTATTACGTGTTATCACGAATGTACCTGTTACTACATGGTTACAGCATGTATGCAAAACCATAAAACCTTGCTGGAGGTTTTTGGAGGTGTTTTAATAGCCGGCTTTGTTGGCGGAGGAGGTGACTCCCATTACATGCGTCATTTACCTGCCCCTTTTTAGCTGTTTTTATACCTTTAGAATACGTAGAAAAGAGAAAGACGTGTGTTCATGTCTCACATAAGGATTGTGGATGATGAGCAAAATTAAAAAATGCGTCTGTGTAGGCTTTCAGTCGTACAGGAGTTGTCCAACGAGGATGGAATAGACCACATTGCTCAGCTCAGAGCAATGTGGTCTATTCCATCCACTGTAAAGATGAGGAATGCAAAGAGCACTACATTGGGGAAACTAAGCAAATGCTCCAAAAAAGGCTTTATCAACACCGCAGGGACAATTCTAGTGGTCCTCAATCAGCAGTACATCTACACCTTAAAGCAACCAATCACTCTTTTGAGGACAGCGAGGTAAAGATTTTGGCCAAAGAAAACAGATGGTTTGAAAGAGGAGTAAAGGAAGCTATTTTTGTCAAACAACAGAACCCATCATTGAATCGGAACGGTGGTTTGAGGTTTAATTTGGACCCTGTGTTCAGCAGGTTACTGAGACCAAAACCCACAGCTCTTAGTCTTGCAAATGAGGTGAAGCCAGGGCCGAGCCAGAACAATAGATGCTAACGAGCCAGTATCAGAGTCGTTCATACCCAACTACAGGGAGCGACACTTCCCTTTGATCGGAGGTGCTAATGGGAGGAGAGGATTAGACCACAACTCCTCCCAGTCTTAGTGTAAGGAACCAATAGGAGGAGGGTGTTGGCACACCAATTCCGCCCACTCTTACTGTATTTAAGGCCTAGGCTACCAGCACTTGTTAGTTCGCTGACGAAGCTCTTCGGATGAGGAGCGAAACGTCCGACACCTTCTTCACAGAAGTACAGATGACGTCTCAAGAAGCCTTTCCCTCAAAATTCAAGAAGAAATTTGCAGATTTCCTTTTAATAAAAGTGGAAGAATAATAACGTCCATCCATCCATTTTCTATACCGCTTCTCCTCATAGGGTCGCGGGGGCGTGCTGGAGCCTATCCCAGCTGACTTCGGCCGACAGGCGGGGTACACCCTGTACATCCTGGACTGATATAGAATAATAACAATAAATATAAAAAATACTTAAAAGTGTAAAAAAAATACATTAAAAATGACGTAAATGTCAGGACCCCAGGATGCAGAGAAATGAGAAAAAAAGTACAACGAAAACTTTATTACAAAAATGTACTCCACAGGAGGAAAAACGAACTAAAGACAGCAGGAAAATACAAAATACTAAGAACTAAAGGCGCTGCTGAGAACCGGGCAGGAATCAAAGATAACTACAGTCCAACAACAAAAGGTGTCCACCGCTGGAGAACGCCAAGCAGGGAAATGCGTACTTACACAGTGAGACCAGAAAGCAGGGTACAAGGAACTAAACTAGACCGGGGTCGGTGAGCAGGTGAGTAAGGGAGACAATCTGGCAACGAGGTACGGTTTGCCAGCAGTATAAGTAGTCCAAGGTCTAATTGGCAACAGGTGTGGCACTCCTGGCTCCGCCTCCGCAGCGAGGGGTGCAGTGCACCAAAGTGGCAGACAGGCGACAGTACAGAGAATGACAGTAAATAAAAGTGGGTTGCGACTTTATGACCTATTGAAAACGTGTGTCCCAAGTTGAGGCCATTTGAGAACCACTGGTTTAGAGTCTTTATGTAACCAAACATGCATGTTTTGGGGATGTGGGAGGACTCAGAGATGCTGCAATGGAGATTCAAACCCTCGATCTGCCTGTGAGGTTGACAACTATAGACCACCGTGTGATCAACACGTCTGTCTTTATTGTGGAATTGAGACACTTCATATTTTAGGTTTTCTTGCAGACAAATGACATTTTACATTTTCATGGAACATCCGTGTACAATCCAAGAATTTCAAACCATTTTTTTTGACAAAGGACACAACACCTAACACAAATGAACAAAAACATCGACTTCAGTTTTGGGTTACAAAAGCATGGCACGTTTGGAGAAAAGACTGATCATCAAACACGTCCACAGGCTGTGACTTTTACATGTGCTTTTTTTTGTTTCTGCGTACAGTAAGGCTTGTGAGTGAGTCCTGCAGTAAGACATGATTACCAAAAAAAGAAGTGGCTGGTTCAGCTTTTTTGTCATGAAAAATCCCTTAAAAATAACATTTTTCAACAAATCTTTAAAGAGTGATGCAAGTACCATTTGGAAAAGCCGTAAAATTAATTTCCAATACATATTTACAGTTGTGTATACTGTCATCTTGGCGGGATCTTGCTAAAATAAACCACACTGCCATGTATTGGGCATCCAGTACATTGTATCAGGCACGGTATTAACCCCACAATTAAAACCCTCCCCGAGATGGATGCACTGCAAAGATGAAGCGAAGATGATTTGTGAGTCTACATTTTGTATTGTCATACGTTCAAAAGTCGGACCTATTTGTAGAACACAGTTTAAGGACTGTACCGTATGTTAAATGTGACAGCTTGTGGTTTCCTGCTGCATTCGTTTCCAAGACAAAGCAGCATTACCGTCGAAGTTGAGACAACACTGACTGAAAGACGCAATAAGTCCCTGCATAATTACAAAACATTTCCTTGCCAGGACATTGTAAACACACTGGAGGGCAGTTATGGCTCTTTTAACCTTGAAGAATCCGCACATCATATTCAGTCCCTGAGCAAAAGTTCATATAGTTGACTACAAAAAGGCAGCATCACTAGCAGAAGGTAACCCAAACGGAATCGCTGTCAAATGTTTGACTGGTATGCCCTCACCTTAAACTACTGCTATCCTACAGAGGTTTTTGGACACGATTTTGGCTTTATGCAGTACATCCGCTGAAAGGATTTTAAGGTATCTTCGTGAAAATACACCTAATGTGTCCGGTAAATTTGACAAAGTAGTGTATTCAAAATCCTAGCTTAGCTCACGTAACAAAAATACAACACATCAGAGCAATGTATTTATTTATTTTAAACTCTGAAGAATATTGAGGTAGTGGCATGATTTAAAATACATCAGAACTTTCGTTAGCGTCTGTATTTTGTTCCAAAAGGTCCCACCCGAAACCAAACGAACATTAACCACATGAAATTTTCCCACCAATCTGTTCCAGAATGCCGAAAATGTTGATCTCACTGCCACATTGCGTCTTTGGCAACAGCCACGTCTTCACTGAAGGTAAAAGTAAATGAAATGTTCATTTACTCCTTTCATTCATCATTTATATGCATTTAGAATTATATTATGCATGCAAAACTAGAAAGATGTGTTTTGTGTTAACATTCTTGAGTCTACCACTGATGATGTCATAGACGGGCGACGTAATGTAGCTAACTTCCGGTTGCCATTTTGTTTAGCTAGCTAATAGGATGCTAACAAGGAAGGAGGTTTTGTGATTAAAAAAACAAATACATTAAGAACAAAGTTGGACTCATGCAGTGTATTAACACCACAACAAGACGTGCGCCACATTGTACGCTAACCTGAGCATGCACGCAAACCAAGCAAACTTGTGGCGGAGATTTTCAACATTAACCGAAAAACATGTTAACGCGAACCGAGGTTCCATTGCATAGCCAAGCTATATTACAACCGAAAAAAACAGAGGACTAAATTACATCAGATCTGAATCATTTTAATTTCCCCGTTGCGGGGCCACCTCTACCAGTTCAACCGGGAGGACACACAGTGTTCCCAGGCCTGCTGTGAGACATAATCCCCCCAGCGTGTCCTAGGTCTGCCCGGGGGGCCTTCTCCCAGCTGGGCATACCTGGAACACCTCACCAGGGAGGCGTCCGGGAGGCATACGGAGTAAATGCCCGAGCCATCTCAACTGGCTCCTCTCGATGTGAAGGAGCAGCGGCTCTACTCTGACGCCCTCCCAGATGACTGAGCTCCTCACCCTATCTGTTAGGGTGAGTCATTTAGCCATTTTTATGCTTGAAAATGCTTCATTTTAGACAAAAAATAAGTAAAATTTTCTTCAATATGCATTTTTTTTTACTAATAACAGACCGTATACAACCACAAAACAGCCTACAAAATGTCATTGTCCAAATACTGTACTTCTGCACCTCCACATCCACACGCAATCTGATTCAATTGTTGTATTCCTTTCATCAGTGAATATCTGTTAATGAGTGTTTGGATTTCAGGAATTATGTGCAAAATCGGTCACCCGGTGGGACTCTGCAATGCGCCAGTATCGAGATGAAGAGCGCGTGCAAGAGCAAGGCAAGCGATGTGCACAGCATGAGTTTCATCTACACCAGGGGTGTCCAAACCTTTTCCAACACATACAGAAAAATCAAAGGATGCGGGGACCACTTTGATATTTATATAAATATTTTTTATGTCATGAAAAAGCTTTAAAAAAATGTACATATGTTTAAAGCTATTCATGATTAGTCAATCAATAGTTAAGCTTTTTGCTTTACATTGTGACCTTTTGCTTACTTTTTGCTCTATTTTTCCCAATTTGTGTTTCCTTTTATTTCCAATAATAAATGAGTCACGGGCCGCACTTTGGACACTCCTGATGTATACACTATGATCCTATACATAAGCTGTATCAGCAATTCTGCCTTTACAAAGGTAATAATTAGGGATGTTTAATATTGGCTTTTTTGTCGTTAACCGAAATGCCAATATGGTCCAACTCTCAATTTCCGATTCCGATATCAACCAATACCGATATGTGTCACATCACCTATCTCCTGTCGTGGAAGGACTGTACTGGACAGGACTGAACTTATTACCTTATTATGTATTATTATTATTTAGTATGCCACTTTTTTGCCACTTTGGCGCGTAAATGGCTATATCGGCTTTCACAGGGAAAAAAAACAATACCGATATTGACATATATTACATTTTTATGCCAATATTGGGCAGATGATATCGGTGTGTCTATATTATCGGACATCCCTGGTAATAATACTCAGTGTTGGGGGTAACAACGTTAAAAAGTGTTTTCCAGTAATCTAATTAATTACTATTTCAAACGTTACAACACCGTTACTGACAGTGACAGTGGTGTGTTATTATGCAACGATATGTTTATCAACGATCTGGATCTTGCTTCAGCTACCATTGTTCACTTCTACTACACAGGTAACTAAATAGCTAGCCAGCAAGAGTTGTGGTTGCTATCTCTCAGGAAAACACTGCCCCCTACAGCTTTGGTAAAGAATTGCAAGTCAATGAGTTAATCCAAATGATTTTGCATATTTGAAGAGGGTTTTTTTTTTTACGTAACGCTTTACCTGGTAAGTAATTACATGTGATGAACACTGCTAGAGGGGCTCTTTTGCTGAGTTTACGAAGTATTACATCTAAGTATTACCAGTACAAGCACGACATTGCTAAATTAACACCCCAACATAACACTTTTGAAAGAGCTATTGGATCCCATAGGATCATGTGGTTGGTGTGTGTACCTAATATACAATATTTATCATTCAAAAACGTTCTTCTGTGCTCGTCCACATCAGGATGTTGTCTCCTCAACCAAGCAGTCTGTTGTTTTTTTCTAACTTGGAGGCATTCTTGTGTTTATGAGGGGCTCTCCACTTTTACACCAGTAACAGTCGCTGTGAAGCACCTCTGGAACAGGCGCTCTGGGTCTGGAGGCTGGTTGTCAGAATGCAGCTTTCTGCTCATGAAGTGCTGTCTGACTCCCTGCGGACCAGAAACACATGTTGCTCTTGACACACTGGATCCCTCACCTGCTGTGAAGTCCACAAAAGAAGCAATCAGACATGATCATGTTTTTTTTTGTTGCAGTTGCAAAAGTCTTCATGTACTGGAAGTACTTGGACTACACACATACACATACAGTGGTGTGAAAAAGTGTTTGCCCCTTCCTGCTTTCTTATCTTTTGCATGTTTGTCACACTGAAATGATTCAGAACATCAAACAAATTTAAATATTAGTCAATGACAACACAACTGAACACAGTACGCATTTTTGAAATGAAACTTTTTATTATGAAGGGAGAAAAACAATCCAAAATACGTGGCCCTGTGTGAAAATGTTATTGTCCCCTGAACCTAATAACTGGTTGGGCCACCCTTAGCAGCAACAACTGCAATCAAGCGTTTGTGATAACTTGCAATGAGTCTCTTACAGCGCTGGGGAGGAATTTTGGCCCACTCATCTTTGCAAAATTGTTGTCATTCAGCCACACTGGAGGGTTTTCCAGCATGAAGTGCCTTTTTAAGGTCATGCCACAGCATATCAATAGGATTCAGGTCAGGACTTTAACTAGACCACTCCAAAGTCTTCATTTTGTTTTTCTTCAGCCATTCAGAGGTGGACTTGCTGGTGTGTTTTGGATCATTGTCCTGCTGCAGAACCCAAGTTGGTTTCAGCTTGAGGTCACCAACAGATGGCCGGACATTCTCCTTCAGGGTTTTTTGGTAGATGGCAGAATTCATGGTTCCATTTATCACAGCAAGTCTTCCAGGTCCTGAAGCAGCAAAACAGCCCCAGACCATCACACTACCACCACCATATTTTACTGTTGGTATGACACGCCGTTACTTTTACGCCAAATGTAATGGCAAGATGTTTTCTGGCAAAATTGAGACAAGCCTTAATATTCTATTTGTTCAGCAGTGGTTTTCGTCTTGGAACTCTGCCTTGCAGGCCATTTTTACCCAGTGTCTTTTTTAATGCTGACCTGAGGGGGGGGTTCTCTCCCCAAATAATACAAATTTTCATTTAAAAACTGCATTTTGTTTTCAGTTGTGTTGTCATTGACTAATATTTCCATTTGTTCAATTATGTGTTGTCATTTGTTGATCAGGAAGGGGGTAAACACTTTTTCACACCACTGTACATACATATGAGTCATCTTACGCAAACTCACCTGGCGGTCGCAACGGTATGTTGTTGTCAAGGCGACTTGGTTTCGTAACAATGAAGAGGTAGCAAAGAACACATACTGTGATGAGGAAGGCAAGAAGGACCACCGCCGCAAAAGACAGGCCAACAAGAGCCCAAATACTAAAAGAAGAAGAGAAGACGTGTGATGGAGAAATCATAAGAATAATAAATACTTTTATTATTATTATTATTTTATTATTATTTTATTATTGGAGAGAGCCTGGAAGGTGAACACAACAGTGGTGCCTGTGGTCATAGAAGCACTGGGGGCCGTGTCCCCCACACTGGAGAAGTGACTCCTACAGATACCTGGAGAAACATCAGACATCTCCGTCCAGAAGAGTGCAGTCCTAAGAACAGCTGAGATACTGCGCAGGACCCTCAAGCTCCCAGGCCTCTGGTAGAGGACCCGAGCTTGAGATGAACAGCCACCCACCCTACCAGGGGAGATGGGGGGGTGGGTGAGGGAAGAGTTTATATATATATAGCTTGACGTTGACATTCTCCTCCGATTTTGGATCGACTATTGTGATAAAAGTGTCAAGCTTGAAAAAAATCCAGGTTTAAGGCGTAAATGCGCCTCACACACTTATTAAACACATTTAAAAGTGTTAAATGTATATGTACTCACCAGTAATGAATGATAATATAAGATGATCAGTGAACAGACAAAACTGGAGTCACGGTGTAGCTCCTTACACAACGATGGTGCGTTCAAGGACCGCCGAGCAAAGTGAGAAATGTCAACACTCCAGTTATCAGTGAAACATAAAGACATAAACATGTGGAAATAATGTGGCCAATGGTGCATGTACGCTGTACATTTTACCTGTATTGTCACGTATATAGAAATGATTCATTTTAACGACTTAGAAATTCATAAATTCATTTCTGGACCAAAAATCTGCACATTTGCAGGGCAGTACTGAATCCCGCATGTGCGGGGATCCAATGCAAAATGAGCTGCAGTCCAAACCACTGGACACCCCTGCCTTAAGGCACTGTGATTATAATCGCATATTACATATGAGGTGTGCACGATCATTATCGGGCCAATATGAGGGAATTATGACATCATACCACTAAATCCAATAACATTAGAAATCGCTCTGATAACCAATAATTTAAAAAAAAATCTCCAATAAGGCAAGATTACACGTATTGTGCGGGGGTGAGCAAATCAAGTGCTCCTTTTTTCTCCTGCCTGTGATGTTAACAGCCTGTCATAACTTCACCCTGAGCTCACTTGTAAACAAACGTTCACTGAGACATTTCACGTGCTAGCTCTACCAAATGGTCTGCGATGAGGTGAAAAATAACCCCATCGAGCACACAAATAAAACCTTATCAGCCGCCTGAAACACCAAATCGCTACCACGCCTGGGGCGTGTTGTGCCGCGGCGTTTGAAAAGTGAAATAAGTTTTCCAGAGACCTCTGGGGATGCTCGGAGTGTGTGCCCGAATACAGTGCACCTTGCTAGGCCACGCCAGGTGGCTCCTCCCGCTCTATACTCTGGTTCTCCTGACCTCCGATACGGCATACAGGCTGCATCGGAGCATGTGTCTGAACAGAGTACACTTTGCTGGGCCACAGAAGGTGGCTCCCTCTGCTCTGTACTCTGGTTCTCCTGATACTACTGATGTGGTTTGGTTTGGTTTGGTTTGGTTTAGTTACAATGGAATACATTACAATGGAATACATCTCATGAATCATTTTTTCACAGTTCCACATGTCCAAAAGGAGTAGGAAGAAGCAAAGCTTATTTAATCCTACCCCCCATCTATTCTGCATCTAGTACAGTACCTGTTGTTCAATAATAATAATAATAATAATAATAATAATAATAATAATAAATATTTAAAATAAATATGAATAAAGAACAAAACTTTTTTTTTTAAACAAAACAAAAAAAATAACAAACCTGACAGAACATCATTGTGATAATCAAGACTCTTCTGCCTTGTATTTAGCAAACACCAGCAATGTAGCAGCAATGTCATGATATTTCATTAGGATCAACAGGTACAGTTGGTCAAATCCAAATTTCCTCGAGTCTTTCCTACCTCCCGGTGTGCACAAAGTTAAATCTAACTGAAAAAGTTGCTCTAAAAAAGGTTATCGGTGTATCGGTCTAGAGATGCAGGAAGCTAAAGATAAAAGGATATCGTGCATCTCTATTACATGTTGAATCATTTTAAAACAGTAATGAAATAAATAATCCGGAAAATCTATGGTAAAATATGTTTCAAATTGCACACTCGTTGAAAAACTTCCAGGAGCAGAAAAAAAGTGTCTTATTCAATTACTTATTTCATTGTGTTGCATTACCAAATGAGGTAAATCCTAATAGAATACATTAAATGTCATATAAATCCTTATACTGTATATGGCAGTTAAAAGAATTTAACTCATGAGATGTTTAGGAAAAGATTTCTAAGTAAAAAAACGAATTACCTCAGCCACCACATGTACGTATAGTCATCTGGATAGAAGCTGTTGGGGTCATCGCAGCAGTACTTCACGTCATTAAATCCACAACAGAAACTGGCAGCAGCGTCATTTCCGGCTTTGGGGCAGAAGAAAGTGTCCACGAACACGCCGTCAGTGTTGAGGTAGCCGCTGCATTCAGCACTCATGCTGCTGCGGGACAAGGCAAAAAGACGCCAAGAAAAAGAAGACGCGTTGCCGGCTGGCTCCCCTCTCAGCGCTAGATGGTGTGCGTGTGTGGTCATGATGGATGATGGAGCAATGGGAGAGCCTCCCTCCCTCTCCTCTCGATCGCGCTGTCTCACTTGGTCACGTGGCTCACTGATGTCACGTTTCGAATGTTTCGCCCATCTCATGGCAATGCACTCAGGTTGATACATTTCTGACAGTTTCAGCCAAAACTGGATTTGATTAAACTTTTAAAGGCAGCACCTTTAAGTTTAGTTGATTTCCTAATTATTATTAATTATCTCATTACAGAGTTTGCTGTTTAGCAGGGTTTTTTTAGTGCTTCTTTTTATTACAGTGTGAACGCTGTTACAGTCAGCCTGGCACTTTAAGAAGAATTGCATTGTGGTAAGTTGAGTGTCTATCTCTTCCCTTGCACCGCCCATAGTTTTCTGCGTCCTGATTGGCTGTAGACCATTGTCAATCAATCTCCTTCTTCTGTCCTGCCATGTCTCCTGTGTCATTGCTAGCTTGCTTGCTAGCTTGTAAATTAATCTTGGGTTTGTCTGTAGCAGGATGTTTTAACAAGGATACAAAAACGCAACACTACCGCGGAACGGCGCCAGGACTAAAAGGCAGGGTCACAGTAGTGAAGTATGTGTGAGTGACTTAATCATTTCTTGTGTTGATCATTAAAATGCAAATGAAGGTTCGGACTTTTTGGGAGTGTTTGAACAACAGAGAAATGTTAGAAAATGTATAAAGTGCATGGTGAGGGGTTAACACATAACAGCCTTAACACATATACTGCTCAAAAAAATAAAGGGAACACCAAAATATCACATCCTAGATCTAAATTAATGAAATATTCATATTAAATATTTTGGTCTTTACATAGTTTAATGTGCTGACAACAAATTCACACAAAAATGATCAACTGAAATCAAATTTATTAACCCATGCAGGTCTGGATTTGGAGTCACACTCAAAATTCAAGTGGAAAAAGACACCACCTGTTGTCTATTCCATTTGCGCAACAGCATGTGAAATTGGTTGTCAATCTGCGTTGCTTCCAAAGTGGATAGTTTGAATAACAGCGCAGCAGTTTTGACTGAGTGTGAATTGAGTGTTCCCTTTATTTTTCTGAGCAGTGTATCTAATCATTGTAAGAAAATAAATAAAGTTGGCGACTTCGCGGATTTCACTTATTGCGGGCTGTTTTGGGAACCTATCCCCCGCGATAAACGAGGGAACACTGTATTGCTATTACGTTAGCAAAAATAAATCTACTTAATATATTGCTTTTGTAAAAGCTGTGGGTTGAGAACAGGGGCGTGCCGGACTTGGGAGCTCAGTCCTGACCTCCTTCTACAGATGTGCAGTGGAGAGTGTTCTCTGCTCCTGCATCACAGTGTGGCATGGGGGCTGCTCTGCTGCAGAGAAAGCATCAACACAACATCAATTGGATTCTACGTTTCTCCACGTAACCCTTGGCATTGAGCGCCTGCAAAAGGAATGGTTTCACTCTTCTGAAAGCCTTCAGTACAGCTGACAGTCTCATTTTTCCTTGTTCCATGGACCCTTTTCAACTCCTAACATCAAAAGGTACACTGTAAGCATCAGTTGCAGTAGATCCGTATAAACAGCTGAGCACTACTCTCACAGACTATATACACAGTATATACGATCTTTGGCGAGTGTTTTTGCGGCAGACTCCTTAAAAACGGCAGTGTTCCTGTCTTATAGAGGATCTTTGACTAGCTTTTGTGCAATAGCTTCCGAAAAACGGCAAAGCGCTCCTGTGATATAGCAGATCTTTGACTACCGTTTTTGCAATAGAGTCCTAAAAACCGCAAAGCACTGTTGTACAGTATACAGTCATGGAAAACGTGATTAGACCACCCTTGTTTCTTCAGTTTATTGATCCATTTTCATGCCTGGTACAACTAAAGGTACATTTGTTTGGACAAATATAACGATGATAACAAATCGGCTCATAAGGGTTTCATTTAAGAGCTGATATCTGGCAACTTACATAGTTTTTTTGATAATAACCAAAATCTCTTGAGTTCTTCCATGAATAGCTACAGCATTGTATTGCCAAAAAATGTAACTCTTATGAGCTATTTTTGTTATCATTGTTATATTTGTCCAAGCAGAGATACCTTTAGTTGTATCAGGCATTCAAATAAACAAGAGACTGAAGAAGCAAGGGTGGTCTAATCATTTTTTTCCATGACTCTATGTCAGGGGCGGCCATTACGTCGCCAAGGTAGTTTGGGTCGATCGCGTAAACGTCACTTTGTAGTTGTCGTATGACATCAGTCAGCTGACATTAAGCTCCCCTCCTGATTCGCGCTTGCTCCCCCGCAGCGTTTCAAGCTACACACGAAGATGCAACTTTCATCTTTATTATTCTGATTCCAGATAAACGAACTCAGCTGTAAGGTGCTTATATCTATAACTAAAGTTATCTGTTCACTTGTAGCGGCTAGTTAAAGAAAAAAGAAAAAAAGTGTATTGTTTACTGGCTTTGCTTGGCGTCATGAACTCCACTACAGAAATCAGTGTTTTCTACACATTCGCTTCCTAAACTATTATTTCATGATGAAATAAAAAATGTGCCCATTGGGGAAACCTTTTCAATATGTTGCCTTGACTTCGGCTGCATTGTCTTTTGCATCATCATTTTAAATTCTTGTATATGGCTAATGTTTGATAGCGAATGCTAACTGGATGTAATACATGAACTGTGTGCCCTAATGAACGTTACGTAGCTAGTTTGACTGACATATTAGCAGTACTCAGGTTATGTACACAACTATTTAGGAGTTATGTGGAATTATCTTTACTTCCATATTGAAGTGAATTATGATAGCAACTACTTTGATTACCTGTAAACTTTGAAAATGTGAACGTGAAGTACTAATTATTCATATTTACAATAGAATTTCAGAGTTTACTGGTTACATTTTGTATCTGTTATATGTTTTATAGACTTTTATATGTTTTATTTGGACTTGTACTTGCATGCTGAGAAAGTGCGTGTACTCCAGATATACATGTATAACGTACATAAATACCTAGTCATATTTTTTGTTAAATAAATATAGTAAACATACATACTTTCTATATTTATAGTACAGTAGTAGGTAGATCTTTGGGACTTGGTCATTTTAAAAGTAGCTCACAGGCTAAAAAAGTGTGACCCCCCCTGCTCTATGTTATATAGCAGATCTTTGACGAGCACTTTTGCAGTAGATTCTTAAAAACAGCAGTGCGCTCCTGTTATTCACTTATATGTTGTACATAGTGTAGGAGCCGTTTATGCTGCGTTTGGGTTTAGTTCACCTGGTTTGTTTTGGGGTAATTGTGGAGTGCTATAATTGGTGGTCAACAGGCGCCATTGCGCCACTTTCACACCCTCCATCCAGTATTAACTCCAACGTGATCATCTGCCTGGACATTGCATGATTGGAGCGCGTTATTACCTGGATTCCCCCGCACCCAGAAGCGACTACAACGAGACGTGACTGTCGCTACACATACACTGCATGTGATCTTTGATGTCTTAGTGTTTTTGCAGCAGATTCTTTAAAAACAGCAGTGCTCCTGTCTTATAAAGGATCTTTGACTAGCAGTAGATTCCTAAAAACAGCAAAGTACTCCTGTGATATAGCAAATCTTCGGCTTTCACTTTTTCAGGAGATTCTGCAAAACAGCAAAGCAGAGCTTTGATTTGCACTTTTGCAGTAGATTTCAAAAACAACAAAGCACTCCTGTTGTATTGCAGATCAAACTAGCGATTTTGCAGTAGATTCCTTAAAAACAGCAGCGTTCCTGTCTTATATAGCAGGCGTCCCCGACCCCCGGTCCATGGAAAAGGTCTGTGGAAAAGTTTCAGGAGGAATGATTTTAAAAAAGACACAAAAACATAGTTTTGTAAATAACTACAATGAATTTTATGTAAGTACATTGGAAATAAAAGTTCTGATTTTATTATTTTATAAAATACTGTTAGTAAGCCCATTGTTTTTGTATGTTTATGTCTTTTTGTTTCATTAGATTTCACGAACATTTAATAAGGCGACACTTCACACAGCATCAATTGGATTGTACGTTTCGCCACGTACCCCGTGGCATTGAACACCTACAAAAGGAATGGTTTCACTTTTCTGCTTTTCAAGCCTTCAGTGCGACTCACAGTCTCATTTGTCCTTGTTGCAGCTACACCTTTCAAGTCCTAACATCAACAGCCCCATTGATTCCCAGCGGTCCTTGAATACACCATAGCTTTGTGCGCTGAGACAAAGTGCAAGTGTCACTGATGCTGCCACAAATTGACCTATATTTTTCTTCTTTCACCTCATTGTGAGTCTGTATTCATTTTGTGTGTTTAATTTGGTGTTGTTGGAAGCAACGTCTTTGAGACTTTTCTTCAATGCAATCAGACAAGATGTAACATGCCGCGCTTTTAATGTGAAGGCCGGAAGCGTGTTGCTGGTAGTCGTTCTTCCTTCATGTTAAGCTTTCACAGGGTCAGTGGTCATCTTGACAAGATATATTGTGCTATACAGTCGTACCTCGCATAACGTAAACCTCCTTCTACGTACATTCCACTGAACATAAAGAATTTATGTAAAGTTTTTGCATCGTATTACGTAAGAAATTCCATATAACGTAAATGGTGACGCCTTCTGACGCTTCACGCTCTCATTGGCTGATTATCTGGGCGCCGCCTACGCTCTCATCTCATTGGCAGACTTATACAGCGCGTACGTGAGTTTGTGTGAGAGACAGGCTTCTCCCTTCAACCCCCCTTCCTCATCGTGGCCAAAGGGGTGAGTTTGGGAAGATCTTGGAACGGATTAGGCTATTTACATGTATTTTACGCTTCGTATAACGTAAAAACCCTATAACGTAAACGTTCTGGGAATGGATTATTTTCGTTGGAGGGGCGTCTACTGTATACTGTGTTTTATGCACAACACAGAAATAAACATCACATTACAACCCACACATTACAGCCCACGGAAAGCCACAATGGTTCACTGAAGAATTTGAATTGAACTAAAACTGAACTGGCTTTGGCCACAAGTGAAGTCAATTACCGTAATTTCTGGTGTATAAGCCGCTACTTTTTTCTTAATTAAACTTTGTTTTTTTAAAAATTGTAACTCCAATTGGTACTCGTCTTGTATATTCATTAGGTATACCTTCTGTGTGCTACTGTAAGTTGCTGTGTGATGACTTTAACAGTCTTTGTAAGATGACACGTGAGCCAGGCTGTTATACTGAGTAATGACCTCCTGCGATTTCCGATGGGTTGTCATGATCGGCTCTTGTCAAATAAAGAGCTGCCTGGTCCTCATGGACTTGTGCACACCACCATATGTCTTTTTATGACGTGGACATGTGCGGCTCATAGTCCGGTGCGGTTATGTATCTACAAATCTGGTTTTCTCCCAAAATTTAGTGGGTGCAGCTTAAACACCGGTGTGTCTTATATACGGGTATATAAGCGAGAAATTAGGGCAGTTCTCATGGAAAAGTGGTATACGGTATGAGCTTGGCTGCAGTATAGAGGGAGAGACTGCAGAATATCCTAACATGTTAATAAATATGTATACTAAATACTTTGATAGAAATACCTATCCTAGGACAGCGACAGACTAAAGAAAATCATCATTCTATCTACGTTAGATAGACATTTTTTTTTGGTAAATGGTCTTTCACTTGTATAGCGCTTTTCCACCTTCGACATGATCACGGCAGGACGGAGGATCAAGTTGGGAGGTTGGGAGATGACCACTCTACGACCTGAGCCATGCCGCCCCCATTTTCTTCTATTTTCCTTTCCCGAGTAAAGCCACTAAGTGTAAAAGGCCACGGTTAATGGTTAATTGGGTCTTTGTGGATAGCATCTGTCCTCTGAGGTGCTGTATGTGATTGAATTCTAGTTAACGAGAGCTCGGCTTGAATGTCACGATCAGCATCATAGGCATGCGCTACAGACAATCATTATGTCTGTATGGCATTATGTCAAACAGTTGTATGTATGCATACAGCACAGCAGAGAAGAACATTTAATGAATGAACTGATGCTGCTGAAACTGACCCTGTTGGGGAAAATAACCCCCACTTGAAGAAATTCTCAGGACAGTGAATCGACGAATGAAAATGGACTGTTCAGGTTGTCAGGGAAGACATTTCGCCTCTCATCCAAGCAGGCTTCATCAGTTCATGGTCAATGACTTGGTAGGACAGCCCTAGTCTGAGGAGTTAGTGCAGGATCCAAAGTAAAGGACTGGGCAGCGGGAAGCTTTCAGGTGCAATGATAAAAAAAAATTAAAACTACACTGAAGAAAAATACATTTGTAAAGAACTACATCGATTTTTATGCAAATGCATATCAATTGTGGAAATGTGGGCCATTATTTGATTTTAAAAATCATATACATTTACAAATTTTGCATGTATATGTTGTTTGTTGCGAGCGGTGACCCCTCCCACTTTGTTCGACGGTCCTTGAACGCACCATTGTGCGTATGCTAACTTTCTCCCACGCTGCACAGATAGACTACTATACTGTATTTTTACCGTTTTTCTTTCTCCTCATATTTGGACTCATTTGCTGGTACTGTTTGGGAATGCATAAAGGTACAGCACGTTTTGATGACGTTATTGAGTGCTAATGTGCATATTTGTTGGTGCACAACCTCAAGTTAATTCATGCTAGCACACTGCCTTTTACCACACACATCAAACAGCGACGTAGTTCTCTCTGAAAAGTGAACTCCAGGCTAGTACTGGTGGATGGTGGGTCTGTATTCATTTTGTCCTTTTAATTTGATGTTACTGTCTTAGTTTAACACAATACATAACAAAAGAAACACATTAAATAATATATAATGTTGGAATCCCCCCCCCCATGGGTCCATGTGTCTTGTTTATTTGTTGGGAGTCTAAAGGATTGAATCTTGTAGGTTGGGATGAATCATCCACCTAGTCGAGCATGAACAAAACATCCTCTAAGACAACACACTGGATTGACAGGGATGAATGTGAAAGAAAGAATGTTAAAATAATGGACAACTATCGGAAATGTGGTCAATGATCGCACAATTTAAAAGGTTTTCAAATTGGATTTAAAAAAATGAGAATAATATATTTGATCATGGACAAGGAAGATGGATGAAAAGACCAGAATGAAAGTATACTGGCATCGCAGTGAGTGGCTGCCTTTCAAGCAGCTGTGTATTCTCTTGCTTTTTCTCCTATTTTAATTATCTATTCTATCAAGATTCAAGAGATTCAAGAGAGTTTTATTGTCATGTGCATAGTACAACAGCAGTTATACCATGCAATGAAAATCTTATTCTGTTCATTCTCCCAAGAAAAGAAAGAAAACAAATGAAAGAATAAGAACATAAGAAACATAAACACATAAACATATATACCAATAAATTAAGCAACAACAACAGAAGAGACATTAATACAAGTAAATAATACAAATAAATAAATAAATAAAGTGCTATGAGTGTGTGCGTGTGTTGCGTGCGGCGTGTGCGAGTGCTTCGTTGAGGAGCCTGATGGCCTGTGGGTAAAAGGTGTTTGCCAGCCTTGTGGTCCTGGACTTCAAACTCCTGTAGCGTCTGCCTGACGGTAGGAGTGTGAATAATGAGTGTTGTGGATGTGTGCTGTCCTTGATGAGGTTGTGTGTTCTGCGTAGGACTCTAGTTTTATAAATGTCTTGCAGTGAGGGGAGGGCTGCCCCAACAATGTTCTGTGAGGTCTTGATCACCCGCTGGAGTGCCTTCCTATCACGTGTTGTACAGTTACCGTACCAAACAGTGATGGAGGCGGTAAGGACACTTTCGATAGTGCATCTGTAGAAGCAACTCAGGATTGTGGTGGACATGCCAAATTTCCTCAGTCTTCTCAGGAAGTACAGTCTCCTTTGGGACTTCTTCAGAATTTGTTGGGTGTTGTGAGACCAGGTGAGGTCCTCGCTGATGTGTGTGCCAAGGAACTTGAAGGTTTTCACCCTCTCCACCTCAGTCTCATCAATAAACAGGGGTCTATGCGGCTCCTTTTCCCTTGTTCTTGGGTCGATGATCATCTCTTTAGTCTTATCTGTATTGAGAAGGAGATTGTTATCACGACACCAAGCTATGAGGTCCGCCACCTCTCTTCTGTATGACGTTTCAACACCACCAGTGATCAGTCCGATGACTGTAGTGTCATCTGCAAATTTAATGATGCTGGTGTTGTTCTGGGAGGCCACGCAATCGTAGGTGAAGAGCGTGTAGAGGAGTGGACTCAGCACACACCCCTGTGGGGTCCCAGTGCTCACAATTCTTGAGCTGGATGTGCGGTTGTGGACTCTGACTGACTGGGGCCTGCCTGTGAGAAAGTTAAACACCCAGTTACAGAGGGAGGGAGACAGGCCAAGTGTGAGGAGCTTATTTGTGAGTTTGTGGGGGCAGACTGTATTAAAAGCAGAGCTATAGTCTATAAATAGCATTCTGACGTATGTGTCCTGGCCCTGTAGGTGAGAAAGGGCTGTGTGGATGGCAGTGTTGACTGCATCATCCGTGGACCGGTTCTGGCGATATGCAAACTGTAGAGGGTCCACGGTTGCCGCCGGGATGCTCTTTTTGATGTGGGTCATGACTAATCTTTCAAAGCACTTCATAACAATAGGAGTGAGTGCTATAGGGCGATAGTCATTCAAGCAGGTCACGTTGCTCTTCTTGGGTACGGGCACTATGGTGGTGGACTTAAAGCAGGTCGGTACAGAAGCTTGTGCAAGCGACAGGTTAAATATGTCAGCAAGCACATCAGCTAGCTCTGATGAGCAAACCCGAAGTGCACGTCCTGAGATGTTGTCTGGCCCTGCTGCTTTTCGTGGGTTTGTTTTGTTTAGAACCCTGCGCACATCAGCTGATGTCACCATGAGAGGTGAGTCCTGTGTGCTCCCCAGGTTCAGCCACCCTCTCTGCTCATCAGGAGTTTGGGTGTCAAAGCGGGCATAGAACTCATTCAACTCATCAGGAAGTGTGGTTTGGCTGGACGTGGCTACGCTACTCTGCTGTCGATAGTCTGTGATGTGCTGGAGCCCCGCCCACATGCGCCGAGGGTCTGAGGTGGAATAGTAGCCCTCCAGCTTCTGTCTGTACTGTCTTTTGGCCTCTCGTATGGACCTCCTCAGGTCATATCTGGCCTTTTTGTAGTCATCAGCGGTGCCCATGACAAATGCAGTCGAACGAGCACGTAGCTTAGCCCTTACATCACAGTTCATCCACTGTTTTTGGTTAGGGTATTTTCTGTAATACTTGGTGGTGGTAACAGTCTCTATACATGTGCTAATGTAGCCAGTAACAGCAGACGCATATTCATCCAAATCAACAGTACAATCTTCCCTCCCCGCTGCAGTTTTAAACACATCCCAGTTTGTGCAGCCAAAGCAGTCCTGAAGTACTTGATCAGTTTCTTCATTCCATACTTTAACTGCTGTACGTACAGGGGGAGCTTTTTTAAGAAGTTGTCTGTATGTTGGATAAAGGAATATAGAGATGTGGTCAGCCTTTCCAAAGTGGGGTCTTGGAACAGCCTTCAAAGCACCTTTCATGTTGCAGTAGACTTGGTCCAGGATGTTATTTTCCCTTGTGGGAAAGCTCACATGCTGGTAATATTTGGGGAGGACAGTCCTGAGGTTACAGTGGTTGAAATCGCCAGATATAATAAATACAGCGTCTGGGTGTTTGGTCTCGTGTTTATCAATGATGTCATGCAGGAGGCCTAGTGCATTAGCAGTGTTAGCTCGTGGTGGGATGTAAACAGCAGTTAAATACACAGCGCTAAACTCACAAGGCAAATAAAAAGGTCTGCATTTCACCATCAGCAGCTCAATGTCCTGCGAGCAGTGCTTTTCCATCGTCTGTACGTCTGTGCACCACCGTTTGTTTACGTAAACACAGACGCCGCCACCTCTGTGTTTACCAGACGCTAAAGTCCGATCTCCCCGGTAAGCAGCAAATGATTGCAACTGGATCGCCGAGTCCGGTATATCCTCCGTCAGCCAGGTTTCTGTGAAGGTGAGGACACAGCATTCCCTGATCTCACGTTGAGCTGTAATCCTTGCTCGTAGTTCGTCCATCTTGTTTTCAAGAGAGCGGACGTTGGCTAGCAGCAGGCTTGGTAGCGGTGGCCTCGTCGCTCTAGCTTTTAGCCTAGCATGCAGGCCGGCTCGCTTGCCTCGTTTACGCCTTGGATGCTTTGCTCGCCGGGTATTCAGCTCACCGGGTCCGCAGGCTGCTGCGTTCTCCCGGCGCAGAAGAAAGGCAAAGTCTGAGAGGCTAAATGAAGGTTCATGGTGAACCCTGCCGATGTTCAAAAGTGTCTCTCTGTTGTAATGTACTGCGTGAGTGTGTTGAATGTCCAAAATGAACAATAAAATAGCAAAAAATAGAAAAACACGGGAGAGTGTCACAGAGACGTCTGCCACGGAGGGCGCCATCTTTGATATGATATTCTATCCTATTGATATGGACTTGTCCGCGTCAAGACTTGTCTATTATAGTACATTTTTACATGCAATGAGAGTGAGGTCCCACATCGGTGTGGTTCCTAGTTTACCCATTGAGATAAGGAAGCCGTATCAAGGCTGCAGAGCCGGAGCTAAGATCAAAGCCAAGCGGTTAGCAAGAAGGTGGCGATTCAAGCCGGCGGTGCCTTCTATGATCATGGGGATTCGTGAATTCGCTACCGGACAAGATCAACAAGATGGCTGCGCTCACAAAGCCTTCAGGGAGGGCAGCTTATTGTGCTTTACTGAAACGTGTCTAACAGCAAGCGTCCCAGATGCTAATGTGGAGCTAGCTGACTTCAGCATAGTCAGAGCAGACAGGACACAAGAGCCCAGTGTCCCATTACGGCCTTCAACATGTATGAATTTAACACTTGTATGATTCACTGCTCTCCATTTTGTTGCATTTCACTAGTTTGAGTTTCAAGTTCAGTCTGTACAGTACAGATACATAAGTACAGTATATATTATCAGTTTCTCAACAGCAAAACATAAACAGAAAACAATTGAGAACCACAGCCGTAATGAAACACATTAAGAATTTGAAGAATGGAAATGCATCACTTCATAAAGAAATGGATGGGCTGGAAGGAAAAGCGTAAACGTTAAAGAAGCAGAATGATGAAAAGGATCGCATTATATTGCAAATGACGTGCAGAGTGGATGATTTGGAGCAGTCGACGCACATGAACAATCTAATTGTGATTGGGCTTCGTATAACACGCAGGTCTTATGCAAGTGCAGCTGACAACGACGGAGGACACGATGTTGCTCCAGCAGAGCAACAGGTGGCCACATTTTTGCAGTCAGAGGGGGTAGATGTGGATGTCGACAACATGGATACATGCATCCACGTCTGGCAGGAGCAACCACACCACACCTGTCATCATCAGAAATATCAACAACAGAAAAAAACAAGGTCGCATTGGTGAGGCAGAGGAGTAAACTGAAAGAACCAAACAATGAGCATCAATGAGCATCTGACAAAACGCAATACTGACATCAGCAAGAAGGCACACGACTTAAGGAAGCAGAGGAAGATTCAAGGCGCTTGGAGCGCCAACTGCAAAATCAACATCAAGTTAAATGGACGACCAGAGGACGCCAAAGTACTTGGAACTGGACAAATATTGAAGATTGCATCACATCAACTACAAAGAAATTAAGACACAACTCACAAAGACTTGATGCAGCTGTGAAGTCCACATTGCCGACGTTCTATTTGTTTTTTATGTTTTACTAATTCAAAATTATTCCTATTTATTAACTATTCATTCCCAATTTATCATTTTTCCCAGTTGTATTCATTCCCTTAATACTGCACAAGGTGTATCGTGTCATTATTTTAACTCCTATTTGCTTCTTGGTTTTTTTAACACCATTCTTTCCTTTCGTAGAGGAAGTGGGAAAAAAATGTAAATGACAAATGTCGGAAAGTGAATAATTGCAAGTGTCAACAAGTAGAATGTAATAGACATGGGACATAGACGTGTCAGAGTTCAAATCGAGTTGCAAGTCTTTGATGATATTGCCAAGTTGATTCCCAAGTCATCAAAATTCTCACGCGAGTCCAAGTCGCGTGACTCGAGTCCAGGCCGCTGCTATCCCTCTGCAGTCCGCAAGATATTGAGAGACGATATGCAGTCGAATATGTTATGTTTCACACCAAATGAACTTTGGGTGTTGAACATGGCTGGCCATCAAAATGAATGAGGAGAACACCAGGACGAACAACTCACTCTAATCCCAGATTATCTCAGAGTCCAATCCAGAAACAGGGGAAAAATTGGCAGAAGAAAGGGGATTATTTGACAGTGGTGGGGGGGATGTGGCGAGCAACTGTCTGTTCATAAACATCACACACATGCTGACACTTACAAAACTTGTATGTAATCACACACATATTGTTGTATGATTAGAACTTGTATATTAGAACATAATACCAAAGCATTGAAGACTGTGGAGCCACTGCACCAACCCACTGTGCTTGTTTGCACCTGGAAAGCCCTCTCCGCATTTGTTAGTTTTACATTGAGTGGAATTCCCCACTTAACTGACACTACTGCAGTGCATCACAACCCAAGGCGCCTTCTGGTCTTTGCTTCTCTGCAAATCTGAGAAAAAAAAAACATCAATTCTTCATTTGCAGACTGGAGTGCATCGTCCGTGTATTGTGGCTTCATGTGTGTGACCTCAGACAACAGCACAAGTCCTGAGTCGATGCAGGCAGAGATTACACAGCAGATAGACGCAGATGTGACATCTGGGATTACAATTAGAGTAATATCATCCATCATGTGAAAGCCTGTTACACTGTTGTGGATGGAAATGAAATGAGATGTCTTTGTTATAATCTGTGAGATGTTCATGTTTTAATTTCCCTACCTTTGATTCCCTCTTCTTTGTGTTTCTATCTGACATATTTTCCTTTTACCTTCATATTTATTTACTTCAACTCATGACTTTTTATTCCGCCCAGCTCAATTTGCACCCTCAACGAAGAGTCCCATTTGCCACACAATAACCACTGCTTCAAGTGAGGGACAGTCTGCCTCAAAGCGGATGAAAAGGTAGGGCGGTCGGCATGGGAGAGAGAGCTCGGAGGCTGCTCAGCTATGGTGCTCGCTGGAGCCCCCCCGCTTCCTGGCTTCCTGACTGACCTTGAGGTGCGGCGCACCTGTTTCTGAACACTTTACATAAGTAAGCGGATAAAGATGACTGCATAAGATGAAAGCAGTGTGCTGCAGTTGTTTAATAGAGATGAGAATGGGTTCTATTTACTATCACGTAATAAGGAACTTTAGTAAAAATACAATAATCATCACCCTGTTCAAATTATTTGACTGTTGTACCTTCCTAAAAAGAAACACTGTAAACCAGGTGTGTCCAAAGTGTGACTCAGGGGCCATTTTTTGGCAACAGCTTATTCAAAACATAAAAGTTGTTATTAATGAGAAACATTATTAGATATTACATATTAGAATTTGCTGCATCACCTATAACATAAGGCTTATATAGCTTATAGTGCAATATACTGACCTACATGGGATTGTTTTTTTGTCATTTTTAATGATTGTTTGTCTAGATGTGCCCTGCGATTGTACCCCGCCTCTCGCCCGAAGTCAGCTGGGATAGGTTCCAGCATATCCACGACCCTAGTGAGGATAAGCGGCATAGAAGATGGATGGATATTGTTATATTTTATTAAATACAGTAGCTCCTCACTTTCTGCGAGGGTAACGTTTGGCAAAAAAAACCTGCATAGTTGATATGTGCATTAAAATGTATATTTTTGAAGACAGCCCACTTCAGTTTGCTATATATGTGTCACTTTTCCGTCTCGCAGCAACTATAATGTGATCAGGGGCTGTCAAATAAAGTGTGAAACCTTAACATGTGACGAAAAAACATTATGAGTGAAGCATAAAGGCATAAACATGTAAAAATTGTGCAGCGATCCACTGTAATATGTAATGCACTGACCTTAAAACTGTGTTTTCCAGTCATGCTAGTATTATTATGTTCAATCAAATATTGTGATGTGACAATTTAAAAGCAAAAAAAATTGTGCATTTCAGTTTTGGTTTGTGGTCTTCAACAGTCCGCTGTCCAATTGTTCAGAGAGCCCTGTAATCCAGCCTTAGATGGGAGTCGTGCAGCACGGCCTAATAGGATCGCAGTATTAACAATAGCACCAGCTGTTGCAGGGCCCCCTGTCGGCCACCAGGAAGAGTGTAAGGGCGGGGGTGAGGCATTGAGACAGGGGAGGGAGGTGATTGACGGTGATCAAGAGGTTGTCTGTGTGATGCTGTCAGTCTCGTGTGGAATAACCTGGGAAGCAGCTCGGTTAAGAAACTGCGGAAGTGCATACTTCTTTTTTTTTTTGGACTGATTGGTTTTATTTACCACCCGCTCCAACTAACCAAACTTTACCTTTTTTTGTCTTCGCTTTAGTTTCATCACACCACCTTCTATGCAGCCCTGATTGAAACTGTGGTGCAACCAGGCCTTCCGACAAGTGCACAGGTGGTTGTCGGCTGTGCACTCGAGACTTTATATGGCTGAATAATCCACAGTAGGGGTGGGGGGTCTACTTTGGTGGGTTTTTGGGGTTGTTTTTTTTTTCGTCTGAGGAGGGTTTACCAAATCCCATTCAGGAACCAAGCAGCTTTAGGAGGAGCTGGTGGAGGATGGCAGTGGCTCTGGATGAAGTGTGGGGGCGGGTGAAGAATGTCTGCAAGCAGAATGGTCTGCTCATCCTGTCTGTGCTTGCTGTGGTAATTGGCTGCCTGCTTGGCTTCTTCCTCAGAGGCAAGCAGCTCTCCGAACAGGTCAGTCAATTCAGTGCCTCCTGTTTACGGTGAACTCCAGCACAAGTTACACACACTTCCCTCTGAAGTACCCCGCCACACCTGTTTCTCTTTTCAAACGATGAAAGATGCCACTGCTGCTGATATAAGGGATTACTCATTTTCCACATTCCGGATATTAAAGGCAAGAGACCTGGCTTCACCTCTTCTCAAGCAGACAGACACATCCTGCAAATACGTCAGGGCAAATAAAGTGTGTCGACAAACCAAAAATACTAAGAAATATGGCCAAGGTACTTGAATTCTAATAGCGTCAGAACAACAATCTCTAAGAGCGGTGAATGTCCATTCCCATGAGCCTCTCAGACTGCCTACAGCTGCTGAGGGACTCATCTATGGATAGAGATTCCCGGTGAAGAGATTAGTAGTCAATCACTCACAGGGACATCAGGTCAAGAACATACCGTCATGTTGACTTATATAATTCACGCAACACAGAATGCGCTGTGGATTGAGACAGTTGTCATTCTGCATGGCTTCTGTGCGTATTCTCCTTACGCCTGTAAAAGGCATTCGAAATAAGACAAAAGAATAGAAAGATTCTAGGGTGCCAACTTAACAGCGCCAAAAAAGAAAGTCAAGTGCACGGTACTTAAAGTGGAGCCTCGGTTAGCATGATCTGCCTCGGTTTGTGTACATTTCCCGATTAGCGTTCAATATGGCGTGTTATTAATACAAACTGCGTTCTGAATGTATTTTTATCACAAGCCTTGTCACTACGCAATTCGTATTGGAAATGCAATCAATTTTTCAGCAGTCACATGTTAGGCATAATCTACGCCATCTATTTTACGGCAGCAATCTATGTAAAAAAAACGTATGAAGATTTGAGAAATGATAACAGAATATAATCGATCTTTTCTTTTCTTGTATCATATCCATGGTGTAAGTGGATAATTTAGGTCATCTTTTCTTGGTTCCATAAATTATTTAAAGTTTGTTTCGTCACTGAAATAACACACACAAAAGCATTTGCTAGGAAGATACAGTATGTTTGGTGAGAAAAAAAAACCCTAGCTGAATCCTCTTGATGAATCCATCAATGCACTCTGCTTATGGTTGTTTACATCCAAATATAACAACATTTTATGTGTTTTATGTTATTTGATTACGTGTGTTTTACGTAACCGGATACGACGCTTATGTCTGCGCTACATGCATTGCGTAACTTTTTACGTAGGTCAGTCTTGGTGAATAAGGATGATAGAAACATTCGCATGCTAGCCAAGTCTTTTAATAATAAGTCACCAATAAAATAACCCCCCAATGCATTACATATATGAAGTATGGTTATTGGCCTTTTATGTTCATACATTTAAAAAATAATAACTACCACAGCAAGTGACGTCACAGCAGAGCTTTCGTAAAAATTTGCTAAAGGAGGAAGTGACGTATGTGTCTCGCATGTGCAGAAACGATTGCGTTTCCTGGACGGATTGCGTAGTGACAAGCCTATTACCTTGCTAGTACATAGAAACAGGAACCAGAAGTCAACTCCGTCTCCCCTCTATGATGTCATGCGCGTTTGATTCTGTAGTTCTTTGCTGCCACAAGTCTCAAAAATGTTAACACGAAACGTGTTTATCGTTCTACAGTTATACTTTTACATGCATCAAAAATTCAAAATGCATATACAGTATATGGCGAATTAAAGGGCAGCGAGATCACCACCTTCGTGTTTTGCCATGAGTCATTTCTTTAATTCAATAGTGTTTCTCACCTACTTGATCAAAATGCAGGCAATTGCAACTTTTTTTTGGCTCCGTTTTGGGTTATTTTGCATCAAAACAAAAGCAGAGACCTGAGGTGAGAAACACTACTGAATTTAAGAAATAACACCAGGGCGGTGTCCGTGTTGATCTCACTGCCACATCGTGTCTTTGGCAACAATTACGTCTTCAATGAAGGTAAAGGCGGCGTTAAATGTTCATTTATGCCTTTCATTCATCGTTTCTATGCATTTATATGCATTTCCAATTGTTTTCTGCATGTAAAACTATAAAAACCTGTTTTGTGTTAACATTTTGGGCTTTCTGGAGCGGATTAATTGAATTTACATTATTTCCAATAGGAAAAATTGCATTGGTTAGAGTAAGCGTCATTAAGAGTCGGACCCTTTGGAAAAAATTGATGATCGCTACACAAGGTTCCACAGTAGGACATTAATAAAGCAACAATCCTAATTAACGTATACAATATTCAGCATTCAACATTCATAAATATAAATATGCAGATTGTTAGTAAAAATTTTGCCAAAAAGAGGCAGGTTTTTTTTGGCAGAAAACACACGTCAGTCACCCTTAGTTGACAGTAATTTAGAAGTACACGATAATACAGGTAAAATGTACAGCATATATGTACCATCGTTACAACTTTTTCATGTTTATGTCTTTAAGCTTCACTGATCATGTTTTTTTTGTCAAGTGTTGAGATTTCCGACTTTGTTCAGCGGTCCTTGAATGCACCATAGTTGTACTATTAGCGTACACTTGTTTTGTGCTGGATCCCCGCTTACTAACAACAAGTTAAACTTTTAGAATGGATTGTTTTGTCAAAAGGGAGAAAAATAACTAGAGAGCGCAGACCTCTGCCAAGCGCCATAGTTCCGCCCCCATATTGTGATTCACACCAAAATAATAATAAATAATAATTTTTTGGATCAGTCTTTGATATTTTGTAGAACCGGTTGGGAATTTTTTCTGTATTTTTTTTCCAACTGCTCTGACCATTTTTTGTTGAGTTATACGCACAAATGCCGAAAATGGTCCTATCTCGCAATGTTAGAAAATTTTATTTTAAATTCCTGGATCCAGAGGGTGATCTGCATCACCCCCAAATTTTAATAAGTTCTTCCATTTCCCATTTCCAACAATTCCTGAAAATGTAATCCAAATCCATTTAAAACTTATTTTGAACACAAACAAAAAAATAAAATGATAAATGCCGGCAAAAACATAACCTCACGCTTGCGCTTGGCGGAGGTAACAAACTGGGTCTTGGGAACGATGGCTATGTGAGTTAGTAACCTTGCAACCTAATGTACAGAATGGACTATTTCACTGCTAATTGATCCCAACGGGATGGACTGTTAGCATATTTGAACAAATTGGAAGTCGACCATTGTCGACTTCGGTGGTTGGACATATTTTCTTCTACGGGGGTCAATATGTTGAGCGTTTGCTCAACATATGAGCAAATGCATCACAGTAAATATGCCAGGATTAGCTTTGATGTCCTCAGGCAGGCACCACAAAACACATACATTTATAAATGACACCATACATAAAACATCATAAAACCAAAAAAAGATGAAACAAATATACAATACATTTACAGACAACATTACACCTGTATAACTTACAAGACCAGTTACGGTAAACATAAAACTTTGTTAAGCAATATAAAGAATTATCAGCTGGGAATGGACATTACCCATGAGCACAGGACTGGTCTGCCTTTAACCACCGTTTTAGTGTTTTCTTGAAGGTTAGGTAATTGCCACAGTTTCTAACATGAGCTGGTCGTGCGTTCCATGACTGTGTGTCTCTGACAGAAACAACCATTTGGCCAAATGTTGTCCTACGTCGCCGTATGTTACAGTCACCCCTGGTTAACGATCTCGTATTGGCTCGATTGCTATTTTTCTTCTGTATAAAAAACTTAAATGTTAGGTTTGAGTCAGACCACGCCCAGATACTTAAACTGGTTCGCCACATCTAAACTTTCACCATTAACTAAAACAGATGCTTGTTTTTGAGCCAATAGGACCATTGACTCCATTGATGCCAGTTGACTTTCCAGGGTAGACCATGGACTGGCCAGCAGTCAGTCACAGGGTACATACAGACCATTCACACCCACATTCACACCTATGGACAATTTACAGTCGCCAATTCGCCTAAAATGCATGTGCTTAGACTCTGGGATATGCAAACTCCACATTGAAATGTTCCAATGGAGATTCAAACCTGGCTGCCCTGACTGTGACGCAGACAAGCTAAGACCACATGTTGTTCATTAACTTCCACTTAATTGACACACCAATAAAATGACTGTTGTCGGTCTGTTGACACAGGAGGTCATCAAACACCTCCCCCACTCTCAGCGTAAGCAAGAAAAACACAACAAGGAAAACAATGTAACTGCACCGCGCGGACATACAGTACATGCCTACACACTAATATACACGCAATATTATTTTACGCTATTTTCATAACCCGCAAGGCATTCCGGGTAACTAGTATACACTAATCCCCCATTCATCGCATGTATTGGTTCAAGACCTGACCGTGATAAGTAAATTTTCACAAAGTAGGATTCACTATTTCTAAATGGAATATTTTCTTTGTGAGAGCATAGAAAACCTGCTCATGACCATGTAAATACACTTTTAGACATGAAATAACACCCTTATTGCCACCTTCACACTCGTATTATCCAATATAGTAGACAGAATAACAGAAAATAGGACATACTAGAATATTAAACATAAATAAGATATTACATAGACTCACACATGAGCATTGGGAGATTTGCTTGTTTTTTTTCCCGGATAGCGTACTTCCTGCGGTGGCTGTTGTCTCATCAATGTAACATTACTGACACCAAGTGACCAGTGGAGAACATTGCATATTATATCTTTGAATGCGTCTTCTGAATGCCTTATATTTGTATTTTCATTCATTTAGCCGTTTTTATGCTTGAAAATTTTGGCCAAGAATACGCAACATTTCCTTAAATATGCTTTTTTTTATTTTTTACTTCAACAGCGTTAATGTATTTGTTTTGAAGAGTGAAGCCACAAAATTCTAACCGCAAAGTGGCGAGGGACGACTGTAAAATGGTATTGTTTTGCATATATACCGATGTGTGAGCATCTATTTCGATACCCAGTTGCAGTTAGATTGTATTATTTTTGGTCGCACCGTGAATGAGGTAGGCATTTGGGTTGATAAGCTCCTGTCGGTTTGTGTTGTGTGAGTAAGGGTGTCAATATCACTTATTAGTAGCTCCAACAGATTGTTACGTGAAGTGAATTAATGAAGGGCACTGTTACAACATAGTAATAAAATGCATAATAATTGCTACTGTCGCCAGTGGTACTTATTGGCTTGCTCTACTTTTTTCTTCGAAGGGGAGAGAGGGCTTTTAATGATAACTGCATGAGAAGTTAAACATGCCTGGTATGTCTGCACTGTGTTAATATGCCAGCGCCAGCAGCCTCAGACTATATGTATACAGGCCATGGGAATACACTCCATGCTAATTAAAATACCATGCAAATGCTACACACACACACACACATACACACACACAGCCTTTGGCCCTAAAAGTTTTTTAGTGCTCGCTCATTGTGTTGCACAGATGGACTGCTCTAGTTACGTTTTAATCAATTTTATTCTTGTTTTGTCAGTGCAGTACTCTACTATAATTATTATAACCATAATAGCATGTTTTTCAAAATAAGAACAAAAGGAAACATTGATCCACTTTGCATTCATAGTTGCCTTCCTGAAAATGTTTGTATTATTGCAAGTAGGGATGCTCCGATCGATCGGCCACCGATCAGTATCAGCCGATTTCCGTAAAAAAATCGGCGATCACAAAAGCTGGTCACAGCCGGCAGCGAGCCTTTCGTGCAGCGTAGCATCTTGACCTAACTAACGTCTTTGACAGTATCGTCCTCACACTTCCTTCTAAACAAAAACAACCATGTCTGCCTTGTGGAACCTAACCTAAAATAATTGAACTGCTGAGCAGCCTTTCTCAGCGGCGGAAGACACCGTGTTCATCAAAGTTTCCTAAAAGAAGGCGTCTCATGCTCTGGAAGTTTCAGAGTGATATATGTTGTCTTCAGAAAGTACGTAAAATATGTTTTTGTCTAAATAAAGGTGATTTTATGGTTCCTTTTTTCATATCATATATCGCCAGGAATTCTGGGTCCCGTAAAAAAAATCACATTATCCTCATTATGGTTGCAGGGTATGCTGTAAAATGTGTAAGTAATCCATGTGATCAGTATCAGGATCGGCCAAATTTCAGTCCAGGATGATCTGTATCGGAATCGGTAGCATACAACCCTGATCGGAGCATCCCTAATTGCAAGTAATGCAGTTTTCCAATTGTTTCCTTTACAGTGAAACCTCGGTTAGCGTACACTCCGGTTAGCGTGTTTTTCAATTTTGCCTCGGTTTGCGCACATTTTCCAGTAAGCATACAATAAGGTGTGTGTTTTGTCGTTATTAATACACTGCATAAGGCCAACCGTGTTCTTAATGTATTTTTGTATCACAAAACGTCCTTGTTGGCAGCCTATTAGCTTACCAATACGTGAAACAGGAAATGGCAGTCAGCTCTGTCACCCTTCTATGATGTCATCAATGGGTGACTCTTTGTTAATTAACACAGTTACGCCACAAGTGTCAAAAATGTTAGCACAAAGCATGTTTTTCTAGTTTTACAATTATAGTTTTACATGCAGAAAACAATTCTAAAATGCATATAATTGACAAATTAAGATTTAAGGTTACTTTCATTGAAGACGTTGTTGTGGACAAAGATGGGGATGTGGCAGCAAAATCAACAGGGACACCATCTTAGTGTTTTGCTACGAGTAGAAATGAAAAGGAGATCGACACAGACGGCACCTTCATGTTTTGCCGATTCTTTAATTAAATAGTGTTTCTCACCTTCTTTATCAAATATTGGCATTTGCAACTTTCTTTGGATCCATTTTGGGTTATTTTGTAGCCGTGATAAAAAAACAAAACAAAACAGGAGACTTGAGGTGAGGAACACTATGGAATTCAAGAAATAACATTCAGTAAAAACACGAAGGTGGTGGCTTTCATTTGTCATTTATATGCATTTCGAATTGTTTTCCGCAAACTATAATTGCAAAACCATTTTTGGCTTTCTGAAATGGATTAATCAGATTGAGATTATTTCGTACTGGAGAAATCGATTTGGTTAGAGTACGTTTCGGTTAGAGTCTGACCTTCTGGAACGGATTTATGATGCTAAGCGAAGTTCCACTGTACTGTAGTACTGAAAATACGCACATACTACATTGCCTTGAGACAATTACGTTTGAGTCCATTTATTCTGTTTTTTCTTGCAGGAGGTGAAGTACTTTCAGTTTCCTGGAGAGCTGCTTATGAGGATGTTGAAAATGCTTATATTGCCACTTGTCGTTTCCAGGTAGGCGCAACACATGTCACACATCCGCTACACACATGAATGACTCCGTATGCTTTCAGCATGCGCTATGTCATGAGTGTCCATTTGTGGCCCGCAGCTCCATTTTTACTGGGCCCCAGGGAACATTTTATATGTAAAATGAAACATGATACATGATAAAGGAAGATTCGGGCCACACGAAACAGAGAAAAACTTGAAATATTAAATGTTTGAACAAAATATCACACTGACAATAATAATTATCAAACGTATTTAGCAGCTTAGCATATTTTCAACTACACTGGAGTGGTTTTTAGCTTGTTTAATATAAAATTAAATAAAACAAAGAAAAGTAAATACAGTGGATCCCCGGCACATGACTTCAAAGTCACAGATTTTTGGTAAAAAAAAAAGTTGATTCCGGACTATAGGGCGCACCGGTATGTAAGTCACACCGACTAAATTTAAAGACAAAAAAGATTTGTACATATACACTTACAGTACACGTGTCTGTAAGCCGCAGGTGTCCATGGGATATTTAGTACACAGAAAGATTTTATTAACATTTGATTAAATAAATACTTTTTCCAAACAGCACCGAACATTGCGTGTAACATGAATAGTTAAACACTGGCCTACCAGAAAAGTCATTCAGTGCCGTCGTCGTCCTCCTCCTCCTGGGAACTAAAACCACAAAGTGTACTTCTTCAGCATCACAACTGAGCAGCCTCATAATTCCTTCATCACACACTTTGTCAGTCTCTCTCTCTCTCTCTTTTGTTGTTGATCTTTGTGTTTTGTCTTGGGGCCATTAGCCATTTAGCTTGAGCTAAAGCTCTTCATCATGCAGAAGTCCAGCCTTTCGAAACTTGTTGGTGATAGTGGACGGTTGGCGGTCCGAGCAGTCCAAACAGAAGCTGTAGTAATTCCACACTTGATCAAATTTACTTAAGATGTGTTATAGGTCACTGCATAAGACTTCTTAACGTGGTATTAGCTTCCACTTCACTCTTCCACGTCACTACTTCCCGAAGCTGCACGTTAAGTATCATGGGAAATGTGTTTTTAGCCACAAATTAACCGCATCACTACACAAGCCGCAGGGTTCAAAGCGTGAGAAAATAGTAGCGGTAAATTACGGTAATTTTTTTTTGGGTCGTTTTTTTTTTTGCAGAAAACACATAGAATTCTCTCTGTCTGTAATAATTTAGAAATATGTGAATCACGCATCCATGTACCACTGTTAAAAAAGCCCACAATTTTTACATGTTCATGTCTTTATGCTTCACTGATAATGTTTTTTTGAAATTTCACACTTTGTTCAGAGGTTCTTGAATGCACCGCAGTCACTCTTATTGAAAATGTTGATCCAAAATCATACCCTGCAGTGTGAACATAGTCCTTGACTATTTTAGGCTCAAAGCTCTTAGTTGCCTGCATGAGGTCACTGATGTCCAATACAAAAAAACCTCCAAAAACAAATCAGGCAAACACACCGGTTACATGCAGGGTGCTTTGTGCAATAAGCTACTTACAATTTATGCACCAGTAAAGTCTGGATGAGAAGTTAATCCATCCTCCCTCCCGCTGTCTATCTCTCTCTATGCCAGTGCTTTTGTGTCTTCATGCTTCATGTCAAACCTGAGGCACGTGAGAGCAAGAGACATTAATTACAGCTAATCTAAAATAATACATGCAGGCAGGGAGCTGGAGGAAGCCTTACTGTCCTTGGCAAACACTCAGCTTGTGTACATCATAGTAGTCTCTCTCTATTGATGGACACGGCAGAGTGTGTCGAGTTAGTGATGCACAGATCGGCCGGTTGACACAGTGCATGGTTCAGTAGGGCTTATCTGTGGGTGAAATATCTGACCCGGCCCTATAGCCTGTCTGTCCCCATTTTTTTTCCCCTCCCAACGCCATCTGCGCACCAGCCAAAGAGGAAACCAGATTATCCCATGGACGCGTCATGCAGAATCAATGGTCCCTCCACTTACTACATCAAATGCTTTCTTTCCTACGCGTCAACAAATGAGGGACAGACTCATAGGAGCAATTTGAAGTATTAAACTTAGTAAAGAAAAGAAGAAAAATGGAAGAACAAGAAGTGTGCCGTGAGTTGGCTACGCATTTTCTGCAAGTATGAGGACTGCTGCGAACAAAGCAAACAATGTGCTCGTGAACGAGCTGTGAAAGTCACAGAGGTTCCTCTCCGGCAGTCTGAGAAGAATTTAAATACACATAAATATGTTTTGCCAGTAATTCCATCTGTTTCCATCTTTTCAGGCCTAACTAATGAGTTATTGCACTACAGTTACCAAATGACATGTCTACATCCTGTTAAGGCAAGAGGAAATGTACCAAACTCGAGTGTGAATCAAAGCACTCACATTAGCGAAACAAATTGGACACTGTGTGTCCAAGTATGGGCCGCATGTGGTTAGCATGTTGGCCACACAGTCAGGAGATCTGGAAGACCAGGGCTCAAACCTCCGTTGGGCATCTCTTTGTGGAGTTTGCATGTTCTCCCCGTGCGTGCGTGGATTTTCTCCGGGTACTCCTGTTTCCCCCCACATTCCAAAAAATTAATTGGTGACTCTAAGTTGCCAATAGGTATGAATGTTTGTTTGTCTATATGTGCTCTGCGATTTGCTGGCGACCAGTCCAGGGTGTACCCCGCCTCTCGCCCAAAGTCAGCCGGGATGGGCTCCAGCATACCCATGACCCCAGTGAGGATAAGCGGCATAGACGATGGATGGATGGAGGGTGTCCAAGTATGAGTACACTTTTAGCTACAGAGGAATTCATTACAGCACACAGAGTCAGCAACTCTTCCTGCTCATCTGAAGAGGAAGAGGGATTACATTTACTCATCTCTAGTGAGTGATTCTTTGCTTTAGGATTAAGTACCTTGAACAAAATGGTCAGGCTTTGCACTGTACATATCAGAAGTGGGAGAAAGTCAGTGTTTTGCAAGTCTCAAGTAAGTCTCAAGTTTTTAATCTCAAGTCTCGAGTCAGGTGTCTAGTAGAAGTGGCGAATATCCAAGTCACGACAGCACAGGTCGAGTCAAGTCCGAAGTTATAAGCTTGAAATTTTTCGAGCCCTTACAAGTCATAAGTATTGTTTAGTGTCAAGTACAAAGTCATTGATGTCAAAGTACAAGTCAAGTTGCAACTTGTCAAGTCGACTGCAAAGTCATCAAAATTGTGACTAGAGTCTGACTTAAGTCCAAGTAGTATGACTCCAGTCCTCACCTCTGGTAAATAATAATAAACACAGCACACACATTCTCTCTATAGATAACATAAAGGGAGTGACACTGTGGAACACAAGTAAACACAACTGACAAACCTGAGCGGCAAAATCATCAACTTTGATGAAATGCTGAATGGATGTCTTTGGTCCAACTGACAAAGCAAGTCAACACTTACACCTGAACATACAGATAGGAGTTTTTAGCTCAGGTAGACAGAATTCTGGCATTGCTCGGCTTTTAAAAAAAGCCAAAAGCCCCATTTTCTTTGAGATGGACTTCACGCTTTAGAGTGCGCCGACACATTAGACATTGCACTGCAAAATGAAGTCAGGATACCCTCATTCCCTTTCATTGTTGTTTGCTCAGTTGTTGTTTGTTGGTGTCTTGTCTGGAAGATCTGGGTTCGAATCTGCGCTGGCCATCTCTGTGTTCTGTATTGTTGCTGGTTTTGCTGTGACAATTATGCCAAATTGATGTGGATTACACTACAAAATGCCATAAATAGTGTTTAAATAGTGAAATAATATGTCAATATACAAGCAGTGGGCCGCACGGTGGCCTAGTGGTTAGCATGTTGACCACACAGTCAGGAGATCGGGAAGATCTGGGTTTGAATCTCCATTGGGCATCTCTGTGTGGAATTTGCATGTTCTCCCCGTGCGTGGGTTTTCTCCGGGTACTCCGGTTTCCTCCCACATTCCAAAAACATGCATGTTAGGTTAATTGGCGACTCTAAATTGTCCGTAGGTATGAATGTGAGTGCGAGTGATTGGTTGGCGACAAGTCCAGGGTGTACCCCGCCTCTCGCCCGAAGTGAGCTGGAATAGGCTCCAGCATACCCGCGACCCTCGTGAGGATAAGCGGCATATAAGATGGATGGATGGATATACAAGCAGTTTATCTTTTCATGTACAGTATCAATATCTTGTTATATTAATAAGTTCCATGTGCTTCCATTATAATTCCAGTGATGTGCGGTGAGGTTCATGGCTGGTGAAGCACAGACTCCTTTACAGTTTTTTTTTTTTATGTTAATACAGGTTGCGAATTAAGAGGATAACTTGTAAACTATCTTTCATCAGGAAAAGCTCTGATACTGTTGTAAATTTCTGATCGCACTCTGTTAAGCTTGGATATATAATCCTCCATCTTGCCAGTGAAATTCAAAGCATAAAAATGTTTTGAATGCATTTGACAGCTGCTCCCCAGCTGGTGCTGCTGCTGTCAAACCTTACCCCCAAAATACAGTGGCTTTTTCCTCTCCATGGAAGGATGGCAGTAAAAACCACCTTCTAGCTGTGTATTCTATTGTCTGATTAGCAACAATAATGATTCTTCTAATAATGATAAGTGGAAACGGTAAGCAGGGATTGCGCACTAAGCTGAAAAGAGACACTCTGCCCTCAATTTGACGAGGAAATGCGCATATTTTTAATTCAGAAATGTTAAAAAAATGATTGGAATCATACAGAAAATATATATAATACAGTTCAGTGGACAAATATTATGTATGTTATCGTTTTTTGTTTTTTGTTTTATCCTCATCGTGACAGGTGAGGCTACCTGTCATCATGAAAAATGAGCGTCCGTCACTGCGGATTCCCTTCATATGACTTCCCATATGTTGTTTATATACAACACATGGGGGTCTCCAAAGTGACTCCCGCAGCCTTTTGCGTTGGGTCGCGGGGCAGAGGGGTTTCATTGAAAGGTCTTATTGCTTATCATTTTATAAAAAGGCCAGTGTGTGTGTGTGTGTGTGTGTGTGCGTGTGTGTGTGCGTGTGTGTGTGTGTGTATGGCTGCCCAAAACTGCTCTCCTGTAGTTCTTATAAAACCAACAGCCTAATCTTAAATGTCTGGACACCACTCTGCAGGTTGTATTGATTTGTCTTCTTGCATGCAAGCTTTATTATTAAATTGTACCCCTTATTGTCCTGTCTCTTGTCTGCTAAAAGGATAGCATTTTTCCCTTTGACGAGAAGAAAATTTGGACAAAATTTTAAGTACTGGTTCAGACACTGTATAAGCACCGATTTGGCACCGGTATCAGATAACGTCTAAACGATACCAAATACTACTGTCCAACCACCACAAACAGACAGTCATTCGCATTTATAAACCAATGTAGTCGACACTGGAGGCAGTGACTGGGGTGAAGGAAGCTGGCTTCCGACCACCGACGCTCTGGTTTCTGCACAACCTGCTTTACCTCCTGAGCCTCTGCCGCCCACTGGTGCTATGCAAAAAGAGCATTAAAACCTGATCTATCAGTTCCTAGAGATAGTTTTGCCAATGAAAAAGCATCAATAGCAACTAGGTACCATGTATTGGAACAGAGGCAGGATACAGTCTATCCCTGTGAGCAATAAAAACACAAGACCGACACTTTATTGAGCCTGCTTCTGAATCACCATATCCAAATGTGTCCTCCTCTTCCCCACAAGAGACCCAGCAGCTTGGCTTGTTGCTGTGTGGTGTTAGACCCACCCAAGACTGTATAGTTGATCCTGTTCTGCCAAGAAGCAGTGTGCCACCCTGATGAGTAATCTGTGCGCTGCAGTTTTGAAAATCACTTGCTGATGAAGTAACTGCAGGAACAGGCTCCAGTTGTGATGAATCACCATGGAGGTTGCCACTGACTACAATCACAGAGACTATAGGGAAAGCAAGACCATGTGATGATGCTGAATACTGACATTTTTTACTTTAGTGGTTATTAAAGCTGTTGCACTGTAATACAATATACAGAAAACGCAGTGGTACCTCGGTCACCCACGTTTTTTGGTTAACATCCAAAATTTTTGCTAAAATTTTACTTTGGCTTGCGTTCATACGCTTGTTTAGCGTACAAAATACCGTGCGGTTTGTTTACGCCGCCATCTGTTTGTCAACAATGCCAAACACAAAACAAAATGATACTGGCTCTGGATCTACGGACTCAAAATCTGATAAAAAAACAACTTTAGGATTCGAAGACACCAGAGATTACTCTTTTACAAATAATGTGAGACACTGACAATCTGAAATCAAAATCAGTGCAGAATTCTGCAAACATAAGGACGGATACATCACTTCTGAAAGCAGAAATTAACCTTAATCACGATAACCTCCATGAAATGATCATAGATGTCCTTTTTGGTGTCACAAAAGAAAACAGTGCATTGAGCAAGGCTATCCAAGCACTAAGAGAAGAGGTCAAGAAGTTGCAAGATGAAAATGCGGACTTGAGCGCTGCTCTTAAAGAGGTTAAAAACCCTGTAGAAGATGTCAAGGCTCTGCAGGACGATCTTACGGTATTATTGAATGACAATGCTGCCATGCGCGCTGCTCTTAAGGAAGCTAAAAACCCTAAAGAAAATACAGTATTATGCAAGGATGTTAGGTTTCCACAGGATGATATCAGAGCATTATTGGAAGACAATGCTGCCTTGCGCTCTGCTCTTAAGAAGGCTATAAACCCTATGGAAGCTGTCTCGCGCACTGCTCTTAAGGAGGTTAAAGACCCCACGGAAGAAAATACAGCATTATGCAATGCTATCAACATGCTACGGGATGATATCAAGGCACTATTGGAAGGACAACGCTGCCTTTTGCACCACCCTTGAGGAAGAGAAAGAAGCAAAGTAAAAAATATCACGAAGCAAATGAAAATCTTAACTGACGAGATGGTTCAGAATTGTATTGTATTGTATTGTATTGTATGTACTTTATTTATCCCACAGCGGGGAAATTTACTTGTTACAGCAGCAAGCAAGCAAGACAAGTAAAGAGAACAGTGTAAAGAAAGCATAGTGTCTACAACATGGTTCAGGTGGTGCAGGTGTTGTAGAACCTGACAGCGGTCGGTATGAAGGACCTGCGGAACCTCTCCTTCTTACACCGTGGGTGTAACAGTCTGCTGCTGAAGGAGCTGCTCAGGGAAACAACAGTGTCATGTAGCGGGTGAGAGGTGTTGTTCATGATGTCAGCTTAGCCAACATCCTTCTCTCCCCCACTTCCTCCACGGAGTCCAGAGGACCGTCCAGGACAGAGCTAGCTCGCCTGATCAGTCTATTTATCCTGCTCCTGTCCCTGTCCGTGCTGCCCCCTCTCGAGCAGCCCACAGCATAGAAGATGGCTGAGGCCACCACAGAGTCATAAAAGGTCCGTAAAAGAGTCCTGCACACACCAAAGGACCTCAGTCTCCTCAGCAGGTGAAGGCGACTCTGGCCCTTCTTGTAGAGGGCGTGGGTGTTGATGGACCAGTCCAGCTTGTTGTTAAGGTGAACACCCAGGAATTTGTAGCTGTCTACCAACTCTATGTCCGCTCCCTGGATGTTCACCGGTGTAAAGTGAGATGTTTTCCTCTGGAAGTTAATGATCATCTCCTTTGTCTGCAGTGTACATTGAATGCACGAATGGATGATGTGATCCTCACAGGGCTCCAAACCACACCCAGGTCCAGTGATGTTCCTTCAATAAAGCAACAGATTGCTAACTTCCTACAATCAAAGAAGGTGGATATCAACAGCATCGACACTTGCGTCCCACAATATATATATATATATATATATATATATATATATATATATATATATATATATATATATATATATATATATATTAGCAGTGTCACAGTGCCCTCTACTGGTCAAGCATGTAGCAGTATAAATATGGAGTTACTACAAGGCAAAATACATGAAAATATGGACCAGTCAGCTTGCGTTCGTATCTCCGAATGCTCGCAAGTCGGATGTTCGTAAGTTGGGGGCCTAGTGTATATACATACTGTATATATATATATGCTCTGCTTCTTCCTACTCCTTTTCGGACATGTGGAACTGTGACTTATAACATGAAGCATTCAATGTACACTGTATGCAAAATAAATTAAACCATGACCATCTTGGATCGCGCGGCCGAGACGAAATCTTGCGATACTTGCACATGATCTCGCAACACATCTCTCAACTCAACAGCGTTTGTTTATATCAGATTTGTAGAGAGATACACAACGTAACAAAGACATGGATCACACAGAGAAAGGCGATTGATCGTACAGAGACAAGGGTGCAAGACCTCTGAATTTAACGGCTTAAAGAGAAGACCGTCGTCATTTCAGAGGTGTGTAAATGTGACGGGAATGGCTCCGTCATCGGCTGCGGTGCACACACGGACAACTCCGGTTCCCGCGTATCTGGCGGCGCAACGAGGGTGACACTCGGTGTTTCTGCCTGTCTCCTTTTCCATCCATAACACTGATTTCTGGCTCGAACAACAAAACATAAGCATTCAAACTTACAGTAGCATGCTGGCAGCATCCCGTGTCGAACCCAGCACACGTCACCAGACACCTTAGAAGGCATCCTCACCGACACACTCCTGCAATGTTGCTGCCGCCAGCAGTTGTTTTTTCGTAGTTGTTTTTTTCTATTTCTATATTAAATGTTCATTGGTTCTGGAAAGTTGATATTTAGTTTGATATGTTTTTACATTTTTGCAAATTGTGGTTGTAGCAGAATAGCGTGTTTATCCTGTGTTCTTTTGTTAACTGATGGATTTGTGGGGGGGGGTTCCAACAAAGCTTTGTAAAAGTGACGTTAAATGTTCAGTTGTCATTTGTAATTATTTTGGCATCATTTTCTGCATGTAAAACTCTAATTATTGTCAATAAAATGTGTTTTCCGTTAATATTTTGGCCTTTCTGGAACGGATTAATTGGATTTACATTGTTTTCTATGGGAAAATTTGCTTTGGTTAGAGTCCGTTTTGGTTTGAGTCGGACCTTCTGGAACAAATTAATGATGTTAACCAAGGCACCACTTTACATGATGGATGGATGGATGGATGGATGGATGGATGGATGGATGGATGGATGGATGGATGGATGGATGGATGGATGGATGGATGGATGGATGGATAGATAGATAGATAGATAGATAGATAGATAGATAGATAGATAGATAGATAGATAGATAGATAGATAGATAGATAGATAGATAGAAAGAAAGAAATAAAAAAAAGAATCAGTCATCTGAGCTGCTGGGGCTCAAACCACAAGTTGCCACAAATCATAACCCTCCTTCAACAGTGCTTTGCCTTCTTCTTTATGAGCAAAGGATTACTGTAATGCTCTTGCTCAGCAAAGGTGCAGGAGAGAGCATAAGCCCCATATGCTTCCAGATCTTGCGGCACAGCTACACACTCTTGTGCGCCGCAAAGCAGGCAAACCACTGTAATTTCACCTGGAACACGCGCTTCCATTTTGTCAATCATTTGTCAAATGACATTTTGAAAAATCGGCCATACAATAAATTGGTGAGTTCATAGTCATACCTCAGAATCTCACTTTATTGTTATCCATCCACATGCATTTACACCAGTGGTCCACAACCTTTTTTGACCGACGGACCGGCTTGTGTTCCGGGGGAGGGGGTCGTACATAATAGCGATCTAATTTATCTTTTTTATTATGTATTGTGTCAAGTTCCAGACAAGTTATTCCAGAAAGATGATTACATCGCTGTTTGACGTGTGTGATAAAAGGCAGTGCGCTAGCATGAATTAACTTGAGACAAATGTGCACATTAGCACTCAATAAGTCATCCAAACTTACCTTTATGCATTCCCACATAGTATCAGCATTTGACACCAAATATGAGGTGAAAGAAAAATGGTAAAAATACAGCAGTAGTCTATCTGTGCAGCATGAGAGAAAGTTAGCACACGCACAATGGACATGCGTCAAGTGAGACGGATGTAACAGAGACAATCTGGCCACTTTTCAAAATAAAACATTAAAAAAATGAAATAATGGAAATTATTTTTTCTTTCTGTGCGGCCCGGTACCAAGTGACCCACGGCCCGGTATTTACACCAGTGAGGGGGAATCATCTTTTTTATTGTGGCCCCAATCCCTTAATAATGTTCCTAGTAGGGCTTTTCATAGTTGAACCTGATTCGTTAGATTTTGTCCATAGTTGACAAATCAGGGAACGTTGTTTTGGTTTGGTTTGGTTTGTTTTTTTGAGAGCACAGCTAATGAGGATCCCTACAAATAAACAGATCTCATTTTCCACCTTAAAGAAAAAGGCTAAAACACTCAGATAAACAAATAAACATAGTAGGTGTGCAACAAGAGTCTCTTTATTTATTTAGTGGCACAGAAAGCAAGATGAACAAAAACCGACACAACGTCACTTTCGGCAAATGGGCATGTCGCACACCAGAAAAGTGCACCGAAAACAGAAACGACATGGCTTGCCAAAACTCCACAGTTGAGTTCTAAAATGAAGTTGGCATAACACCCTTACCTGTTTTTAATGATACGCCATAGTAGTTGTTGTCACGTGATACCGTATTTAAGAAGCTGCTCACGCAAGTGGCACTTTGCTTTCTTGGAGTCATCTTTAACCTTTTCAAAATGCTGCAGCCATTATGAGCCAATAAGTCAGTCGATGCTGGCGGTCGTCTTGCACTCACCTCAGCTCCTTTGGATTGTGCAACTGCTGTGGGTGATTTTATTCATGCGTCGTAAGTACAAGTATAGATTTTAACTGCACTTTTTATGGAATTTTGCACATCATCCACAATCCTTCCGTGAAACATGAACACACGTCTTTCCCTTTTCTGTGTGATCTAAAGAGAGAAAAACAGCTAGCGTGAGGCAGCTAACAATGCGCGAATGGGACCTGCTGTACCTATTTCCACTATAAAGCCCTCTTAAAAAAATAAAGCCCTCCAAAAACGGCGACAATGTTCTATGTACATAACGTGACCTGCATGTGAACCAAGCTGTAGTGGCATTATTATTTTAGGAGCTAACACAGAAGTAGTGACACAGCGCCTCACTAACGTTAGCCACCGGATTTACTGCAGCATCGTATGTGAGTGTAGAAAAATTGATGCTAGCTTACAAATCATGCCTCACACGTGTATAATAAAATGTTTTAACAATAAGCCGAAATGTTGATCAGCTAGCGGATATGCTGAATTTAGCAGCTCGACGGGGAGCACAAGGCTCGTGCTGAAAGATCGTGCTGAAGCCATCGCTTCAGTCGGCATCCCACTGAGAGTGGACACTGTAAGTGATTGTTTGTTATTAAGCTCTTATTTTGTCATTTGACATTTAGCACTAGCGCTACATGCCAACCCCTACCCCCCATGCACTCAGAATGGTGCGATCTTGATCATTGTGAGATTTTCATACGATTCAACTGCAAGGTTAATGGTCGAATCAGACTCGGACAATTCGAATTGTCGAATAGTCAACTGTTCTAAGACAACCCCAAGTTCCTAGTGTTTCATTTTTATTGTTTTGTGAGACACTTTGTGAACACGTTAGTAGCTGGAAAGTCATTATTTAGCCATAAAAATTGGTTGTAGAAAATAAATCCAAAACACCCCCTATTAAGATTTTAAATAAACATGGAACTAACGTAAATGTGTGGAGACATTTCTGGGTCAGGGGATCCAAATAATTGTGGTTTAGAATTGATTTCATCAATTGTTTTGGCTTCCCAGCACAAAACAATCAGTCTTGTTAAGTAGGCAAACATCTGGACCACAACAGCACAGTGCAATTGAAACATGAGTGTGTGTTCTTTTCCAGGAGATTGATCTTCGGCAGAGCCACCAATCAACCTCAGCTTGGCTTTTAACTTATGATCTGATTTTGGCAAATCCGTGCCCAGGGCGGGACAGGTCTCTTGTGCATCGGTTTAGTCGTATTATATTGTACTGAAATTTTAATCACGTCAACATTGAGCTCGTAGACCAAAATAGAGTTGCCTCGGTGGGATTTCGGATTAGAACCTGCTTTTATTTCTGAAATCGTAATAGCGGAAATAACAGTTCAGAACATGGTTGTGGGTGAGCCCATCCTGACTAATTAAGCAAGGAATGAGGCTTCTCATGACTATCAAACTTGAATTACGAACTGATGTTGACCACATTGTTTGGCAGTTGATACATTGATTAATCTGGCAGTGTCAGAACACGCAGAGCGTCTGTATTCACCATATTAATGTGATACCATTGATACCTGAGCAGTCTGAAAAACAAAATTCAAAACATAAACAGAACGCAGTTGACAAAGAAAAAAAAATGGAAGAAATATAGAAATATAGCATTTGTGGTAGCAGGTGGTTGTTTTTTACAAGAAGACAAGCTTCAATGGCAAGAGTTGTCACTCATTTATCGCGGTTAATTGGTTCCAGACTGAATTTCAGCGAAGTATGATTCAAAATTAATAAACTGAATATTTTCATATTTAGAGCACAGAAAACCTGTTTATGACTTTCTAAATACGGGTTTTAACATTATTAGAGCCCTGTCGACATTAAACAACACCCCTATAGTCACCTTTACACTCCTGTTATTCTTTGTTTACACTACATTTGCGCAGGCTACGGGATCACTGCAGGGACATAACAGACAGCCACCGCTAGCATAGCATGTTTGATGTAGCGAGGGGCGACTGTAATTCCATTCATGTCATTTCGTGATTAGAATTATAATCCAAGATAATACAGTCTGTATGTGAACTGGAATTGAACTGGAATTCAGACATGGAGAAGGGGTAGGATTAAATAAACTCTGCTTCCTCCTACTCCTTTTAGAACGTGTTGAATTGTGGAACTGTGATGTTCTTTATACGTAGTGTAACCTTGCTTAGCATGTTTGAAACAAACCATTACTGTTGTTGTGTGACCAACAACCAGACGCATTTTATTTTTGTATCACTTGCAAAAAGGTGGCATAGAAAAGATCGAATATTTTTGGTGACACCATACACCTAGGGTGACCAAACGTCCTGTTTTACCAGAACAAGTCCTGTCCTGGCATCCTGTTTTGTTTAGTTTTTTTAGAAAGTGATGAAAATTAGTGATATGTGGCTTGATACTGAAATATAAATACCTCTGATACCAAAGCTTTATGCTCAAAGGTAGATTCTCAAACCAAAATATCCATATTTTGATACTTCGGTACTTTGATACTCAGGTTGTCAAACATTCTTCCTTTGGAACTTGTGTCTTTGGTTATAGTTTGTATTTTGTAACAATTTTCTGTCCATACTTTAAATGTATTGCAATTCTTACATCTTTGAGTAAACCTTCAGTATTATTTGAGTATCTCATTGTCGGGCCGAGTGTCCTGGTTTTTGGTAACCAAAATATGGTCACCCGACTCATATTACACTGCGTTCCAAATTATTATGCAAATGATATTTTTCTCTGATTTTTCTAAATAGTTAATATAAATTCCAGTCATCATAATTTTGTTATTGAAGAAACTTCCCAACTATAACAGTATTTTTTTTTTATGCGTTTCTGCTTGAATTTCGTTGCAAAATGTCAGAATAGCCTCCCACAGCTGCTGTTTGGTTGTGATCAGCCTCCCACCCTCATAGATTTTTTGCTTGACGATGCTCCATAGGTTCTCAATTGGGTTGAGGTCAGGGGGAAAAAATGGGGCCAAACCATGAGTTTATCTCCTTTTATGCCCAGCCAATGACAGAGAGGTAGGTATTCATTGTCATGCATGAAGGTCATTTTGCTGCAGAAGGTACAGTTCTTCATATTGTACCATGGAAGAAAGTGGTCAGTCAGAAACTGTACATACTTTGCTGAGGTCATTTTCACACCTTCAATGACCATAAAGGGCCAACCAGCTCTCTCCCAATGATTCCGAACCAAAACATGACTCAGCCACCTCCTTGCTGACATCACACCCTTGTTGTGATATGTGGCCATACTCCACTTCATCCATCCGAACCACCCAAGCTTGCACGGCCCTCATCAGCAAACAGCATTGTTTGAAAATTAATCTTCATGTATTTGTTGGCCCACTGCAACCGTTTCTGCTTGTGAGTATTGGTTAGGGGTGGCCAAATACTGTAGTAGGTTTATGCAAAACTGCAAGCCTCTGGAGGATCCTACACCTTGAGGTTCATGGGACTTCAGAGGCACCAGCAGCTTCACATAGCTCTTGGCTGCTTCGTAATGGCTTTTTAGCAGGTGCTCTCTTGATTTGATAAACCTTCCCCATTATGCCTTTATCAGCACAATCCCGGCTGTCATCTGCATCAGCCACAAATGTCTTCACCATACAAAAGTTTTTGTGAATTATTGAATGTTTTCATGCCTTGTCCAAGGCATTGCGATAGTGGACGTTTTTTTTGTCAGCAGAGAGATCCTTTTTCTTTCCTAAATTGCTTGAAATCCGTGGCATGCTTAATAATGTGAAACATCATTTTTAAGTAGTTTTCTTTTCCGGAAATTGGGCTCACCTGGCAAACTTATTATGAAAGTTGTCCGAGATCGATATCAGTAATCCAAAGAGCCCCAAGACACAATGCCATCCATTAATTTCATTGAAAAACAAAAATATATATGTTTATGATACTAAAATCCTATTTGCATAATAATTTGGAACACGGTGTAAACTGTACAGCTGTGCTTTATGTGAGTTTAAGGTGCACTGCTTTGTACCAGTTTTCACCTCCAAACCGTCAATGCCGATGTATGTGTGTGACATTTACGAGAATACAGTGCAAAGATAATGGGCCACTGCGATTGTCGCCCGAAGTCAGCTGGGATAGGCTCAAGCATGCCCCCGCGACCCTAAAGAGGAGAAGCGGTATAGAAAATGGATGGATGGATGGATGGATAATGGGCCAGTCATCTGGCCACAGCACACTGCAATAACATGGCTGTTGTGCCATCACATCGACAAAGATCAATTCCCATAACGGGTGCATGAACTCATAAACATGCAGACGTGTGTGTGCGGGCCATTTTCCCCCAGCAGTACTGCATGTACTCGATGGAGTGGCTGTGTGAAACCAAAGCACTCGGGTGCACTTGTACCTGCAAGATTTTAGCTTTAAAAGCTCTCTTGTGTCATGTAGTGTTGGCTGTTACACATTTCAACATGACTGTAATTCAACAGGTTTACATTATGTGTGTATATGAATAGAGAAACAGATGTTAACGTTATGTGCGTAGGCGATAATGGACAACAAAATGTTTATATTATGTTTGTATGTGAATCGACAGATATAGGCATATGTGTGTGGATGAATGTACAGACAGACGTTTACATTATGTGTGTATGTGAATAGATAAACATGTTTACATGGTGTGTGTACCTGAATGGACACATGATTACGCACATGCATATGTAAATGGAACAACAGAATACATTGCATTATGTGTGTATGTTAATTGACAGACATATTTACATTATGTGTGTATGTGAATGGACAAACATATTTACATTATGTGTATATGTGAATGGACAAACATATTTACATTATGTGTATATGTGAATGGACAAACATATTTACATTATGTGTGTATGTGAATGGACAAACATATTTACATTATGTGTATATGTGAATGGACAAACATATTTACATTATGTCTGTGTAGGCTCTCAGTCGTACAGGAGTTGTCCATCGAGGAAAAGGCTTCTTGAGACGTCATCTGTACTTCTGTGTAGAAGGTGTCGGACGTTTCGCTCCTCCCAAAATTCCTACCTATTTCAAACCAGTAAATACCCTGAGACAAAAATTAGTGCATCCTAAAGACAAGGCTCCAAACCAGAAACAGAGCAATGTGGTCTATTCCATCCACTGTAAAGATGAGGAATGCAAAGAGCACTACATTGGGGAAACTAAGCAAATGCTCCAAAAAAGGCTTTATCAACATCGCAGGGACAATGCTAGTGGTCCTCAATCAGCAGTACATCTACACCTGAAAGCTACCAATCACTCTTTTCAGGACAGCGAGGTTAAGATTTTGGCCAAAGAAAACAGATGGTTTGAAAGAGGAGTAAAGGAAGCTATTTTTGTCAAACAACAGAACCCATCATTGAATCGGAATGGTGGTTTGAGGTTTTATTTGGACCCTGTGTTCAGCAGGTTACTGAAACCAAAACCCACAGCTCTTAGTCTTGCAAATGAGGTGAAGGCAGGGCCGAGCCAGAACAATAGATGCTAACAAGCCAGTATCAGAGTCGTTCATACCCAATTCAGGGAGCGACACTTCCCTTTTATCGTAGGTGTGAATAACAGGATAGGATTATACCACTACTCCGCCCAGGCTTAGTGTAACGAACCAATAGGAGGAGGGTGTTGGCACACCAATTCCGCCCACTCTTACTGTATTTAAGGCCTAAGCTACCAGCACTTATTAGTTTGCTGACGAAGCTCTTCGGATGAGGAGCGAAACGTCCGACACCTTCTACACAGAAGTACAGATGACGTCTCAAGAAGCCTTTTCCTCGATATTTACATTATGTATGTATGTGAATGGACAAACATATTTACATTATGTGTGTATGTGAAAGGACAAACATATTTACATTATGTGTGTATGTGAATGGACAAACATATTTACAATATGTGTATATGTGAATGGACAAACATTTACATTATGTGTGTAAGTGAATGGACAAACATATTTACATTATGTGTGTATGTGAATGGACAAACATATTTACATTATGTGTATATGTGAATGGACAAACATATTTACATTATGTGTATATGTGAATAGACAAACTTATTTACATTATGTGTATATGAGAATGGACAAACATATTTACATTATGTGTATATGTGAATGGACGAACATTTACATTATGTGTGTATGTGAATGGACAAACATATTTACATTATGTGTGTATGTGAATGGACAAACATATTTACATTATGTGTATATGTGAATGGACAAACCATTCTTCATCTACAGTTGGACACCCTGCTCTGATTTTTTTCACAATTCATGTTGTGTACTTATAATGTACTATCATTTCTCAACATTTTTATTTTATGTAAGATTAACTTTGTGGATTATTAGAGGTTTGTCCATTTGCTGCTCTTGTTGCCATGCCAATGAAGTGTTTCTACCATCACACTCTGCTCTATGAATGTAGTACTACCGTACTCTATTGTAGGTGAATTCATTTTAATATATTTTGTCATGTTGTAAAAAGGCCAAAAAACATTTTTATATACCGGCATATTGGACAGCAGTGGCTCAGGAGGTCGAGCAGGTTGTCCAGAAACTGCAAGGTTGGCGGTTTGATCCTCGCTCCCTCCATCCAGTCCCTGTCGTTGTGTCCCTGGGCAAGACACTTCACCCACCTTGCCTCCAGTGCTGCCCACACTGGTGTATGAATGTGTATGAATGTGTATGAATGTGTACAGTATGAATGTGTATGAATGTGTATGAATGTGTACAGTATGAATGTGTATGAATGTGTATGAATGTGTACAGTATGAATGTGTATGAATGTGTATGAATGTGTATGAATGTGTATGAATGTGCGGTGGTGGTCGGAGAGGCTGCAGGCGCGCATTGGCAGTCTTGATTTCCATTGATTTCCATCAGTCTACCCCAGGGCAGCTGTGGCTACAGATGTAGATTACTATCCCCAGCGTGGGACTGAGGAGTGAATGAATAATGGGTTCACGTCACTGTGAAGTGCTTTGAGTGCCTTGAAAAGCGCTACATAAAATCAAATCCATGATTATTTATTTAAAGACAAAGCTTTGTTTTGTTATTAGTTATTGTATCAACCAGTTGTGGACTGGAGTCAGACTCAAGTCACAATTTATTAAAATTGGACTCGATTTGACAATATCATGAAGGACTTGCAGCTCAACTTGGACTTTGTCATCATTGTCTCAGTACTTGACTCGGACTTTAGTCTGATGACTTGAAAATACTTGAGATCTTCAGTGAGTGTACTGCATTGCATCAATAACATTAGGGGTGCCACAAGACACTCCAGACACAAGATTGGGTTGATGAGACGAGACAAATTTTAACTTTACTTTTACAAATGTGTGTGTATGCTACTGGGCCTGCCTCCACCCACAGAGACAAAAAGGGCTCACTCCGTTCGTGCCATTGTTCTATGGAAAAAACGCGGCAAGGTGCTGAAACCAATGCACGGATTTGACCCTCTTCCTCCCTGTTTGGAGGCGGGAGACGAGGAAAACAGACACACATGGTAAAATTATCGAGTTCATTTTCATTGATTGTGTGATGCATTCATTGATTTATGATTGTCCAAGGCCTAGTGCCCACAAGACATTTTTTGTCCGAACGAGAACTCGTCACATTTTAATCTCGTGCGATCTTGTGACACCTCCAATTAACATCCAAACAGGTTTAAGAAGAAATGAGGGCGTGGCGTTTCTGCTGGAGCGAGGTAGAAAGTTATTGACATGCACATGCGCGTGTACATACAAAGTTCATTCGGTAAAATTAATAATAATAATAAATAATAATAATAAAAAATAATCCAGCATCTGTCATCTGTGGCTAAGTCTTGTCACACTGGTCTTATTTTATTTATTTATTTATTTTATCATTTTATAAAAAAAAAAAAAAAAATTGCAAAACACTGACTTCGTCCACCTCTGGTATCAACATTTTACCTTGACATTATGCTTTTTTGCTCTATTATTCCATTTTTTGCTGGGTTTTTTGGTTTAATTTTATTTCTACAATATATGGAGGGCTGATAAAAAAAAAAAACAAGCTTTGGCCCCAAGGCCATTCTGTTCTTGGAAGACCTGAATCTAATCTTTGATTTTTGTCGTATTTAATTGCAGCACCACCCAATTAAATATCATCTTTAGAAATAAAATATGAGATTTTTTCAGGAAAATCAGTAACCACACAAAAGAACTGATGCAGCAATGATCCACTCATTACCCGAAGGGGCTCACAGGTTCTGGAGTAGTGATGTGCGGATCGATACTGAAATGTTGTTACATCCGATAAAAGCCTTTCATGCTCTGAAATGGATTCTCAAATCAAAATATCAATCCTGTCGATACTCCAGTCATATCAGGTACTCTTTGTGTTTGTGAATTGAGAATACATTTTTCATTCCTGAAGTAGATCTTAATCATGAATAATTTATTTGAACGGTTTTATTATTTCACTTATTTTATATAATTTAAAATACCATTTTCACACATTTTATATATCTAATTTTTTCCTGTAGCTTGGCCATACTGTAAATCACAGCACTACCTCAATAAATAAATAAATTTAATAAAAATTTATTAAATGAAATGAATTATTAAATTCTTAATTTAATTAATAAATTAATGAAATACCTTGTGTTCTTTATGCTATGATATGAAATATGCCACTTTTTTTTATTTACCAGACACATTAGGTGAATTTGCAAAGCATCTGTATCGCCGATACCAGCCAGAATTTTACTCAGCATCGGATCGGAAATGAAATCAGTGTTATCACACATCACTATTATTGCATTAATTTTTGCTTTTTTTCAAACAGTTTTCTCTGATTATCTTTTCTCTGTCCTCCTTTTTTGCATATTTTAGTTTGATGTCGGGTCTGGCTGCTCTGGATGCCAAATGCTCCAGTCGCCTGGGCATCATGACCATCTCCTACTACCTCTGGACCACCTTCGTGGCTGTGGTTGTGGGCATCGTCATGGTGTACATCATCCACCCCGGTGGAGCTGCTCAGAAGGAGGACTCGGACGAGAGCAAGAAGCCAATGACCAGCTCCGCTGACGCTCTGCTGGATCTCATTCGGTGAGAGAGTCGCAAAGGAAGACACACTGTCTCCTACGCACTTGTTGTATGCTTTGCACTCTGTTTTACACTCAGTTGCATCAGTTAAACTCGCTCGCTTGATTGACTTAATTGGCTCTAGTCAAAATAATCCAAAAGTCAATGCCACAGCACGCACGCTTATACATTTATGTGCGAAATAAAGACACGTCATTTCATTAATGCAGTCGCTCCTCTTTGCGACAATGGCTACTCTCCACAATAACAATGGAAATAATCTACAATGTCAGCAGTGTAGAACAGGCCAGACCACGAACACTCAGTGCAAATGAAGGGCTGCGGGGCGCCAGGAGAAGGAGGGGGAATTGGTCAGAAATCAGTCCAACGAATGGCCTGGTGCAGCCGTGTCCAAACCGCATGCTGAAAAATCAAGGGGCCACTTATAGATTTATTACTTATATTTATATGTATACCGTGGTGTGAAAAAGTGTTTGCCCCCGCCCCGATTTCTTATTATTTTGCATGTTTGTCACACTTACATGTTTCAAATCATCAAACAAATGACTATTAGTCGATGACAACACAACTGAACACAAAATGCAGTTTTAAATGGAACTTTTTATTATTAAGGAAGGAAAAATATCCAAATCCACATGGCCTTGTGTGAAAAAGTGAACCTAATCAATGGTCGGGCCACCCTTAACAGCAACAACTGCAATCAAGCGTTTGTGATAACTTGCAATGAGTCTCTTACAGCAGCTGAGGAGGAATTTTGGCCCACTCATCTTTGCAGAATTGTTGTCATTCAGCCACATTGGAGGGTTTTCCAGCATGAAGCGCCTTTTTAAGGTCATGCCACAGCATCTCAATAGGATTCAGGTCAGGACTTTGACTAGACCACTCCAAAGTCTTCATTTTGTTTTTCTTCAGCCATTCAGAGGTGGACTTGCTGGTGTGTTTTGGATCAAGCACTTTTTCACACCACTGTATGTATATATACAGTATATATATATATATATATATATATATATATATATATATATATATATATACTAGACAGCCCTGGTCTAGTGTGAGCAAATATAAAATGAGAAAATGAATATAAAATTACTGAGAGCTTTCCAGATCTGTCAGTATGTGTGAGAAGTTATTCATTTCATTTGTTATCTCAAGGGCGGCACTCCAATGACGTGCGGTGAGGTTCATAACCGGCGAGGCGCTGACTTCTTTGGAGTATTTTTTAATGTTAATACGGGAAAAAGAGAATAATTCACTGGTTAATTATTAAGTTTGAAAACAAAAGTTAATTTTGTTTTCAAGCACTTCTTAATCGCATTGTTTAATTTTATTGTGTGGCCTTAGCTTTTATTTTTATATGAAGCACATGCGCCATATCCTTCTCCAGGAAAAACTCTGGTACTTTGTTGGAAGAGTTTGCTCACCTTCTGTTGAGCTTGGATATATAATCCTGCATTTCGGCTGTCATGTTTATTCATTCATTCATGAAAATATAATTGGACTTTTTGTTGAAGAGCTGCTCTGCTGTAAAAAAATAAATAAATAAAATGCTGGCTTTTCTAGTGTATGGAAGGACGGCAGCGACAAGCACACGCCAGCTCACGCACGCCCCCCGCCCCACTCCTTCAGGATGAGGTGGAGTGCTGCAGCGCCTGTGTTTTATGGGCCAATTAGCAGGAATAAGAATTTTTTTTTTAAACAATTGAACTTATCCCAAAAAAATACATTTATAACAGTTCAATGGACCCCATGTCACTGACTCATAAGGAAGTTGTTGTAAAACATCCCTGATGCGTTTCGGCATCAAGCGTGGAGCGTCTCGTGTGGAGCCAAGTGAAGGGGAACGCTCGGGGAAGGAGGAAATCCTTGAGATGTTGAGTGCCTGCGAGTTAACGTGCTAAGCTAATTAGAACTGCTCAAGCCCAGCAGGGTGTGTGTGAGGTGAACTTTGCTCAGCTGGTCAGTGACATCGCCACGTTGAGTGTGTCAGTAGGATAGCGGGTCAGTGGGCTGAAGGACACCGCAGGAATGTAGAGGTTTATTATATTTGAATAGGACAGCTTTAATAACAAATCTCGTACAACAATGCACATCCGTAATCGGTAATAAACAAGTTTGACATCTTGTTGTGAATTTTAATAACATCAAATCACACTAGGATTAAATTGCCTCTGAATGAACGTATGAGCCAAGCCTATACAATTCCACTTTGTTCCGATGATGAGGCAGTGGTGACGTTCACAGGCTGTCAGTGTGTGCATGTGTGCGTTTGTTGTAGGAGAACGCAGCTGTGCTTTGGATTTATCTTGCAAAGCTTCTTTAAAGCCCTCATCTATTATGCAGCCATGCTATATTGGTAGTGGAGTATCTGGCCCAGTGTGTATGTCCGAGTGTGTGATAAATATGCCTGATGAACATCGTGTGCATGAATAAGGGGTTTCTTGGAGGTATTAGTGCCACAAGGATCAAACAGTGTGATTTGTGGCGTCTTGGCTGACAGTTGTTGGAGTTGGCCCTACTCGTGCCATGATTGGCGCACGTCTGGTTGTGAATCACTGCCTTTATAATCCTCTGCAATATATCTGATTGCAGACGTGAGATGTATAGACCTGCTTGAGCAACCTGTTAGTAAAAAGTTACACCAATCAAGGCTCAATGGACTAGTTTTTCAGCATAAGATAAAGGATTTTTTTTCTTGACATTTCAGGTGAAAAACTACGACAGAGTATTAGGGCCACATTGAAAAAAAAATCGGAGATTTCGAGAATAAAGTCATGAATTTCCGAGAATAAAGTCATAAATTAACGAGAAAAAAAGTTGTTAATGTATTAGAAAAAAAAGCCATAATATTACAACAATGAAGTTGTAAATTTACGAGAATAAAGTAAAAAAATTAACAAGAAAAAAGTTGTAAATTTACGAGATAAAAAGCCGTAATATTACGGAAATAAAGTTGTAAATTAGGAGAATAAAGTTGTACATTTACGAGAATAAAGTCATAAATTAACGAGGAAAAAAAGTCGTAAATGTACAATAATAAAGTCATACATTAACAAAAAAAATTTGTAAATTTCGGAGAAAAAAAGCCGTAATATTACGAGAATAAAGTCGTAAATTTGTGGGAATAAAAGATGCAATATTAGGGGAATAAAGTCGTAAATTTACAAGAATAAAGTCATAAATTAACAAGAAGTTGTAAATTTACGAGAAAAAAAGCTGTAATATTACGAGAATAAAGTTGTAAATTTAGGAGAATAAAGTTGTACATTTACGAGAATAAAGTCATTAATTAAAGAGGAAAAATGTCATAAATCTATGAGAATAAAGTCATAAATCTACAAGAATAAATTAGTGAGAAAAAAAGCCGTAATATTACGAGAATGAAGTCGTAAATGTACAAGAATAAAGTCATAAATGAACAAGAAAAAAAGTCGTAAATCTATGAGAATAAAGTCACAAAATAACATGAAGAAAAGTCGTACATTTGCGATAAAAACAGCCGTAATATTACGAGAATAAAGTTGTAAATTTACAAGAATAAAGTCGAAAATGAACGAGAAAAATAGTCAGAGATTTACGAGAAAAAAAGCCGTAATATTACGAGAATAAAGTTGTAAATTTACGAGAATAAAGTGACACATTCTATTCTGCTGCATTATTTTTATTTTAATAACTTGGTGGGCTATTTCTAGTTTTATTCAGAGTCATTCTTATTTATTTTCTGCAAGGTTGCAGCTGGAATTAAATACTTGTAAGAGAGGTGATCGCATTAATTAAATGACGCATTCTATTCAGCTGCATTACTTTCATTTTAATGACTTTGTGGAATATTTCCAGTCTTATTTGGAGTCATTTTTATTTATTTTATCCAAAGTTGCAGCTGGAATTGAATACTTTCAAGAAAGGCGATCGCATTAACTAAAAGATGCATTCAATTCTGCTGCATTAGTGTCATTTCTATTACTTTGTGGGCTATTTCCAGTTTTATTTGGAGTCATTCTTATTTATTTTATTCAAAGTTGCAGCTGGAATTAAATACTTTCAAGAAAGGCGATTGCATTAATTAAATGACGCATTCAATTCTACTGCATTAGTGTCATTTCTATTACTTTGTGGGCTATTTCCAGTTTTATTTGGAGTCATTCTTATTTATTTTGTACAAGGCTGCCGCTGTCATTAAATACTTGCAAGAGGGACAATTGCATTAATTAAATGACACTGTCTATTCTGCTACAGTACTGTAATTTTTATGATTTTGTGGAATATTTCCAGTGTTATTTGGAGTCATTCTGATTATATATTTTGGAATCGCAAGAGCAGCAATCACAAGAATTAAATGACATGTCTTACATACACAGTTGTACTGTGCTGTGGTATTTTATTTCTGTTACGAATTGTGTAGGTTATTATTAGCCAAACGTAGCATGCTTGAGGTGCTAAGTGGGCCCAGGCACGCTACGATTGGTCAAGTGTGAGTACACCCTGAGTGTTGCTGAGAATCTGTTGTCATTTGCTGAATGGAAATCTTCTGAGGAAGAGATGTTCGAGACGATTCTGACAGCATCACAAGGTCACTCTAGTCCCCCTTTTCTTCTTTTGTGTTTATCTTGGGTCTGAAAAAGTACAAATATCTCTTAGGTCATTTCCTTGAAGCGTCATGGCAGAGAATTGTGCGGTTTGATCGGCAACCATGAGTCAGGGGTTCTCGGGTTTATTGAAGTTCATGGTTTTGTGTCAATGGACCTCAATGCTCATCTTCTGCATGTTTTATTAATTCAAGGCTGTTCATCTGACTATTTCCCAACTTCTGTTCCTCAGCAACATGTTTCCAGCAAACCTGGTTCAAGCTACTTTTCAGCAGGTAAGCTGAAATATGAATATCTGAGTAAATACGGATAAATACGGATATGACAAACACACTGTTGCATGTGATTTTCCCTAAAACATTCAACTTGGTCAGTTTTACACATCTCTATAAAATTTTTGATAATTTGAGTGAGAATATTTTTTAATATTTATTTATTTATTTATTTATTTATTTATTTTCAGGCAAATTATTTTAAACATTTTGGGACACCCTCTACAGTAGTATAACAGAACTACATAATTTTGAAATATTTTCTATTATTATTTGAATTAATTATATTGATTATATTTAAATACATGACATTAAATTAGCATACCTGTACTTTATTCTGCATGCTTTATAGTTCATAAACATGTATGAGACAAGCGTGTCCAAACTTTTTCTCCTACCGCATACTGAAAATCAGTATTAGTATCAACATTTCAGCTTCTTCTCTTTACATTTTGCCTTTTTGCTCTATTGTTCCCATTTTTGCTAATTTTTTGGGGTTAATTTTATTTCTGTAATGTGCCATGGGCCAATAAAAGACAAGCTGCACTCCGCAGATGGCCCCCGGGCCGCACGTTGGACACCCCTGGTATACGACACGACACACACAAAATCCGTCTAAATAAACTTGTTTCATAGTTGGGATAGTGCTGTTTTTTTGGTAATTTCCTTATTTTGTAGCATGTGGATTCATCCTTTGTGGGAAATTTACGATTTTAAGACCAGGGGTGTTCGAAATGCGAAATGCTTGGTTTTTATCAGCCTTCGGCACATTGTAGCGTAAAAAGGAAAACTGTAAAGAGCAGCAGCTGAAATGTCGATGCTAATAATAATAATAAAATAATAAAACAAAGCTTTGTCTTTAAATGTATATAAAGGGGTTTTTTTAGCCTTTTTACAAAATTTAAAAAATACATCAAAATATCCAAGTGGCCCGCAGTCTTTTGATTTTCAGGATGCGGCCCTCGGTGGAAAAACGTTGGACACCCCTGTTTTAGACCATGAAAAAGGGCCCTTCTGTAATAGAGCATGATTGCCTCCCGGAAAATGCTGATAGCATCTCCAGCAAAATATAAGCATGATCTAGTGTAGCTTACGTTATTAATTATTGTGTTTTGTGAACTACATAGAGCAGCATCAAATGATGAATGTGTCCTTTTCACCAGATAATGGACAGCTCTGAACATGGCTACGAGGTCTATCACGAGTACTAAGAGCCTTTTATCCCTTTTGGTTTCAAGTATCGAACACAGAGAGATGCTGAATTGATCCCCAAACCAACAGTAGCTCAGCTCCTGGATGAGACCACCACTCGACGAGTGTACATCTACGGTATCCAGGATGACAACGGAACCGACGTCCAGAACTTTTCCCTGGATCTCACTCCGCCCCCGGACGTCATTATGAAAACATCGGCCGGTACAAGCGAGGGCATGAACGTGCTGGGGATCGTTATTTTCTCCGCCACCATGGGTAGGTGGTCGGCTTTAGGACGCTCTCACGATGCAGAGGGATGGGATTTCTAAGTCATTTCGTCATGTCATCCAGGGATCATGTTGGGGAGAATGGGGCCCAATGGAAGTGCACTGGTCAACTTCTGCCAGAGTTTGAATGAAGCGGTCCTGAAGATTGTTGCCATTGTCATTTGGTAAGAACTATAACGATCATTAACTAGAAGCTTCATCTTAACATGTTTACTCTCCCTCCTTTTTAGGTACTTCCCTTTTGGGATTGTCTTCCTGGTTGCTGGGAAGATCTTGGAGATGGATGATCCATCAGCAATGGGGAAGAAGCTGGGCTTTTATGCCATCACAGTGGTAATGGGCTTGATACTGCACGGTCTTTTCATCCTCCCTGCCATGTACTTCTTTATCACCAAGAAGAGCCCCATTGTTTACATCAGAGGAATTCTGCAGGCCCTACTTATTTCCTTGGCTACCTCTTCCAGGTAAATATACACACACACTACACAGTATATACCGTATTGCATGAATACTTTGCATATATAAAGGTTCGGGGTGCTGTTGCGTTCCTATGAGCCCATCTCAGTGTTTCCCATACATTCAAGTATTTGCGGCCGCCACAAATACATTTGCAGCTACCTGTTTGCCCTCGCTCATGACCCCATTATAATGGGACTGCAGCGTGTTGTTACATTAGATGGCATCACAACGTTGCTTCTTGACACACCTCAAGCACACACTTGGTCTGCCAGAGAATAAGAAAATGTAGCAGGAGGGATCAATGGTGCCAAGTTAGTGACCTCAGACCCAAAGTGCAACTCGCGGCTGTTTTTTTTTTTTTTTGGCCCACAGCACATTCTGAAAATTCTGGAAACAGCAGGAAAAATTGAAAAAAAAAAACAGCACTAATTTTACGAGAAAAAAGTTCAAATATCAGGAGAATAAAGTCATAACATTCCGAGAAAAAAAATTGGTATTTTACGGGAAAAAAACATTGTCATTTTATGAGAATAAAGACGTAATTTTCTGTGCAAAAAAACATGTAACTTTTAGAAGCATAAACATGAAATATTAAAGAAAAACTCTTATTTTCTAAAGTGGTAATATGATCAAAAATAAAACAAAACAAAGAATGAAAGTGCAAATTTTAGAAAATGCATTTGGGAAAAAGTTATGATATTAGGTGAATAAAGTCATAATAAAGGATAAAAGTTGTCATCTTATGGGAAAAACGTTGTGGTTTTACAAGAATAAAGTCATATTTTGAGGAAAAAACATGTAATTTTGAGAAGCTCATCCATCCATCTTCTATGCCACTTATCTTCACTAGGGTATGCTGGAGCCTATCCCAGCTGACTTGGGGCGAGAGGCGGGGTACACCCTGGACTGGTTGCCAGTCAATCGCAGGGGAATTTTCAGAAGCATAAAGTTGAAATATTAAAGAAAAAAGCTGTTATTTTCTAAAAATGTACCATTATGAGAAACAAAACAAAAGAATAAAGTTGCAAAGTTTAAACAAAATAGTTTAGGAAAAAGTTATATCAGAGAATAAAGTCATAATTTAAAAAAAGAAGTTGTCATTGTACAAGAATAAAGTTATAAAATTTATAGGAAAATTTTTTTAGAAGCATAATGTTGAAATATTAAAGAAAAAAGATGTTGTTTTCTAAGGTGGGAACATTCTGAGAAACAAGACAAAACAAACAAATGCAAATTTTTGAAAATGTGTTTGGTAAAACGTTATTAATATTAGGAAAATAAAATCATAATATGAGAAAAACGTTGTCACCTTATGGGGAAAAAAAGTTGTCATTTTCTTGGAATAAAGTCGTAATATTTAATGGAAAGAACGTGTCAGTTTTAGAAGCATAAAGTTGAAATATGAAAGATTTTCTAAAGTCGGAACTTTATGAGAAACAAAATAAAGAAAGAAGTGGCAAATTTTAGAAATGTAGTTTGGCAAAAAGTTATGATATTAGGAAAATGAAGTCATAGTATGAGAAAAAAGTTGTCATTTTACGAAAATAAAGTCATAATATTCTGGGGGAAAAACATGTCATTTTTAGAAGCATAAAGTTGAAATATTAAAGAAAAAAAGATGTTATTTTATATTATTCAAAATAAAAGAATGAAGTTGAAAATTTGTTTGGGAAAAAGCTATTAAAGTTACAATTTTCGGGCCTTTGTATTGGCTTCTGGACTCCTATAGAGCAGCTACACACGATAACCCGCACAGAAAGCTTTCTAGATCTTCCAGACTCTGCAACTCTTCCTGCGGTGTTTCCTGCCTCCCGCCCAAACGGTCTGTGTAATTTACTTCACCGCTGTGATTGGTCACACTCCCAAGCGTTCCCGAGGACTTCTGCACAGCTGCTGAACCCCTTTCGTCCGATTACTTGCACAAAATAAATACAGTTAGGACACTGATAAATTGTTACTGACAGCTTGCTCTTCTGACTCTTCAACCCGACCAGTAACACTGGAAAGGTGTCAGACTTCAGCAGCAGTTTGGTGGAGAGCCCAGCTTGGTATTGTCCCATGTTCACAAAACAGCCCCGTGTGAAGTGGCGCTGACAGATGAGCGTGTTTTTTTCTCGCTGGCCGGGAATCAGCAACTCCAACCACTTCTGCCTGATGCTTGCCTCTTTAGGCACACCGGAACAAACATTTCCTGGGAGCCATTGCTCCACGTGCTAACACCGTGAACAGAGCGAAGCAGAGCGGGGGTGCTGGGCACGCCCATATAAGGAAGTCCGGGTTGCCTTGACTTCAATGGAACTCTGTGTTAAAAAAAAACTGTAAAACACAGCGTGCAGAGACGTCGAAAACTGCTTCCAGGTCTCACTTCCAAACGCGCAAACCTCATTATCTGACGCGTTGGCATCGTTTAACACGAGAATACAACATTGTAACAAGATTTATAGGTCAGAAAAGAGGAATAAAGCATAATAGGTCCCCTTTAATATTATGAGAATAAAGTCAAAATATTATGGGAATGAAGTCATAACATTACAAGAAAAACTTAATGTAAATATTTGAAAAAAAACACCAACAGAAATGGAAAAAAGCAAAATAAAAAGTGTAATTTTAGGAGAAAAGTTCATACTACTAATAGGCTTTTTCACATGTATCACAAAGCTGAGACGCATGCTGTTTTTTCTTGAAATATAACTTCTTAGCATGTCCGTTTACAAAACGTAAAATATCAAAGTGGCCGTCTCATATTTGATTTTTCAGTATGCGGCCTACAGTAGATGGAAAAAGTTTGGACACCCCCTGCACTAGCGACTTTCTCTGGTCTCACTGGACACGCTCACATGAAAGAACGCATCACTCCTCTCAAGAGTATATTTATAGCACCTGCTGTTTGCCTCGCACGATAATTCTACATCAGTGGTTGAGTAGAGCACAGGATGCTGCCCTTGTGCTGAATTGTGAGGGAAATGTGGAGTGGAAAATGCTATCAACCTTGAATTATTGATGTGTGGTATAGGCTAAATTGATTACGACCCTTTTAATGTTGAGAGCCGCTGCCTTTTGGTTAAGCTATGGCCTTAAACCTCTCTAACGGGAATTAGCGGCGTTGGAGTATCATTCAAATATGCTCACATCTGTGCGTCGAGTGAAGCGTAGTAACTTTTTAAAAGTGGCGGCCAGCGCATTTGGCACCTGGGCCTTCAGTGGGGGCTCAGGCGTCCCAATCCACCTCTTAATACCGCCACTATCGCGTCACGATTCCAAAAACAACTGCAGCTCCTGTCTGGTTACACAGCATTAAAACGTGCACACAGTGACCCCCTGTTTGTTGCAAAATAAGCTTCAAAATAAAAGCATGGCAGTATTAACCTGGATTCAACACTCGTTTAGTACATTTTTGTTTGATTATATTTGAGCTGCAACAATTAATCGATGGTTAATCGATTACGCAATTAATCAACAGCTATTTTGGTATTTGATTAATTGTTTTTTATTTAAAAATGTGATTATCCTCTGAATTCAACCTCTCAAATGTGAACATTTTTTAATTTGCTTAGTCATCCATGAAAGCAGACCTCTCTTATCTTTGTGTTTTGGGCAAAACAAGATATTCACGTACATCAGCTTTGACATTTTTGCCTCTTTTCTGATATGTTGCGGACCAAACCACCAAGTTTGTTTGGTTCATACTGATTTGGTCCGTCCAGGGCCTAACCGATTACTCGATTCATCAAAACAACAAGCTTGAGATCAACAGACTAAGAAAATAATTGTTACTTGCAAACGTTTGGACACCCTGGCCTTACAGCAAGACACACTCCACACTTCAATGCAGCCAACATGGCTCGGCAGCTCTTCTCCTCTCTTGTGCTGCCTGTAGCTTGCAGGCAAACGCCACTGCCCCCTACTGCCCAACCCCGGAATCACAGGTCATAACTGTTAGCTATTACACAGTCTAATAGCTCAGTGCTTTGTCAATCTAATAACTTTCCATAGAGGACATTCACCCTCTACGATACACACGCACACACTCACATAGCACAATCCAAATTTGAATATGACTCGTGGAAAATGACACAATTGATGCACTGTTCTCATTCGCACCAGCTTAACTCTGACTTTCACTTTCCAGGCACACAAGCTTAATTTTCACTTTTTAGAGGGGTGCGGCAACGGCTATATATACTACGCGTACCTGAAGACAGGAAGAAAGGCTAATGAAAAGAAATTGAGGAAAAAAAATGTCAACCAACTGCCGTAGGTTAAAAAATTTGACTTACTTTAACCTGGCTTTGGTTTCAATTTCGGCTACATCACAGTTCGGCCATTTTGCACAAATATCTGGTTGAAAAACAGCACGTAAATGTACAAACATATCTGTCCTTTTTGTTTCAGCTCTGCCACGCTGCCTATCACCTTCAAGTGCCTCCTGGAAAACAACCACATTGACAGACGCATCATCCGCTTTGTGTTGCCTGTGGGGGCCACCATCAATATGGACGGCACCGCCCTCTACGAAGCCGTGGCGGCCATCTTTATTGCCCAGGTCAATAACTACGAGCTCGACTTCGGGCAAATCATCACAATTAGGTAAGCGGAGCATTTAGTTGAAGTGTGTTTGCGTTTTTCTACCTTCAAGGTACCCAAAGTGTTTTTTAAATGTCACCTTAGTTGCACAACAAATAACGACAGTTGCCACGGAAAGAACACCAACAGCTAAGTCATACAGCGTCTTCTTGGTAAGAGTTGACTCTGTCTCGTATGCCGGCACAGCCATTTTTAAGAATTGTGAAAAATATACATTTCAAAGCAGGACAGTTTAGTGCTGTTTAGTCCTGACCAATCGCAACAGAGGCTGCGAACTCCAAGCATGTCGGCCAAGAGGAGAAGAATGCAGATTAACTATGCACATAATATATATGATATTTATTTGTACTTTATTTATCCCACAGCGGGGAAATTTACTATTTATGGTGTATTTTATCAAAAGAACCTCACTATAGTGCACCACTGGGATCCGATATCATTTTGAAAGTCCCTGAAATCGACAGGGAAGGGAGCCTTTAAACAAACAGGATACACATGACACATTCAGTACTGACGTTACGTGTAAACAAACTACACAAACCGTGTAAAAGCCCCTCTTTTACTACTTTTTCAAATTTTCTTTTCATTGCATTCCAAAAAAAAAAAATGCGTACTGAATTCACCGCTCGGTGGAAACAAGGCTTGCTTTAGATAGGAATCGTTAAGTTGCGTAACGTGCGGAGCGGACGCCAGCTAGCATAGTTGTGTGTTAAGTGAACCTTACACCCCGACATCTTAGGACAGGGGTGTCAAAACTTGTTCCACCAAGGGCCGCATGCTGAAAAAAAGGCTGCATTTTTATATTTAAAGAAAAAAAACAGCCTGCATCTCAGATTTGTGTTTGCTCGGCGACAGAGCATATTACTTGTATGAACTTGTTCCCATTCCATTACACTTTCGGCTCTTTTTTCCTTCTTTTTTTGAATTTTTAACTTTCTTCTCATACATTTCTTGCCTCTTAATGTTATTTCTTTATTCTCTTAATATTTTGACTTTATTGTAATATTATAACTTTTACCCAACCTAATTTCCTTCAAATTGCAACTTTATTCTTTGTTTTGTTTGTTTCTCACATTACGACTTTTTTTTTACTTCATTTTTTTCTTTATTCTTGAAAAAATTGCTGTTCTTTTTTTGCTGTTTTTTCGCTGTTGTGTCTTTTCAAGATTTTCTTTTTAAATATATCCATCCATCACTTTTTTATGGCACTTATCCTCACGAGGGTTGCGGGGGTATGCTGGAGCCTATCCCAGCTGAGTTAGGGCGGGAGGCGGGCTACACCCTGCACTGATCGCCAGCTAATCGCAGAAAAAAATAAAATAAAATAATAAAGTAAAAAATATATATATTGAAACATTTTAATAAAAATATATAAAAATATAAAACAACATATTTTGAAAATATATTTAAAAATGTAAAAAATTAAAAAAAAAGAAGGCCTGGGATTTTCACCTGCAAAGTTTGATTGGAGTACGTTAGGTTTAAACCAGCGCAATACAACAGGCTCGAAAAGGAGTAGGAAGAAGCACAGTTGATTTAATCCTTCCCCTTCCCATGTCTCAGCTATCACTTCTGGGGTTTAACGTGTACCAGATTACCATTTTCTAATTGGGGAAAAGTTTATGCCACGGCTGACTCAGTTGAAGGTATACAACCATCAGTTATTATTAAAAATTGATAGCATATTAAAGACATTTTCACCGCTTTTTAGCTTTTTTTTTTTACAGTTTTTTTTTTATTTTTTATCCGAACCTAAAAAAGGATATCAGGTGTAAATTAGCAAGCATTAGAGATGCTTGTGGGCAAAACTCTGTTTTTTTCCCCACATATTCCAAATATAACAAAGCAAATATGTTGCAAAAACATATTCTGCATGCAAATTAATCGGCAGTTTGCTCAGTTATGCAAAAATATGGGATTTGCTCGATACACATATATGTAAATATCACACGGATTATGCCTTGTGATCTTCTTAGTCTGATCGGACTTCTGCCAAATCAGTCTGGAAGCCACAGCAACACCCCTGCTCACACAAATAGCAGCACTCTGTCTCCCGGTGCACCTGTCGACGGACACCTTTGGAATAGGTAGAAAAGCCCGCACAGTTCCAGGACAAGCAGTGCGTCCCTCTGATTGAGTGATGCTGTATGTTGGCATGTAATAACATTAAGCAGACCTCTGCCCATAGCTTCAGGCTGTGCCCATTCCCTCATAATCCTTTGGCAATAAAACCCATATGACCTGTATGACTCGTCTCCCTTGTCACGCCAGAATTATAATAATTTTGCCCCCCACCCCCCTCGGCATCCTGTGCTGTTTGGCTGCCGACCACGGAGCTGCCGTAGTCGGCAGCTATATATATATATATACTGTCCATCCATCCATTTTCTATACCGCTCAAATATATATATATATATACTGCTCAAAAAAATGAAAGGAACACTTCGAAAACACATCAGATCTAAACCGGGGGAAAAATGATCTTGAATATCTTTCCTGATAATAAGTGGGTGATGTATTAGTAACAAAATGATGCCACATAATTTGATAGAAATGAAAAGGATCATCCTATAGAGGGGGGAAATCAAAGACACCCCAAAAATGAAAGTGAAAAAATGATGCAGCACACTGGTCCATTTTGCTAAAATGTCATTGTAGCAACTCAAAATGATTCTCAGTAGTTTGTGTGGCCCCCACGTGCTTGTACGCATGCCTGACAACGTCGGGGCATGCTCCTAATGAGACTACGGATGGTGTCCTGGGGGATCTCCTCCCAGATCTGGACCAGAGCATCCATTAGCTCCTGAGCAGTCTGAGGAGCAACCTGGCGGCGCCGGATGGACCTAAACATAATGTCCCAGAGGTGTTCTATTGGGTTTAGGTCAGGTGAACGTGGGGGCCAGTCAATGGTATCAATTCCTTCATCCTCCAGGAACTACCTGCATACACTAGCCACCTGAGGTCGGGCATTGTCGTGGACCAGGAGGAACCCAGGTCCCACTGCACCAGCGTAGGTTCTGACAATGTGTCCAAGGATTTCATCCCGATACCTAATAGCAGTCAGGGTGCCGTTATCTAACCTGTAGAGGTCTGTACGTCCTTCCAGGGATATGCCTCCCCAGACCATCACTGACCCACCACCAAACCGGTCATGCTGAATGATGTTGCAGGCAGCATAACGTTCTCCACGGCATCTCCAGACCCTTTCACGTCTGTCACATGTGCTCAGGTTGAACTTGCTCTCATCAGTGAAGAGCACACGGCACCAGTGGTGTAGTTGCCAATTCTGGTGGTCTATGGCAAATGCCAATCGAGCTCTACGGTGCTGGGCAGTGAGCACAGGGCCCACTACAGGACGTCGGGGCCTCAGGCCACCCTCATGGAGCCTGTTTCTGATTGTTTGGTCAGAAACATTCACACCAGTGGCCTGCTGGAGGTCATTTTGTAGGGCTCTGGCAGTACTCATCCTGTTCCTCCTTGCACAAAGGAGCAGATACCGATCCTGCTGAGGGTTGAAGGACCTTCCACGGCCCTGTCCAGCTCTCCTGGAGTAACTACCTGTCTCCTGGAATCTCCTCCATGCGTCCAGGTACCGCAGTGATGCCCTGGTCCAGATCTGGGAGGAGATCCCCCAGGACACCATCCGTAGTCTCATGAGGAGCATGCCCCGACGTTGTCAGGCATGCGTACAAGCACGTGGGGGCCACACAAACTACTGAGAATCATTTTGAGTTGCTACAATGACATTTTAGCAAAATGGAGCAGTCTGCTGCATCAGTATTTCACTTTCATTTTTGGGGTGTCTTTGATTTCCCCCCTCTATAGGGTGATCATTTTCATTTCTATCAAATGATGTGGCATCATTTTGTTACTAATACATCACCCACTTATTATCAGGAAAGATATTCAAGATCATTTTCCACCCAGTTTAGATCTGATGTGTTTTCGAAGTGTTCCTTTCATTTTTTTGAGCAGTGTATATATATATATATATATATATATATATACATATATGAATATATATGGATGTTTGTATGAGTAATGGGCATGTTAACTCTTGCCCATGCCTTTGCATAAATGTTCTATGAATATACTACCTTTAATTCTCCCACCAGCCTGAAATGATTCAGTTGGTGCAATGAGGTTTATACAGTAGTTACGTCCATGTCCGCAGTGGATGAAATATTCAAAATGCTTTCCTGCCATAAGGCATATGCATTTATTGCAACTTTGCCAGACATTTTTTATATTCAAACTATGTCGGGGAACAAGCAATTTGCACACAAATACGTTGTTGAACCTAAATTGGTCCTACTCCAATATATTTGTATTTGAGCATAGAATTTGTTTAAATAATATATGTTCAAGAAAGATGTTGTGTTCATGGGGGAAAAAATGGGATTATTTTTTTATGACCTTTTTCCAGAATGGCGCCTGAGGCATGATTTTATTTAACGCCCCCCTCCAATATAAGCTACATTTACACTATGCAAAATAAATAACTATATATAAAACCTATATGCAGAACTATGTAAAAAAAATGATGGCTTATTTGGTATTATCATTTCTAAGTATTAAGTGGGCATTGCTTTACATTTGAATCAATGTGAGCGTTACCATTTTAAGAGTTAGCTGTAATTACCAGTTTTAACGTAATTATATTGAACACGCACAATTTGAGTGCCCCCTGGAGGCCACTTAACCCTTAGCATCTGCCTGTACGGCCCAACGGGCCAGCTGACGCTGCCTTTTTCCATCACTGAGAGGAGGACAATGACAGAAAGTGAAAACATGGAAAGAATAAATCACGTGTTGTAATTCATTCAAATGGGCTGCGTCTCACCGTCAGCAGGATAAGTGGTGGAAAATGAAATGAATTGCTCGTATTGTTGCAGTTTGTATTGTTGCACGTAGAGCGTCACAATTAATATTATCCCCCAATTCACTCATCTGGTACATTTTCTGCTTCTTTCTACTCCTTTTCTAAATGTACCTCGAAATAAACTAAACATTTACCAGAAAAAACAGTGACTGTATTTATGTAAAGTACGTGATAATGTATTATCTATCTCTGAATACATTGTAAACGACACTGTACAGCAATTGTATACTTTTTTTTTAATGCACCTTCTATTTCAGCATCACTGCCACTGCAGCCAGTATCGGTGCAGCCGGAATCCCGCAAGCCGGACTCGTTACCATGGTGATCGTGTTGACCTCTGTGGGCCTGCCGACCGACGATATCACTCTCATAATTGCTGTTGACTGGGCTTTGTAAGTACGAGTACGCCTGTTCCGTTCCTTTTGTAGTATTGCACACTGGAAGGGGCGTTGCAAGGAAGGGAGAGGCAGACTCATCGGGAGGAGAAAGTCCACCACGCTGCTTGGTTATCGCTGTCCATTTCATAGGAGCAGATCCCTTCACATGTTCGAGGATACCACATTTGTCCATCGCAGCTGAATGGCTGAGACCAGGGGTCTGCAACCTGCGGCTCTTTTGTCCTTTTGCTGTGTCTCTGGTTGATGCTTTTGTGTAGTCACTCATGAGCCTTTCAAAGTTTTGCGTCAAAGTGCTAGGGGCAGTGGAAAGGGCAGCTATTTTGCTTGTTAGCTTCCATTGTCGCTAATGAACTATGGCAACAAAAGCGGCATGGAAAGTGATACTGGAACTGATCGATGTGTTACAACACTTTCAGTGTGAATGTTGATCCAACTTCGGTGGAGAAGGCTTAAGAAATATCACTAATTGCCAGGTTGGCAAGAGTCGTGGTTTGTCACTCCGCCAGGAAGACAGAATAGGAACGAGACAATACGCTTAAAAGAACCACATACAGGGGTGTGAAAAAGTGTGTGCCCGCCTCCTGATTTCTTGTTGTTTTTGCATGTTTGTCACACTTAAATGTTTCAGATCATCAAACAAACTTAAATATGAGTCAATGACAACACAACTGAACACAAAATGGAGCTTTTAAATGAAACTTTTTATTATTAAGGGAGAAAAATCCAGAACTTCATGGCCCTGTGTGAAAAAGTGATTGCCCCCCCCTGTTAAAACATAACCTAACTGAGATTCATAGAGATCTATCAGTCTGGAAAAGGTTATAAAGCCATTTCTAAAGCTTTGGGACTCCAGCAAACCACAGTGAGAGCCATTATGCACAAACGGCGACAACAAGGAAGTGGTGAACCTTCCCAGGAGTGGTCGGCCAACCAAAATTACCCCAAGAGTGCAGTGACAGCTCATCCAAGAGGTCACAAAAGACCCCACAACAAAATCCAGTGACCTGCAGGCCTCACTTAAGACCTCAGTTAAGGTCAGTGTTCATGACCTCCACCATAAGAAAGACACTGGGCAAAAACGGCCTGCATGGCAGAGTTCCAAGACAAAAACCACTTCTGAACAAAAAGAACATTAAGGCTTGTCTCAATTTTGCCAGAAAACATCTTGATGATCAATTTCTGACAAGACAAAAGTTGAACTTTTTGGAAGGTGTGCGTCCCATTCCATCTGGCATAAAAGTAACGCTGCATTTCAGAAACATCACACCAACAGTAAAATATGGTGGTGGTAGTGTGATGGTATGGGGCTGTTTTGCTGCTTCAGGACCTGGAAGACTTGGTGTGATAAATGCTGCTAAGGGTGCCCCAACCAGTTATTAGATTTAGGGGGCAATCACTTTTTCACACAGGGCCACGTAGGTTTGGATTTTTTTCTCCCTTAATAATAAAAACTTTCATATAAAAACTGCATTTTGTGTTCAGTTGCGTTGTCATTGACTAATATTTAAATTTGTTTGATGATATGAAACATTTAAGTGTGACAAAAATGCAAAAAATAAGATATAGGGAAGGGGCAAACACTTTTTCACACCACTGTATGTAGCCTTACCTTTAATTTAGTGGTCAAATGAGTTTTGTGGCTCCAAGTGGGTTTTAATATGGTTAATTTGGTTGCTCTTTTGATGCCAAAGGTTGCCGACCCCTGGTTTAGACTAAGCATGTGGCCAATGTTGGTCGGCATTGCTCCACTTTCTGAGCACTTTACAATGTCTAACTTCACTTCCATGGTGAAAACTTTCCTTTTCTTTTGATGCACTGCAATCAGAAGAGTATGCCATAGCCTTGGAAGACATTATGGGCGAAAAGAGGGCAAAAAGTTCACAAAAAACAACAACAGTGACATTGCCTTTCATCAGTGAAGCTTGCTACACAATCTTCCGCCGCATGCACGTAAGTCAGGGATGGCCAAAGAGCAGCTGGGGGGCCATTTGCAACATTTGGCACATTGGAAAAGTATAATTTAACAAGGAAAAAAACAACCACAGCAAAAATTAGCAGTAATTTTACAAGTATTAAATATTAAGAGTCAGTTTTTAAGTTATGTTGAAATCTAACAAGATAAAATTTCAGAATAATGTTGTATTATTATGAGGAAAAATAGTCATTTTAGTAGCACAAAGTTGAAATATCAAAAGAAAAAAGATTATTTTTAGTCGTAACATGAGAAACAAAAAAGCAATTGAACAAATAATTTGGGGAAAATTAGTTTGCAGAAAAAGTAATAATGTTATGAGAATAAAGTCAAAATATTATGGGAATAAAGTCACAAGTATGAGAACGACAAGAAAGCTGAAACCGGCAGAAATGGAAAAAAACAGCAGTAATTTTACCAGCGGTTCGCAGCTGAGTGTGAAGCTTGTGGGATGAGACTCAGCACCCCCACAAATGAGGCCACGGTTCTCAGCCCAAAAAGGGTGGATTGCTCCCTCTGGGTTGGGAGTGGGGTCAGGAGGAGCTCAAGTATCTCAGGGTGTTGTTCATGACTGAGGGAAGGCTGGAGCGTGACATGGACACGTCTGCAGTGATGCAGTCCCTGTCCGGTTGAGCTTTTTTTAAACGCATCTTTACATCTAAAATCTTAAAACACGGATCAAGTAATGTGTGCTTTCTTTTCTACATGACTTGTAAAGCGCCATTTGATTTTATCCTACAGGGATCGATTCAGGACCATGGTCAACGTGATGGGTGATGCCCTGGCCACAGGTATCATGGCGCACATCTGCAGAAAAGATTTTATTAAAGAGGGCGAACAGGTGAGAGTTTGCAGCTTTCTTTGTGCGTCACAACGGGCCTGCACATGAAAATGATAGTCATTTCCATTCTTTCCATCAGGCTGAATTGTTCAATAGAAAGTTTATTTGATTCATTTGATCATCACACGTCCACGCCTCTGTCAGTGTAAACGAAGAAGGGAGGATGTGGGTGGGTCTTGCGGGGACAAATGCCATCGTCAAAAATGGCCAAAATATACGACGGAGTATTAGGGCCACACTGGGGGGGAAAGAAAATTCTGAGATTTGGAGAATTAAGTCGTAAATTTATACTTTTATTCTCGAGAAAACAAGTTGTAAATTTACGAGAAAAAAAGTAATGATATTACTTATATATAAATATATATAAATTTGCAAGACTAAAGTACATTTACGAGAATAACGTCGTAAATTTACAGTATGAAAAAAAAGTTGTACATTTATGCGAATAAAGTGGTGAATTTGTAAGACCTTTGGCCTTGGGCAAAGGTAATGACTTTTTTGCCGTAAATTTACGACTTTTTTCTCATACATTTACAACTTTATTCCATTATTTATTACGACTTTTTTTCTCGAAAATGTATGACTTCATTGTCCGAAATTTATGAGAATAAAATCGTAAATTTACGAGAAAGAAGTTTCCTTCCTTCCTGGAGAGCTATACTCTATTTTCCCTCTGACACGAAGACTTGTAATATTCCAACTTTATTCTTGTAATATTCCAACTTTTTTTCTCGTAAATTTAGGATTTTATTCCCATAACATTACATCTTTTTTTTCTAGTAAATTTTCAACTTTTCTCTCATATATTCACAACTTTATTCTTGTAATATTACGACTTTTTTCTCCTAAATTTGCAACTTTTTTCTTGAAAATGAACGATTTTATTCTTTAAAATTGAAAAGTACATTTAGGACTTTTTTCTCGAAAAATTTTTCTCATACATTTGCAACTTTATTCTCGTAATATTACGACTTCTTTTCTCCTAAATTTGCAACTTCTTTATTGTAAATGAACAACTTTATTGTTAGAAATGTATGGCTTTCTTTCTTGTAAATGTACGACTATTTTTCTCAAATTTTTTCTCATACATTTGCAACTTTATTCTCGTAATATTACGACTTTTTTCACCTAAATTTGCAACTTTTTTTATTGTAAATTAACCACTTTTTTCTCGTCAATTTACGACTATTCTTGAGAAAGACGTTTCCTTCCTTACCGAAGAGCTACAGTATGCTCTATTTTCCCTCTGACACGTACGACACGATGACTCGTAACATTCCAACTTTATTCCAGACTTGATTCTCAAAATCTCAGATTATTCTTTTTTTTTTCCAATCTGGCTCTAATTTGATAATAAAAATGTGCACATATGAACAAAATGATTTTGTCACAGGTTTTGAAAGTTCGCTGCCACAAAAGTAAGACCTTCCATGATGTGTCATTTTAAGCCATTTCCCATATCATGACCTCCACCAGGTACCTCTGATCTGTGAGACAAAGCCCATGATCAGCATCCAGCAGATGATGACCTACCAGAACCAGAAGAATGGCTGCTACCAGCCGCCCCCACCGGGCAGCAAGCATGACCACCTCTCCCCGGACGTGGCCCGTCTGATCCAACTCGAGGAGGGCATCCGACCGATAGAGAAGAAGAAACATGCTCTCTCCTCCCACCAGAAGAGAGGTCACAGGGACAAGGACCACTGTTCCATCGATATGAACGGCCTGGAGACGAACGTATAGCCCAGTCAGCTGCTGGACCGGCAGGAGAGGACCAGCCTGTTCTTTTAATGAAGTGGCCAAGGTCGCACACCTTCCAGCTCTCAGAACAGAGAGGGGTGCAGAGTGGATGATTTTTTTTTTTTTTTACAGTATCTTAAAATGGCCCACATTTGATCGTGTGTTTGTGAGTTGTACATATCTAACATGGATCTTTTGGTACCAGATGCGAGGTGCATCTTGTGCTTGTGCATGTCAAGGTCTCACTGACATTTTCCCGGCAGTGAGTCAGCCCACAAGGAGCACAACATAAAAGCTTTTATCAGATATTTTTCTTTTCCATCCTTCTGGGGACAGAGAAAAACAAACTGGAACGTCCACTAGCGTCAGTTGTATATTCTGTGTCACCTGTTCAGCTATAAAATAGTATACTGTTAAATCGACGTTTTCTATTTTACGTGTGCAGAATTGAATTATCCATGGACTCTAAACACAACTATATGACACGTTCTCCCAACCTGCAGTGATCTTTACATGGATCTTCTATTCTGTGTATATTCTGAAATTGCTAGTCATCGGTGAAATGAACATTCCAATTGTTACATTGTTGCGGTATAATGATGATAAAATGGATCTTGGGTAACGTTTGGTCTTTTCGTGACTAAAGTGGCTCTGATATGAACTCTTATTGCGTCCTGTAAAATGATTTGCAGTGGAAGTCTTTACTGATGTGCTTTTTTCAAAATATGCAGGCAATTTCGGCTACACAGAACTTTGGAAATCCAATAACATTTGTTCCCTTTCGGGTCCTCCTCCATCACGTGCGTGAATTAGCATGGGAAGCGTCTTGAACGCCTTCTCTTTTGCTTCTAACACACACCAGCTGCAAAGCAAGAAGCTAGGCTACAGTTATGGGGGCAAATTAAGTTAATTATGTATTGATATCTACAAATCGTGTTGTGTCCAATTATCATGAATGTCTGAGTGCAAGGTTTTAATTTTTCATTACCTTAACATTAGTTACCACATGATTTGTATGGCGTGGCAGTGATTGAACACTGCAAGAAATACGCAAGTTCTGAGTGCAGCACAACTTTAAATTTTGACTCCCTTGTCGGGTTCTTCGTCAGCAGGTTCGGAGAACGTGTCATATACAGCACTGTACAAAAGCCATCATTAGAGTTGTCGTTGTTTGCGATCCTATAATGACCACACAACTAAACAGCAGGGTGGTTCTGGGGCACCGTGGTGGGTTTACTCCGGGTGCTTCCTCCCACAGTTCAGAAACATGCGTGTTATTTTAATTGGGGTCTCAAACTCACGGCCCATCATGTTTTGTAGCCCACACTTCGACAGGAAAGACTAGTGCAAAGTCCTGGCAAGTTCAGTGGTACTTGCGGGGGGGAAGCAAACTCCAACACCGAACTAGCTAAAGAAATTAACCTGGGGGTCACTAGAAAGAACACTATCTACAATCACGATGCTAACTCAAAAATGACAGCACAACATGTAACAGGTAAGTAAACACACATGGGGCAACTACTATGGGGAATAACAACGACAGTGGTGTGAAAAAGTGTTTGCCCCCTTCCTGATTTTTGCATGTTTGCCACACTGAAATGTTTCAGATCATCAAACAAATTGAAATATTAGTCAGTGACAACACAACTAAACACAAAATGCAGTTTTTAAATGAAACGTTTTATGATTAAAGGAGAAAAAACATCCAAACCTATGTGTCCCTGTGTGAAAAAGTGATTGCCCCCTAAAGCTAATAACTGGTTGGGCCACCCTTAGCAGCAACAACTGCAATCAAGTGTTTGTGATAACTTGCAATGAGTCTCTTACAGCGCTGGGGAGGAATTTTGGCCCACTCATCTTTGCAGAATTGTTGTCATTCAGCCACATTGGAGGGTTTTCCAGCATGAAGCGCCTTTTTAAGCATCTCAATAGGATTCAGGTCAGGACTTTAATCAGGCCACTCTAAAGTCTTCATTTTGTTTTTCTTCAGCCATTCAGAGGTGGACTTGCTGGTGTGTTTTGGATCATTGTCCTGCTGCAGAACCCAAGTTGGTTTCAGCTTGAGGTCACAAACAGTTGGCCGGGCATTCTCCTTCAGGATTTTTTGGTAGACAGCAGAAAACAGCAAGTCTTCCAGGTCCTGAAGCAGCAAAACAGCCCCAGACCATCACACTACCACCACCATATTTTACTGGTGGTATGATGTTCTTTTTCTGAAATGCGCTAAATGTAATGGGACACACACCTTCCAAAAGGTTCAACTTTTGGCTCGTCAGACCACAGAGTATTTTCCCAAAGGTCCTTGGGATCATCAAGATGTTTTGTGGCAAAACTGAGACGAGCCTTTATGTTCTTTTTGTTCAGCGGTGGTTTTCATCTTGGAACTCTGCCGTGTAGGCTGTTTTTGCCCAGTGTCTTACTTATGGTGTAAAGTCATGAACACTGACCTTAACTGAGGCAAGTGAGGCCTGCAGTTCTTTGGATGTTGTTGCTCTTGGGTTAATTTAACAGGGGGCAATCACTTTTTCACACAGGGCCATTTGGTTTGGATTTTTTTTCTCCCTAAATAATAAAAAGTTTCATTTAAAAATTCAATTTTGTGTTCAATTGTGTTGTCATTGACTAACATTTAAATTTCTTTGATGATCTGAAACATTTAAAGGGACAGTTTGGATTTTTTGACATGAAGTTGTATGACATCCCCATCAGCAGTGGACTATATCAACAGTGACTTACCCCCCCCCCCAGTTTGTCCTGCGAGTCCATATCTGGTCGGATTTACGTGATGAGGAACGTAGTTCTGCTTAGTTGCCAGGTCATTTAAGTAAAGAGTTTGGCTTCTCAAAACAATATGCGTTCAAGAGAATAATACATTTGCATCATAAAAATGCCTCCTCGAAAAAATCAGACCTCACAAATCCCTCGGCGTTACGTTTGTCTCCCGCCGTATCCACTCTTTTTCTGTCTAGTCACACTGGTTCTATTTTATTTAAAAAATAAACAATTCAAAACACATTCATTGTATTTGTCAGATTTAATACATGGTTACATTGTTAAAATAGCATTTTATTTTGGATTGTGGGATGGAGGCATGAAGAGGAGTAACCACACAGATATTACATCAGCATTTGAAATTAATTGATTTTACAGCGGAACCTTGGTTAGCGTCCAATCCCCGTTAGCGTGTTTTCCAGTCAACGTTAAAAAATTTGCGTGCATTCTGTGGTGTGTAAAATATGGCGCGAGTCTTGTTGTTTTCTTAATACACTATGTGAGTCAAATTCTATTCTTAATGTATTTTTTTCCCAATCAGATAAGTCTTTTGTTGTTAGCATCCTTTGAGCTAATTAGCTAGCTAACAAAATGGCAACCGGAACCGGAAGTCACTTACGTCACCCGTCTATGATGTCATCTGCAGTTGACGCTCAAAAATGTTAACACAAAACACATTTTTACAGTTTTATAATTATAGTTTTACATGCACAAAACAAACATAAATGCATATAAACGACGAATCAAATGCATCAATGAACATTTAAGGTTAGCTTTTACCTTCATTGATTGTAACTGTTCCCAAGACACGCTGTTGCTGCAAGATCAACCACCATCATTGTTCTGTTTTCCCTTGAGAGAATTCATAATACAATGTGTGAGTCCAATTGTATTCTTAATGTATTGTTTTCAATCAGAAAACAATTTGGTAGTTAGCATTCTATTAGCTAGCTAAAAAAATGGCAACCGGAACCTGAAGTCATTTACGTCACCCGCCTGTGACGTCATCTGCAGTGAAGGCTCAAAAATGTTAACACAAAATTAAATTTTTATAGTTTTATAGTTTTACATGCACAAAACACATCCAAGTGCATATAAACGACGAATGAAATGCATCAATGAACATTTAAGTTTACTTTTACCTTCATTGATAGTAACTTTCCAAGACACGCTGTTGCTGCAAGATCAACCACCACCATTTTCACTTTTGCCATGAGTGAATTCAACAGTGTTTCTTACCTTCAAAATGCTGGCAGTTGCAACATTTTTTGGCTTCGTTTTGGGTTGTTGAAGAGGGAAACACCATTGAATTCAAGAAATAACTCTTGGCAAAAGAAAATGGTGGTGGTTGATCTTGCTGGTACAAAATGGTCTTTGGGACGGTCGACGAGAACCACGTCTTTAATAAAGGTAAACGTAACCTTAAATGTTGATTTATCCCTTTCATTCATCATGTATATGTATGCATTTTCAACTTTATTTCTTACGCAGAGAACGAACAGAGCTCACATTCATCTTATCAAACCCACTGGAAATCGCGGAAGGTCATCACTCAACACACCACTTAAAACGTCACACAGCAACGAAGCAGAGAGACGAAAACAGACAAGACACTACCGCTATTTGTGCAGAACAATAACAACTATGTAGCTCAAACATGTAACTTTAACAGCCATTTGCACTAAAACAGTTAGCGACGGTTAGAGTAGGACATAGCATTGATGATGCTACATAAGGTTCCACTGTAAATCGAATGAAACAGGCTCCGAAGCGATAGAGAGGTTGCCATGGTGACATAATGGTCGCTTTCTGTGTTGCAAGGAAACGTGACCCCGCAGCTCTTTCCAGAGCTCGACTGAAACATTTGTTTGCCTTTCATTAGCTGCCTGAGCTTCGATGTACAGTAAAAAAAAATAAATAAAAATAATTTACATGTTGAGTCGTTATTTACACTTCAATCACCTGCTGATTGTTTTCAATCTATTTCATTGTGGGGGTGGATGAAGGCACACTGTCCCAAGTCTGTCTCGACCTAACGACGGTGTGCATGTGGCACCAGCACAGGACGGGGCTGGTCTGACCAGATGGGAATTCAGTCATTGGGCCTGGCAGAAGGTGCACAGGAATGGGCGGCGAAAACATAAGCCATGAGGGAGAGCTCTGGATCGCAACCAAAAAAATAGAGGGGGAAAAGTAGGGCACAGAGTAAAAATACCAAAAACAACAGAAGCCTTTCAACCAGGAGGAAAAGCTCTACAGCGCACCATACGCTTGGTTTTGTATACAAGGCAGAAACCTAAGATGAGGCTGCCGTGAGCGTCTATTCTCAGCTTGCCTAGAGTCTTGCGATCATGGCGCCTGCCACCTTGCGTTTGTCTACATGTCGGCAATAATATGTTGCAGAAAAACATATTATGCACCGTGACTTTCTACAGCCTGTGTATTAACGTAAGGGGGACATCTATATTCTTGCCCATCGGACAATAAAATACACTGTAGACATGCCACACGCCGAGGCGCTGCAGTACTCACCTCATCCTGAAGGGGTGGTGGGCATCTTTGACGTCTTTCCACAGCGCGGGAAAAGCCAAGTTTTTGAGGGTTTTTTTTGACAGCACTGGCTGGAGATGAGCAAGTCAAATGCATTAATTTGTTCATGAAAGAATGACTGCTCACCAGAATGGGATAATACCTTTACAACAAAGTATCAGAACTTTTCCTGGAGGAGGATAGGGTACATATACTTCATATACAAATAAAAGGTAAGACCACAAATGTTTTTCAGTCAATAAAATTAGAAAATAAATTGGAAAAAGTTTTTTTTTTTTTTTTTTTACAAAAGTGAATAATTCTTTGCTTTTTCTTGTTATCCACTTAATGAGCAACCTGTATTAACATCTTTTTTTTTTTTTTTTTTAACAACTCCGAAGGAGTCAGTGTCTCACCAGCCGTGAACCTCAACGCACGTCACTGGTCATTTGATGGGAGCACTCGTGCAGAATACATTCTGTATTAATTTGCGCAAACAAATTACTCTACTGTTCTTTTTATAGATTTAACAATATATAATACAGTTAACAAAATGTGTGCATATTTAATGGTTTGGTTTGGTTTGGTTTGGTTTAGTTTATTTGAACATGAAGGTTACAATGGAATACATCTCGTGAATCATTCTTTGACAGTTCCACATGTCCAAAAGGAGTAGGAAGAAGCAAAGCTTATTTAATCCTACCCCCCATCCATTCTACATCTAGTACAGTACATGTAGTTCACTTCCTGGATTCCATGTCTTTTCAGTGATAGTCAGGATAACACATAATAGATAACGGTGAGATAACCCTCCCCCCAAAAAAAGAGAGAACATTCATAATAATGCTAATAATGATGACAATACTAAATAAATAAATAAATAAATAAGAACAAAGCTTTTTTTTTTTAAACACAACAAAGAAAATTATAAAAAATAAATAAATAAATAAATAAATAAATAAAAATAAAATTTAATTAAATAAATAAAAAATAAAATAAAATAAAATAGAAAATAAAAAAATAAATAAAATAAAATAACAAACCTGACAGAACAATCAGGACTCTTCTGCCTTGTATTTAGCAAACATCAACTGCTTGTATTGTTTTTTGAATTTGCTCATCTCTGTACATTGTTTGAGTTCTTTACTCAATCCGTTCCATAATTTAATTCCACACACGGAAATGCTGTGGGTTTTCAGCGTTGTTCTCGCATATAAATGTTTTAGGTTTAATTTTCCTCTAAGATCATATTTCTCCTCTCTGATTGAGAAATACTTGATTAGATTTTTGGGTAACGAGTTATTATTAACTTTATACATTATTCTAGCGGTTTGAAAGTGTACTAAATCTGCGAATTTTAATATCTGTGATTTTAAAAATAATGGAAGTATAATGTAAATACTTACAAGCACTACCAACATGGAACAAGCAGGTGAGAATGCAAACAAAAACACAGTCAATAGCATGAACTCAATATACTGTGCGGAACAGTCTGTCAGAATCAAAAATCATCACAAGTACTTCTAGTACTCACGATTGGAAATGCACATAATTAATGACAAAAAACAAACGTGAACTACACGGTTACAATTCAAATGAATCATCAGGCTTTATTAACCGAGTTTGAATCCTGTGAAGCAATGATAACATGCATTTCTCTGAAAAGAAAAAGGCCAAAGAGTTCAGTGTAGATACTGTGTTCTACTGGTTCAGCTCATTAATTAAAAAACTCATCCAAACAATTAAACAAGTAGCCAAATTAGTGTTCTTACATTGTTAAAATTCAAATGAATTATACGGCCGAAATGAGTGTGTGATAACCTCATCAGCCAGATGTGCACCATGTTCCTTTTTTTGTACTTGTGTGTAAACCAGGCAATGGACAATATACTATCAACTACTTCATAACACTGTTCCTGGAAGGACGTTGCTAGAAACCTGCAGAAAGTCTTTAATGAAAAAAAATGTTGTGATTGCAAGGGAGTGAGAGAGAGGCTTATTGGAATATTCATGAACTTGATTCAAGAAACGACAAAGTTCAACTGGCACAGAGACCAAGCATATTTTCATTTCTTTTGGGGGTTTTGGGACCCCCTCCCCAAACTCTAATTTGAACTCTAATTGCACAAAAGAAGAGGTCAACTTGGCTTGAGGTTGTTTAACAGTTGTGCTTTCTTTACATGTTTTGCTAAAGTCCTTAAGTGTGAAGTGTACCCTTTACATAAGCTCAGAGCCTGCCAGGAGTAACTTCTGGTAATGTTAAGTCATTTATTATCGATAAGAACTCTATTTAACTGTTGCTGAATAAACAAGTGGAGCCCCCTCTGGACATGAACCATCACCCCTATATCACCTTTACACTCGTATTACCCAATATAGTAGTCATAATAAGAGAAAATAAGCCGTAAATAAGACTCATGCGCTCTTGTGTGTTGCTATTAATGTGTTCCCTGTGGGAACAGAATGAGTGACGTACAGGAAGTGACGTCTGGGGTTCAGTGTTGAGTTTTAGCTTGGCGTGGGTTACTGCAGCAACAGCAGCACATCTTTTTAGTAGGGATTATTGTGCCTGTTGGGAGATAATTCAAACCTGCAATAAACGCCTGTTGTTCGGGCCAAGTCTGGTGTTTGTGTGTGTCACTGAACATTACAGTAACATGACTGACACCTAGTGGTCATTCACAGCATCTGTGAATGCGTCTTCTGAATGCCTTGTACATGTATTTTAGTTCATTTGGACATTTTTATGCTTGAAAATGTTTAATTTAGGCAAAAAATATGTAAAATTTGTTCCAATATGCATTTTTTTTTTTACAAATAAAAGGCCGTATTTAACTATGAAACAGCATGATATATTAATATATTTTTGAAAAACCGTGAGTGAGTGAGTGAGTGAGTGAGTGAGTGAAATCTGAACCGCAAAGTGGCGAGGGACTACTGTATTGAGTTTTCCATTGTTTTATGATTTTAACATTTTTTTAAACATTACTGTAAGATACATTATTAGAAGGTATGTTTTTACTTTCCAGAAATCCAAATTATGAATAAAAGATAACAACATTTTTTTGTTTGTTTAATTTTGGAACCCAGTTCAATGTACGTACGAGAAAGAAGATTATGGAAAGATTTTTGCCGTTGCGGTTCAAACGATACCCCATTCCCACTGACCTGCAAAACAGACAAAAAAATGCATGCCAGCGTAACAAAACAGACATTCCGCCCACCATATACTTTTATGTTGCATGCATTACACCGCAAGGATCCAATTCACCCGCAAGGGAGAGATGTCAGTGACAGATCAGCTCAATGGTGTCGCGCCCCTGGCAGCGCGAGTTCCCCCTTCCCCCTCTTGTCTAAATAGGCGGTCCCAATTTCCACACCTTCCATAAGCCAATAATTTCATGACTGAGGCAAGTAAGTACCGGAAAAAATCCTGAATTCACTCCAAAACCTGGCCCAGAGAAATCATTAAAACCCCAAAAGTGCCATGACAACTTCTTACCACAATGTTACCACAGAGTATTATTTCAGTTAATCTACCGTACTCATTTGTTGTGTCGTTACAGCCTTCCCTCGCATAGATTATGATAATACTGAGCCTTGGTTAATCTCCATATTCATGAAGAGCAGTGTGTGTGAGGTATAGTAGCTGATTCATCCATCCATCCATCCACCTGTGCCGCTTATCCTCATTAGGGTCGCTATGCTGAAGCCTATCCCAGCTGACTTGGGGCGAGAGGCAGGGTACAACCTGGACTGGTCGCCAGCGCAGGGCACATATAGACAAACGACCATTCACGCTCACACATTCAAACCTATGGACTATTTAGAGTCGCCAATTACCGTAACCTAAACCTCATGTTTTCGGAATATGGGAGGAAACCGGACTCGGAGAAAACCCACGCACGGGGAGAAACTCCGTGGCCAACATGCTAACCACTAGGCCACCGTGCGGCCTGATTCATGTATGAACATCTTAATTTTACAGTACAACAGAAGCAATGGTGGTGCAAATAAAAGGCTAAATTAAAGCTAAAATAGCTGAAATAACTACAAAAATAGATTTTTGTGTCTCAAACAGCATGCAGGGCCAGCTACGCTGCAGATGAGCAGCACTGGTGTCCCGCAAAACTAATTTGAAGGTGACAATCTCATCTGTGATCACAGTTTGGCTCTTCCTGGTGACACCTGAAGGCTCTGCAGCTTCATCGCCATGCCCATGTTTCCAGTAATCTTCAGTTTTCCTTTAAAGAACGCCTGAGGAGAAATAGGTGCAAAGAGGAGCTGTGAGCTGTGTTATCCTCCATCCAATATTCTACCCGTCAGATGCGTCTGCAAATGACTGAATAGAATAAAATAGATGATAAAATGTGTTCTTATACACGTTATGCCTCCAAGTGAACCAACCAATCATGCCAAAGAGTGGTGATGGGTGTGCTCCAAACGCGGTCCATTAGCACTTAATCTTTAGAGTTAAAGCAATATTATGCGAGTGGAGCTTTTGTTAGTGAACAAAGCACACCTATTCACTTTAATTGCCGAGACAGTTTGTCAGCTGCCCCGGCCGCTGATGAGAAACCAAAGCCACAGCTTTGAAAAGCTGCAATCGCTTCCAAAACGAAAAGATGTGAAGACGTAAAACATGGAAGAGCTTCGCTCGCTTTGCGGTATGCTGAGATGTTTGTGCCGTTGTTCTCTCCTCTTCTACCTGAGATGTTTTGCCGGTTGTTGTCCAGCTCTGTGAATACTGCATAGTTCACGGCTTTTAGTTTGAAGACAAGGAAAAAAACAGGATCTAGATTGAAAAGTAGGATTTTCTTTACCCCGGTGCTTTTATTATTAGTGTATGTGTGGAGGTAAGACAATAAAAGCTAGTCTTGTCTAGTTTTGTGTCTTCTCCCTCTCAGTAGCCTTTTTTGCACTGCTTGCAAAAAACAATCTTTTATCCAGTGCTGTATAAAACAGGTTAAAAAAAACCCCAAAAAACAACCTGTGGAGTTGTAGAAATATCCTGCTTTACTGGGTTCTATGTTCTGGATAATTGCCAGGTCTTTTGTTACCATTATGAAAGTAAATCGTTAAAAGCACCATATAATTTCAACATCGTTCTTTCTCTGACTTAAGTTTACATACAGTGGCTTGAAATAGTATTCATACTCCTAGAAGTAGAGCCGGCTGGCATGTTAGGCAATATGGGCAGATGCTAAGTAAGGGTGCCGTGGCCTCCGGGGGGCACCAAAACATGAAAAATAAAAATTCACCTTCAATATAACTGTATTAAAACTAGTTATTACAGTTGCCCCTCACTATATCACGGTTCGGATATCGTTCCATCACTATATCGTGTTTTACTCATAAATGATCGCTGTTTTTCGTCTATTATTAGTCAAAAAATATTGTGGTCACTAGGCATCGGTCATTTTGAGACATGAAGTCAGATTACATTACCTTTCACACTGCATGGAGACTGGCCACTGAGCCAGCAGAGCCGAGCCAACAAGCCATGGCTGAGACGGACATGCCGTGTCTGAAAAAAGGTTCTCCTCTCATTCCATGTGGAAGTGGTACGTTTTTTGCTTCTTTGTCCTTTTTCCCCACTCCGTTTGAAACACTTTCTTAATTATAGAGTAAGTAAATTAGAGAGGCTACCTAGTTAGCTCTGTAGCTTGCTATGCTAGCAGCGGCCGTCTCTTAAGTTCCTGCAGTGATCCGATAGCCTTCGCAATGTGACGTAAACAAAGAACAACAGGAGTGTAAAAGTTGGGGTGCTATTTCATGTCTACAGGGCTCTAATAATGTTAGAATAAAGGGACCCACGCCAATATCGGCGGAGTTCCGTGAAAAAGCATGTGATCGACATATGCCGATAAATGCCTTTCAACTCCGATCACAAAAGCTGATCACCTCCGGCTCGGACTATTGCAGCCTACAGCCTGTAGCGCTCATCCCCAAAACATGTCTGCCGTGTGGAACTCACCTGCCGTTTGTGAGAGTGATATAAATTTTGAAACCTGCAAAACATGCCACGAAAAATCCAAGAGGTCACAAAAGACCCCACCACAACATCCAAAAGACTGCAGGCCTCACTTTCCTCAGTTAAGGTCAGTGTTCATGACTCCACCATAAGAAAGACACTGGGCAAAAACGGCTTGCATGGCAGAGTTCCAAGACGAAAACCACTGATGAACAAAAATAACATTACAGCTAGTCTTTGCCAGAAAACATCTTGATGAGCCCCAAGACCTTTGGGAAAATACTCTGTGGTCTGACGAGACAAAAGTTGAACTTTTTGGAAGATGCGTGTCAAATTACATCTGGTGTAAGAGTAATGGCACATCTCAAAAAAAGAACACCACACCAACAGTAAAATATGATGGTGGTAGTGTGATGGTCTGGTGCTGTTTTGCTGCTTCAGGACCTGGAAGACTTGCTGTGATAATGGAACTATGAATTCTTATGTCTACTAAAATATCCTGAAGGAGAATGTCCGGCCATCTGTTGGTGACCTCAAGCTGAAACCAACTTGGGTTCTGCAGCAGGACAATGATCCAAAACACACCAGCAAGTCCACCTCTGAATGGCTGAAGAAAAACAAAATGAAGACTTTGGAGTGGCCTAGTCAAAGTCCTGACCTGAATCCTATTAAGATGCTGTGGCATGACCTTAAAAAGGCGCTTCATGCTGGAAAACCCTCAATGTGGCTGAATGACAACAATTCTGCAAAGATGAGTGGGCCAAAATTCCTCCACATCGCTGTAAGAGACTCATCGCAAACGCTTGATTGCAGTTGTTGCTGCTAAGGGTGGCTCAACTAGTTTTTAGGTTTAGGGGGCAATCGTTTTTTCCACACAGGGCCATGTAGGTTTGGATTTTCTTCTCCCTTAATAATAAAAAAGTTTCATTTAAAAACTGCATTTTGTGTTCAGTTGCGGTGTCATTGACTAATACTTAAATTAGTTTGATTTAAGTGTGACAACCATGCAAAAGCATAAATCAGGAAGGGGGCAAACACTTTTTCACACCACAGGATAGTGTGTGTGTGTATAACCAACATAATTATGAAGTAGACAAAATAATATGTTTTTCACTTTAAAAATGTTTTTTTAATATACATTAAAAACTGAAAACTCGCGTGCAAAAGTATTCAGCCTCGCCTGAGTCAACACTTTGTGGAACTCGATTGTGCTGCAATTATAACTACAGTAGATGCCCCGTCAACGTAAATAATCCGTTCCGAGAACGTTTATGTTATAGGGTTTTTATGTTATACGAAGCGTAAAATACGTGTAAATAGCCTAATCCGTTCCAAGATCTTCCGAAACTCACCCCTTTAAATATTCAAAGTCCACCATGGTGGGAAAATATAAGAAAACGTTAGCATAAACGTAGTACAGTAACATTCCAATATAAAATAAGGTAATAAATAAGATTACTGGAAATGAATAAAACTGAAAAACAAAAACAATCCTACCGTTCACGAGATATCTTGATCAGGAGCGCAAGTGGAGGCAGGAAGGAGGAGGAGGAGGAGGAGGACTAGCCTGAGTCGAAACGCGACTCAAAGATTCTAAGAGTCAGCTGGTCTCACAGACAAACGCACACGCACTACACAATAATGCTGTGTGCAAAATTTTATTTTGTAACTTAACTTAATTGTTTAAGTTAGTTTAAGGGCGACTACGAAGAGGAAGGGAGGTTGAAGGGATGAGCCTGTCTCTCACACAAACTCACGTACGTGCTGTATAAGTCAGCCAATGAGATGAGAGCGTAGGCGGTGCCCCGATAATCAGCCAATGAGAGCGTGAAGTGTCAGAAGGCGTCACCAAGTGTACTCTGTTAGTCTGAACTTGCACCGACTTATTAATAAAGTTGATTGAATTTTTTATTTTTTTTTTAAAACCTTGCACTGACTTGACGCTTTACGTTATATGGAATTTCCTACGTAATACGAAGCAAAAACTTTACATAAACTCTTTGCGAGGTACTACTGTATAGGTATTTATGTTATATCGGAACGTGACAAAATGTGGAAAGGTTCAAGGGGTATGAATACTTATTCAAGCCTCTTTATGTGTACGCGCAGTCTGTAAATGGACAGAGTGGTGCTCCATAACACAAACAAACATGATCTGGTCTGTTAGGGAGAAACTAAATAATAAACATTTGAAATGTGCTTGGTTCATTTCAAACTCAGCCACATCCCCAATTGAAACGGTGCCATTGGTATCCACTGTGGAAAAATCATATTTATTTATTTCTCTGGCTGAATCTGTCAAAAAAAGAAGACTCTCAGCCTGGTTAGCGTATAAGACATCTTCATCTTCCTTCAACAGACAATTCTCAGAGAATGTGTGGTGGCACGTACCGTTTGGGGGTTCAACTTTCCAGTCATCAGATCCAGAAGATCCTTATCACTCATGGAGAGGGTGCAGTCAGCCTTTGTACCTAAAAGCAAAATTACGAAGTTAGAATGACCGGATAAACTTGACATGCAACAGGCTACCAAAACCTTAAAACACGCATGTTTGGTTAATTGGAGGCTCTAAATTGTTCATAGGTGTGAATGTGAGTGTGAATGGTTGTCTGTATGGACCTTGTGACTGAGGAATCAAGCCTTTATGAAGGTCTGTGAAGTCGAATATGAGAGCCATAGATTATGGATGAGCAGATTATGCCTCAGTAACTAATTTTGTTCTTTTCCTCATGTAAATGTCGATAATAAAGACTCCTTGAAACAACTGTGGCAGTGCAATACTCCAGCAGAGATGCTGTTAATTCAGTCTGGATGAGCCAACATACCAGCTGTGGTAGTTGAGGAAGGTGATCAATACCACTGCCATCAAAAGAGGAGTTCAACATTCAACAGAGGGATTCTACCATCCCATTTTGTACCGTGGTTTTTACTTCCCTACTAACCATATGTTAAACTTACCTCTGACCTCTAATTATCTTTACTTTTTAGGCATAATGTCTCAGTTTGGTTAAGTGTTGAAAAGACAACATGGCGTACTTTGGGTGTAGATATGCTAATGTCTTGAAAATGAAGTTAGATACCAGGTTCATTGGTGACAGAGCCATTGCCATTTTTCACATCCACAAACCAAGTCGCTTCCTTTCCGCCAGGGCCATCTTTCACTTGAAAAGCAAATATGCCCCCGATCTTCTTGACAAGCTGTGCTCCTTCCTGCGGGAGGACAAAAAGTCTTTGAAGCTGTACAAAACAAGCCTGGAAATGATCAAATGAATGGTTTGAATTTTCAGATAGAAATAGGATTAATGCACGAACAGAACAACAAAATCAATGCCAAATGCCGAAACAAACGTGACAATACCGCATGTTAGCGGACACGGCTTCTTGATGGATAAGTGGCAAAGTGGACAGGCTGTATGTCGACACGTGACAGAGACTCCCAAAGCACCAATCAAACAGTGGTCTCTTACCACTACACACAGCATGTACACAAAACACTGCTGTTTTTGCTCACAGTTTTCATGACCTGAACTCTGTGACGAAGCACACCTGTCACTAACTACCGGCACTACATTGACACATACACATGCACATGCACGCATACATACACGCCGCTCACTTTCCCCGCTCGCCTTCCCCACTGTGTCGCCATCCCATTCATTACACTACAAACACGTGCAACGTCTTTTCCCCTCTCTTCCCCGCTGATAAAATACACTAAGGGTGCACACTTGGGAGTATTTTATCTTCTATCTTCAATTGCATAGGTGCATGACAAGTTTTGCACTCGGCCGAAACGTCTGACATCACTCCTGGTGGCTCTTTGCTATTTTGTTAGCACACTAGAAAACCCTGTTGTTGTGATCACACGGGCTCTAGCCGGTCGCTGCCGGACAGACGTGCTGGAAACAACCGCTTGTATCGTAGTGCCAATATCGGATCATTTGATGCTTTGTCTGTAATACTGTACACTTTGTTGAACATTTTTACAGTATATTAAAAAAATATATACCAATATCAAAGCGGCCCCCGTATCCTTTCACTTTTCAGTGTGCGGCCCTCGGTGGACAAAGTTTGGACACCCCTGATATAAACTATGAAATTCATTTTCTTTTGCTTTTGTTTCACACTGTCACCGTATGAAGATATTATTGTTATGGTGAGCCATGCATCGGAAATCACACTGTAACATGTGGTACCCTGAGATTCGGAAGCAGTAAGGTATCGTGTCGGCTTGAAAAAATATATATCATGCATCCCTAATTTTATTAATAGCATTCTGAATGTACAGATTATCACAACAAGGTCCTGAGGCCCATTGTTATGCCATTCATTCATTGACAATCGTCCAATTTTCTTTTCTTAGCTGACTAAAGTGGCACCTAATATGGTCCTCTGCAGTTGGAATTCAGCTTCTTCAAGATTCAATATCCACTAAGGTCCAGAAGTAGACTGAATAACGGATGAAAGCACTGCCCTGTCGTTTACAGGGGCTCACGCCATGAGGGTTATAATTAATTATAATGAACATCTTCGATAGAATCTTTTGCAATGTTGACATTAGGGCCACGGCTCCATTTTTCTGAATAATGCAAGGATAAGATGAGCATAGTGTGCAAAAGAAATCAACAACCTGCAATTCCATACATGAAATAACAAGCATGTGTTTATCTACGCGGAAATCAGACTGAGGGAAGAAAAGATGCATGCATTTATCTACTGAAGGCACACTGCTATGGGAATATGCTATATGATAAGTAATGTGTGTAATCAAAATTTGATTACTGTGTAATCAAAAATCTAAATTGCACTATACGTACCTCTTGTAGGTGTTTGTCAATCTCCTTGAAGACGGGGTACGATTTAAAGCCCTCCAAACCGTGGCTTGCACTTGTGGCTACTGCTCTGACCTGTGCGCTGAGAGAGGCAAAAACGTCAGTATCGTAAACCTTTTTAGTGACCAAGTGACGCTGTAATCATATGTCGAATCCATAGCAGTGCAAGTGGCCACAGTTAGGTCCAATATAAGTGCTGCATCAAAATTCTGCCTTTACAAAAGACAATGATGCTCAATTTTGATTGACACTGACATTGACGCTGAGTAAAACTTTCGTTGCTAAGACGCTCCTCAAATTGCACCATTGCTTTTTTTGTTTGTTTTGGTGGACTTTTGGCGCTTTTGCTTAGCTTAGCATAATGAAAGTCTTTAGTCCTTACACAATGTCCATTAACAGCTCGCCATCCATAAGTCAACATTGTCAGCCACCTGTTCTGTTCTCTGTGTAAGTTGTGCGCTGTGAACCAATACCTTTGTGACTTCTTGCCGTCTGCTGATTTGAGATCCATGAGCTCATAAAGTTGTCTGGTAAGCCTATCGAATCATTGTGTCCCGTGTCCATATTGACAAACTATCACACTGTTAGGACAGATTGGATACCTGACATCCTGTGTGAATCCCATCTTGTAAAGAGCGACAACCACAGCTCCTCCTAAGCCAATGTTGTGCTGCAAGGCCACTTTAGCCCCAGGTACTTGCCTCCTGCCAGCCTGACCTCTCAGCTGCCAGCAGAGCTCAGCACACTGAGCCAAACCTGAATCACAACAGCGTGAATGTTAGGATGAATGCACATACACACACACATTCAAAGCAGTTGGGCTTTTTTTCACTGAAAGAAGCTTGTGACATTTTTAATATATTATTAAAATGTTTTATTATGTTTTATTAATTATTATTAATGTTTTATTACATTATTAAATATGCTCATGATCAAAATGTTAAGCCCAATTGAAAAACTGTAAGAATTTACATTTTGCACTGTTGGATCTTAAGGAGGTTCTCAGTAGAGCTTCAAAATGCAAAAAGAAGAAATGAGAATGAGACAAAAAATGTTTTGAGTAAGCAGTTTACTGCAAACAAGCATTAAAGTGAAGAAGGCTGATCTAAACTAAAACCACGGCCTTTGAAAGCCCAAATCTTTGTAACAATGAAATCAGCAACACATTTAAAAACAGGAATAAGAAACAACAATTGGTCTTTCTACACCCAGGCTCCCACTGGAGCATGCTGTATATTCACTAACTGTGATTCTGTGGCCGTCATTTAATGCAGAGTGGGCCTGGCAGTGCGTGCAAGAAAATGGCTATCAAGGCCTTGCCTGAGTTGTTCGATACCCATGTTTAATTGAGCTGATATCTGTGCTCGTATTTTTAAGGATGAAGGTCGGACCTTTAAAGCCAAGATTAAGAGCATCACCATTGATCAGCTAAGCAGGCAGCCTATCTGCCAGTCTATATCACAATAAGCTATGGGTGATGATTTCATGCAGCAGGGGAAAAAAAGCCCCAGCATTAAAAGGGATAGTTTGGATTTTTTTACATGAAGTTGTATGACATCCCCATCAGTGTTGTAGTCCAATTACAGCAATTTACCCCCCCCTTGGTCTCCTAAATCCAGTTCTGGTCAGATTTCCGTGATGAAGAATGTAGTTGCACTTAGCTGCTGGGGACAATTAAGTAAAGAGTTTGGCTTCTCAAAACAATATGCGTTCAAAAGATATTAATACATTTGCATCACAAAAAATGCCTTCTCAAAAAAATCAGACCTCACAAAACGCTTGCCGTTATATCTGTCTCCCGCCGTATCCCTGCGCACTGTCGCCTGTGTGTTCATGTGTATGTGACGAAGACGCTCGCATCTACTTCCGCCATGGAGCGCCGCGGCCATCTTCTTTACGTATGTGTTCCACAGCGGAAGAAGATGCAAGTGTCTTCGTCACATTCACATTCACCACAACCGGACTTAGGAGACCAAGTGGGGGGTAAGTGGCTGTTATTGGACTACAATTCTGATGGGGATGTCATACAACGTCTTGTCAAAAAATCTGAACTAACCCTTTAAGAGAAAGATGAGTGAATAACAAAATTGTGTTTTTGCTTCATTCCGCATCAACCTACACGCAACAAAAAATGGCCAGGAAGAATAAGACAATTATTGCTGACAGACAACTCTTGTCAGAACATGCATGTAAAGCTCCTGTCACATGGGACACATGCCGCCTTGTGGACATTGTATGTATTGCTTAACAAATATGATGATCTTTTTGATTATCTGTCGGGCTTCAATAGATTTAAAAGAATGTGCTTACCAGTAGCTCCTAAAGGATGTCCTTTGGAGATGAGACCGCCACTGGGGTTGATCACAAACTTGCCACCATATGTGTTGTCTCCTCTGTCAATCAGATCTGCTCCTTTACCTGTTGAGAGACAGGCAAAACAATCGCATGACCGATCAGGTAACTCTTTAAAAAAAGATGATTGAAGAAGGTAACAACATCACGACATACTCTCAGGTCCAGGAGTATTTTGTCAGTGACAGTGTTCATGACTATGCCATTCATAACGCACGAGGAAACCTCAACCGGCTCTCCTCAATGTTTAAGTAAGGCTACGTTTACACTGCAGGGTATGATGTCCAATTCGGAGTGGGTTTAAATCCGATTTTTTATGTAGTCCTTCACATTACCAAACAATTGTGACTTGTTAATGTGAACGCAAAACGTCTGGAAAGTGGCATGCGTGCTCAAAAGCACGACCTCACTCGCATTTCCGTGTGTGTACCGAAGTAAAGATTGCCACAGCGTGTGCTCTGGTGATGTGCGCTACCATTGATTTAATTTCCAATCCAATGCTAGTTCAAATTCAGGCTGGTATCGGTGATACCAATACGATACTATGTGCAAATTCACCTCATGTGTCTGGTAAATTTTAAAAAGTATTGTACAATATTACAAACCATAGCATAAACAATACAAGACATCATAATAATTTCTTTATTTTAAACCTTGAAGTATGTGAGGTAGTGGGGTGATTTACAATATAGCCAAGCTAATATACAACATCAGAAAAAACAAAACCATATCTCTGTGTCAAAAGTATCAATATTTTGATTTCAGAATCGACCTTAGAGCATACAGAGCTGGTATCGGAAGTATCAATATTTCAGTATCGATCCGCACATTACTAGTGTGCTCTCCTCAACAGGTTTGTGGCGATTTCAAAGATTTTGTGCAACGGGAGTCAATATTTTCGCAACCAACTGATTCCGTCTAAGAGATTAAGACGAAAGAGGGCAGGAATTTGGAGGAGTGGTGAGACGTTGATGAGAACTGCTTCACTCACACCTGTTAAAAATAATTTTCAGATGAGAACAAGAACTATCCAAGTCTTGCACGGCCATACACTCCTTTTGATGACGTATAGGTCGGATGTATGCGACCTGACCGTTCATACTGCAGTTGCGTCGCATACATATCGGATTTATATTCACATACGAATGAGGCTTGAGTCGCGTTTGAAAGAATTGTGCTATTCACACTGACATGAAATCCATTGTACACTGCCAGTGAAAACAAAAGATGCTTGTGAAACCTCTCAGTGGCATTGTTCTATCTACAGTCGAGGATGTCCGATATTGGCATAAATATTAGATAATATTAATATTATAAGAAATTATAATAATCAGTGCATATTGTTTTTGCTGACGATAATGATATCACGAGCGATGACGGCGTGCGCCACACAGTTTGATAGCTCAGTACGTCTGCGATTACCCTCTTTGGAGAGTTACTGAAGAACACATTGGTAAAAGAAGTGGTCCATGGACATGTAATAAAGGTCACATGCATTTACACAAACAAGCCCACGTCAAATTAAGTAGTACCTTCGGGGCACAGTCCCAAAGCCTCATAGGTAATAAGCTCGTTGGCTGAGAAGCAGTCGTGCAGCTCCACCACATCAACATCGGCGGGCTTCAAACCTGCAGCTTCAAAACACTTTTTGGCAGCGACCCGAGACATGTCGTAACCCACCTGAACAGAGACAGGAAGTGGTGTGTTGACAGCTGATACATTTATGATGACGCCAACCTTAGCCAAGACAATACAAAATCTCATTTAAGCATTATTATTCACTGATATAATATCCCTTAGCTTTATAAGCTTTGTTTAAAAGTTACCAACCAATTGGGAGGTAAAGGGTAATGAAAGTCAATGTGTCTAATTCATCAACAATTAACCATACTGTCTGTGATGGTTTGGTACTGTGATGAGTTTGAATCCCATCCTCTTCCTGCTCAGCCGTCACTGCTAATTGTCTGTTTTCAATGGAAACTGCAGTTTTTATCAAGATTAATTGGTTTCCGACCCAACCGTGATCAGTGAATTTCCGTGAAGTAACATCCTGTTCGGTGAATTGGCGACTCTAAATGGTCCAGATATGAATGTGAGTGTCTATAGGTGCCCTGGGATTGGCTGGTGACCAGTCCAGGGTATACATCGCCTCCTGCCAAAAATCAGCTGGGATAGTCTTCAGCATATCCCTGCAACACTAATGAGGATTAAGCCGCATAGAAAAGGAATGAATGAAGGATTCCTTATTCATAAATGTAATATTTTTGTAATTAGAGCATAACAAAAGATGTTTACTAGCCCTTTAGACATGAAATAGCACCCCTATAGTCACCTTTACACTCGTACTAACCAATATAGTAGACATAATCAGAGAAAATAATCAATTTAAGACATAAATAAGATTCATGCTCATGTGTGTTACAATAAACTGGTTCCAGACGACTGGACAGATGTGACATCGGGGGTTCAGAGTTGAGTTATAGCTGGGTTATGGCAGCAGCCACAGTACTCTGTGTTATTATTATTATTATGATTATTATCATTATTATGTTATTATTACTGTGCCTGTCGTGAGATCATTCAAACCTGCAATAAAGGTCTGTTGTTCCGCCAATCAAGTCGGGTGCTTGTCTCACCGAACATGAAAGTAAAATTACTAGTGACACCTAGTGACCAGTGTAGAATACTAAATTTCATCAATGTCTTTCAATGCCTTGTTTGTATTTTTGTTCATTCAGGCATTTTTATGCTTGAAACACTTAATTTAGGCCAAGAATATGTCAAATTTATGCCTATTCACGAACAGGCAGTAGTCAACCACAAAGTATTTATTATGATCATTTCTTGAATAAATTTTTGAAATAAAAAAATAAGGTGCTTTTTCCTCTAACAGAACAATGGAGCTTCAGTTTGTGCAGGGGCGTCAAACAGCAGCTGGCTATGCGTAGATGTTGCAGGGGGCATCCCTCATGACTGAAGGCCCTCGTCTGTGTGATAATGACAAGAAGACAAGGCTGCACTTCACAATGCCTGCCTGACAAAAGGACTTCTTCCAGAGGAGTAACCTATTTCTTTTGGACCACCCTGTCCCATGTTCCCCTGATGTAAATCCAACTGAGAACATTTGGGGATGGATGGCAAGGTATTTTGTGGTGATGAACAAAAACGGCGCAGCTACTCATTACTGACTCTTTTTTTGAACATTTCATTTCTTTTTTTTTCAGGAGGGGCAGGTGTTAGGGTTTTTTTTTTTTAAGATGGTCTTAAACTTTTGATCAGCTGATGAACAACCTGTTTCAGTTCAATGGTAGTTTGAAATAAAATACTCTACTTACCTCCTTAAGATCCACCAACAGTGCAAAATGTAAATTCCTGCAATTTTTCAACTGGTCTTGACTTTCAGGAGTGTATGTATCTGACATCCACAAAAGAAAAGTATAGCACAAAAGGTTCCTCACCATCTTAATGCAGCTGTTTTCATCAAACGTAGTGGCCAGGTCTGTCACCATCTCTTGGGCCAGGATCTCCACTGCTTGCTTCTCCAGACGGTGCTGCCGGACAAAGTCCTCGCTCGCCAAAACTGCAGCACCGGCACCATCCGAAGTGGGGCTGACGTGAGAAGAATGAAAGAATCATGGTTTCTTCCAGCTACGCTTTTGTGGACAAAAGAAATACCATCATGGAAGTGAGGGCCTCACCAGCACTGCAGCAAAGTCAAGAACTCAAACACCTTCCTCGAGTTCATCACCTGCTCCAACGTGTACTCATCCTGGAACTGAGAATAACTGCACACACAAATACACATTCTTAGCTTAACAATGAACCAGAAACTCTCAGAAATGCACCGTGTGTCGCTTGATTGCAACTTACGGGTTGTTGGTGGAATGCTTGTGGTTTTTCCAGGCAATTTTGGCAAAGTGCTCTGGCTTCGTGCCTGGAAATGACTCCGATTAGCAATCGACAACTGATTTGAAATGCATTCCCACTATAATAAAGCTGGTACCATATCTCTCCATGTGCTCCCTGCCGGCGTTGCCAAACATCTGCGCGGCGGGGGGAGCTGCCGCCATGCCGTAACGGTTTATCATCACCTCCATGTGCTTGTCAATTGGACTGGTCCTGTCCATGTACTATAGGAGAAATATGTTAGTATGTTGATTCCTCACCATATACAGTTGCAGACAGAAGCTTACATACGCTCGTTATGTGCATCAAGGTCATATTAAACGCCAGCTTTCTGATTTTTAAAAACAAAAACTAGGCGCACCAATTATACATTACACATATATCTCCTTCTTAGATCTTCACTTCACTGGCATCAGTTGGTCCAGTGAGTGCTGTCAAACTAATAACTGTTATGCTGCCTAAGAGAAACAATCAGCTGCAGTCAATCGAGATCACTAACACAAGTTAAATGACCTTAAGCACCACCAACTAAAATATTGTGGTGAATATACTGTATGTATATATCCAGCCTGTATGGATCATTTTGACCCTGCATAAGTCAATTCAAATTTGTGCTCATTTTTTTTGTTTTTAAAAAATTATGTCGTATAGTCCTTCCACGCTGGAAAAAGAACAGCTCTAGAAATCACCAATGGTTCAAAATTAATGACATTCATGCCCAAGGTGAGTGTGCATAAACCTAATTATAACTGTATATACACTCACAATATTAGGCATGCACTTTTATGAATATTCACTGACATACAATAAATGAGTGTCTGTCAGGTTATTTTTTGGTGGGATATATGTACAGGGGTGTGAAAAAGTGTTTTCCCCTTCCTGATTTCTTTTTTTTTTTTGTTGCATGTTTGCCACACTTAGATGTTTCAGATCATCAAACAAATTTAAATATTAGTCAATGACAACACAACTGAACACAAAATGCAGTTTTTAAATTAAACTTTTTATTATTAAAACTGAAAAAAAATCCAAACCTACATGGCCCTGTGTGAAAAAGTGATTGCCCCCTAAACCGAACAACTGGTTGGGCCACCCTTAGCAGCATCAACTGCAATCAAGCGTTTGTGATAACTTGCAATGAGTTTATGGAGGAATTTTGGCCCACTCATCTTTGCAGAATTGTTGTCATTCAGCCACATTGGAGGGTTTTCCAGCATGAAGCGCCTTTTTAAGGTCATGCCACAGCATCTCAATAGGATTCAGGTCAGGACTTTGACTAAGCCACTCCAAAGTCTTCATTTTGTTTTTCTTCAGCCATTCAGAAGTGGACTTGCTGGTGTGTTTTGGATCATTGTCCTGCTGCAGAACCCAAGTTGGTTTCAATGTGAGGTCACTAACAAATGGCCGGACATTCTCCTTCAGGATTTTTTGGTAGACAGCAGCATGGTTCCATTTATCACAGCAAGCCTCCCAGGTCTTGAAGCAGCAAAACAGCCCCAGACCATCACACTACCACCACCATATTTTCCTGTTGGCATGATGATTTCTGAAATGCGGCGTTACGTTTACGCCAGATGTAATGGGACACACACCTTCCAAAAGGTTCAACTGCTGTCTCGTCAGACCACAGAGTATTTTCCCAAAGGTCTTGGGGATCATCAAAATGTTTTGTGGCAATACTGAGACGAGCCTTAATGTTCTTTTTGTTCAACAGTGGTTTTGGTCTTGGAACTCTGCCATGCAGGTCGTTTTTGCCCAGTGTCTTTCGTATGGTGGATTCATGAACACTGATCTTAACTGAGGCAAGTGAGGCCTGCAGTTCTTTGGATGTTGTTCTGCAGTTTAACAGGGGGGAATCATTTTTTCACACAGGGCCATGTAGGTTTGGACTGTTTGCCTCCCTTAATAATAAAAAGTTTCATTTAAAAACTGCATTTTGTGTTCAGTTGTGTTGTCATTGACTAATTTTTAAATGTGTTTGATGATTTGAAACATTTAAGCATGACAAACATGCAAAAAATAAGAAGTCAGGAATGAACACTGTTCACACCTCTGCATATGTCAATTAGAATATTGTGCAAAAGTTGTTCATGCTTTGCACTTTACTTTATTCTTATAGGGATGTTTTTGCCACATAGAAATATGCAGCTCTCCAAACTGTATTGTTGCTGTTGATAGTAGTAGGAGATGTTATAATACTTGACTATTACTCATGATTTTTTAATGACTATTTTGTTGTGACAAAATGTTTAAAATAAATATGGCACTTTTTCTATGCCCTGTACTGCGTGTTGCAGTATTTGTCTTATTTTGCACCAACAGTGTGTGACATCACAGTAAAAGAAGCATACCGTGTTCATTACGCGAGATGTGACCTACCTCAGAGGTATCGGTTGATATCGGTATCCGTAATGATATCGAGCATCGCTACAGTTAACTTTTCAAAGATATTCCAAATTTATTGAGATTTATGTTTCCTGCATAACTCAAAAATGGTTCATCTTTTCAAATTGGTACATATCAAGATAGTAAATCCTGAAATGTTTTTATTGAAATGTATCTTTGGAAAGACTCCACCAAAGACGTTCATCTACACCACACAAGTGTGTGTCCTTGGAATAGTGTTGTTACTTTAGTATTTTATTGTGCAAGACAAAAATGTGTTGAGTGTGTTTTTTAGTTTTCACCTTAGAAGACAAAGAGCCTCTCTCCATCTTCTCAAATCCAAGTGCAAGCACACAATCTGAAAGACCTGTAAAGGCAGATGATTGATGATGATTCCTTTCAGATTGTTTCTTTGAGCCTGCAGTAATGCGGCATCTGTACCGGACCGTCAAAGTAAAGAGAGAGCTGAGCCGGAAGGCAACGCTCTCAATTAACCGGTATACCTATGTTCCCACCCTAACCTATGATCATGAGCTTTGGATCATGACCGAAAGAACGAGATCGCGGATACAAGCGGCTGAAATCAGTTTCCTCCGTAGGGTGGCTGGACTCACCCTAAGAGATAGGGTGAGGAGCTCAGTCATGCGGGTGGAGCTGAGAATAAAGCCGCTGCCCCTTCACATTGACAGGAGCCAGTTGAGGTGGCTTAGGCATCTAGTCCGGATGCCACCAGGACGCCTCACTGGTGCGGTGTTCCGGGCATGCCCAGCCGGGAGAAGGCCCCGGGGCAGACCTCGGACACGCTGGAGGGATTATGTCTCACAGCTGGCCTGGGAACGCCTTCGGGTCCTCTCGGTGGAACTGGAAGAGGCAGCCGGTGACCGGGAAGTCTGGACTTCCCTATTCAGACTGCTGCCACCACAACCTCAACCCGGATTAGCGGAACACAATGGAAATTAAATGGAATGGGAACAGTTCAGTGAGTTCCTCCTCTTCAACACACCTCCCTGAATCAGCTGTCGGGCCATGAAGAGAGCCGTGGAGCCCGTGGAGCAGTTGTTGTTGACGTTAGTGATGGGGATGCCGGTCAAGCCCAGGCTGTGGTAAATGGCTCTCTGCCCACATGTGGAGTCCCCTGAGATGGCAACATAGAGAAGCACTAATCAGCTAAAGACAGATGCATCATAATCATAATTGACTGTAAATTACATTAAATGCTGATATAAAAACATTGCATTTCACTAAAACCTCAATATTACCATAGACATATCCCACACAGGCTTGTTCTATCGCAGAATATGGGATTCCTGCATCTGCCAGCGCCTTTTGACCTAAAACAGAATGCAGATATGTAGTCAAGAATAATTATCCAACCATGTGTGTACTTGGAACTATTTAGAAATGTCAAAGCAATGTCCAAATTCTGTTAAGACAAGCACCAGCTTCCTTCGCCATGTCAGGGTAGTCATAGTCACCACGGGCCCCTGGCTTGTCAAACTGTAGCAAAAATACACATAAAGATTCAAGATTCAAGAGTTTTATTGTCATAGGCACAGTAAAACAGGTAATTATACTACACAATGAAATTCTTATTCTGTTCATTCTCCCTAAAAAAAAAAGAAAGAAAACACAAGAAAACGAATAAGAACAGAAGAAACATCAATACCAATAAATGAAAAGCAACAATAATATGCTCAGTGTTATGAGTGTGTGCGTGTGGTGTGTGTGAGTGCTTCGTTGAGAACACCGTATGTTATCGTGTTGCGTTGAATCATTAAGTACAAATGTGACTGAGCCCGGGAGTACATAGGTTGAGTAGGTTGCCAAATGACCCTTAACACAGCTCAGGTGTTTGTGTTGGACGTGAACTATGGCCTGGACGTGTTGGATAACTGTTGTAACATGTTAACCGAACTACTAAATAACAAATTGGCTTGTTTGAGCAAATGCAGTAAAGTAATGTGCAATGCTTTTTATATTATTTTTGAGAGCTGCCAACACAATTTAAGGGTCTTAAATCAATTTTAAACTACTTCTTTGGATGCCTTCATAACTACGTTACAGACACACACGGGCTAATATTGCTACTGGAATACGTTCAAAAACATGGAAACGCGTCGGCAGACGTATTTTTTTATTATAATTATTGCATTACCTTTGTCATCCCAACGCCGATGATAAAAACCCTGTTTTTGTTTCGAGGAGCCATGGTGAGTCGCTGTCAGTAGGTGGACCACAATGTCACTCGTGTTTGCTCTCGAACTTCAGGTCGCAAACAACTTCCGGTTACGACTTTTGTAAAAGATCGTCTATTGAAAGATCAGAGACGAGGCGTCACACTGTGTTTGTTGTTCCTCATGTTTAACTTTTTCATTTTTTATTATTATTCGATTGCATTAGTTGGAAGTGTGTTTCTGGTGAGACGATGAGGCTAAATTAATATGGACGTTATGTAACAGGTTTACTTTGGTTATTGTGATTCCACTTGTTCTAACAGCGGTTGGAGTAATGGCTCAATAGCGCCCTCTCTCGTGGGCTATATATATGGCAGCGTGTCTCTTTAGTTCATCGGCCATGTGATCCGAGTTGCGTAGAGGAGCGCTTCGCTATGCAATTATATGGTTAGCTACGATGCTAATGTAACTCATTGTAGTATGTAAACAAGCCTCACGGTATTGACCAGTGCACAGGGAAATAAACGGTGTCACTGTCTGCAACAAGTTCCAAGTCTCCTGTTACTTACCACAAATAAACACAACGCAGAGCTCAGGCGACCTGCACCACCCAGAGCTACAGTGCCTTCAGCGGGGGTTACAGTTAGCTTTGGTCAGTGTCATTCAATAGTAGCTTCTACAACAGTAAATCAAAACAGTGCTCTTATCATTTCAATCCTTAATGTTGTGTTAGCAACAATATTAAAGCCGTTTTGGTTCAAAGTATAGCATTATTGTGTTTTAAAAGGCTCTATCAAGTGTCCTGTAAATGTATTTATACATTTAGTGTTTGCATGAAGCACATTTGCTTGGAACATCATTGAATAAAACATATAATCCAAGGTGAAATATCCATACCTTGTGCAACAAACACATGTGCAATGAAAATCCACAAACCAGGATGTGTTCCTCCTCAACTTTTTTTTTTATTTAAAAAAAGCTGTGAACATACTGAATAAAGCCATTGTTGTTCATATTTTATGGTGATGCCTGCCACACCTATGTTTAAACCAAGTTGTGACACTCCAGATTCTGAAGCATCCACCCATACCAAAACAAGAACGATGACAGCCGGCCATAGTGTTCATTCACCCGATCATGTGACATCAGCACTTGATGAACTGGTGCGTGACCTCATATATTCCCACTGATTCGCTGACTTTCTCATCATAGTCCGTCCAATCCTGAAATGTTGACCACAAGTGTAAATGTGTATGAACATCCACAGTAGTTGCTGAAATTATTTGCCAAAAACGCTTAATCACAAATCTGCACATCACTTACTTTTTCTAGTAGTGTTATTTCAGGAAACTGAGTTCCAGACTCTGTTCCCTGTGCAGCAAAGCCAGCCTGAGGTGGGTGCAAAAGGAAATTTTTTTTTTTTTTAATTGGAAATGTGCAATCCAGGAAATATTCTGATCCACTAAAGTATGAAATATATAGGATTCAGTCTGTTTTACTACATTTTTGGCCAATGTGGTATATTATATGTTTAAAAAAATAATAATAATCTTGATGTCCACCTCACAAATCCCCTGTTAACGGGGAAAATATCACCTTGTACGCAAGGCACAATACATTGCAGACGACTGCGTACTCAGTGCAACATCCGGTGACTGACGGCGCACTGCGTTTTGCCGTGACTGCACTTATGCACTCAAAAGTACTAAGCAGTGTAAGTGCAGAGGTGCGCCAATTGAAACGGTTCTACTCTCGGCAAAATTGTACTGGAGTCGCCCCCTGTAGGCAATGATTTAGAATGCAATTCCAAAGGCCCTTCGCAATTTCAAGTTCCAAATTTGGAGGCGTTACAAAAGGTGTGTGTGTGCTCATATGAGTGCATAAGTCGAAAATGCGAATTAAGTCAAGTAAACACCACAACACTGAGTTCTTACTTGTGGCTGGAAGTCAACAGGCTCCAGACCTCGACATTCAAACTGCACCATTGTCTTGAACTGATCACTGTCCTCGGCCTTCAACCACGCAGACATGCACAACAGTAACCCACACACAATATATACGGATAGATTTTAATATTAGATTTAATTAATGCACTAAACCTGACATCTTTTTGCAAATCAGCAACTATGAAGGAATTTGAGTGTGTGCTTACATTATAAGGTGTAATCGTGTCTCCCAGAATATCTGCATGAAAACAGTTTTAAATCTATTATAAATTTGCACAATAGAACAAATTGACATGCAACAAGTAGCTCTTACCAATTGAGTTTTCCCTGGAGCAAAGCTTACACTTCTGCACCATGCTGGCACTTCCCCTTCCTCCTTTCAATGGTGTACTTTCCTAAACATGCATTGAAAATACAGATAGTTTGAACATATATAACAGAGCAAGCTATGTATTGCCATTCTTACCGCTTGGGTTATATATTGCCATTTATCTGGAATCTCCCCGCAGTTTCCACACTTGAGCTAAATACATAGCACAAATACTATGGTTAGAATGTTATACAAAAAAACCAAAGGAACCAATAAAAGGATACACTCTGCATCATACGAGCGGATTATTATGTTGAAGCCAAAATGCCGTTAATGCATAGTGTTATGACAGTGCTAGCATGCTAGCTTGACAGAATATGCTACCTTAAGAAACCAGCGAAAGTCGTCACCCTCGGGTCTCACATTGGTTAGGTTCTCCAGCGTAGCTTTGAACTGGAGCCCGAATTTCTGTCACGAGAGTGACGAACAAAAAAAATCATTCAAAATAAATGCGGACAATATTCGTTCAACTGTTCCAATGTTTACAATGAGGCATGCAGGAGATCCACGTACCACCATCTTGGCTTCTCTGTCGCTTTCAGGGACTTCCCGTAAATTGCACACCTCGACCGAGTGAGAATAGTTTTTGCGTGAAAGGATATTAAATATTATTTGGTTATTTTTTATGTATCGTATTCCAATTGTTATTGTTTCAATTGTTTAAAACATTTTTAAACCAATGTTAAATGCGGATATCAGCGCCTCGGAGTCTCACCAATGATGAAACGTGCATGATTAAACTCACGTAAAGGATCTGGTCAATACAATAAAAGTTGATGTAATTATACTCAGTTAATATAGGGTCTGGTCAACACATTACAAGTTTATGTATTCACCTTAAAGATTGTTCGAAATGCTCCAGTACGTCAAAAATCCAGTAATTGTGCCACCCAGTGGAGAGATCAAAAGGGCATACTTCACCCTGGATTGCATAAAACATGGCAAAACAAAATAATCACACAAGACACTTGGTCACATCAGTTTATTGACTACTAATGCCATCCAGTCATTCATTTACAATGAACATATTCAAGTTTTACTGTACAAATAATTCAGTCGCATTATACAAAATAAATACAGAACACGTAATAGAAAAATGATTCAAAGCCATTTTATTGTACCCGGAAGAACCGGAAACTGGCGTGGATACTTGCTGTGCACGTTAACCTGAGGCAACTTTATGGAGGCATTGTGGTGGACCTTAGTGGCTTATGGCCACACAGATATTGCTGTGGCAGCAACCTTTGCAGAGCAAAAAACCTTTAGTAAACCTGAGTATACGTAAACCCTACTCAACGAATTCTCAATTAAAGCTAAGCCTAATATTTTTACCTCGGATATAACTAAAGCATTGTTTGGAATGCAATTGAAGCATTTCACTGATTCAACAGCCATACCAAATTATTACGCTGGTTCTTTTGCATAAGTGAAGAGGTGTATGTCAGGTGTTTGTTATTTAGTCTTTCTGCTGCTGCAAACAATGTTATGTTACAAATGCTGTAGTGTTAAACAGTACACTTCACAAGGGAACACTGAAAAAGTAGGAAGCAATCCCGAGATTGTCAAACACAAAGTGCAACCTGGGTTTCTTCAAACTTGTCTTCTAGTCCACAACTGTCTGATTGCAACTGATCCAAACATTTACCACTCCCAAACTATTGGAGGTTCAAGTTTTATCAGATATTAAAATATATTTAAAAAACAAAAACATTTCCCCTCTTTTATTTGTCATCAGCATAAACTGAAGGGGATACATTGAAACAAAAGGATAAGCTTGCAAGAAAAACGCATGGTTGTCCATACAACCCCAAGGTCATCATGTATCTTTAACACTCCTGACATAAATGCCAACCCCACAATTCAACAATTACAATGAATGTAACTAATATCAAGGAGTAGTCATAGTAATAAAAAGGCATTTGGATTCTTTATGCAAATCTTCCCCCCCCCCCCGTCTCACTCATCTTAAATACAGTGATGCCAACAAGGCATTATTTACAGCGCTGCCACCCCAACCCCCACCCCTCTCCGCCCTGGGAAGAGAGGTGCGGCGAGGTCAATGCGGCCGGCTGCTGGATTCAGATGTCCGTCGCTGCCTCGGGGTGCTGTGGCCGTTGGTGCAGCCGTTGTGACGCTTACTTAGGCCGCCATTTAGAATGTCTTGGATGTGCTGGACTATCAAGTTGATGGCCACTACGGGGGGTGGAGTGTTGAGAGGGGGGGTGGAAAGGTAAGAGATGGGGAGAGATGCAGTTCCACAAAAATTGTCAGTCGAGAGTAACTTTACCAAGATTATCTGCTCCTCGTGGAATAATCACATCAGCGTACTTCTTCGTCTAGTGGAGGTAAACAAAACATGGAAGGGTCAAAACCTGAACAGTACAAGCTGCCATGTCGGGTCACATACTGGTAAGCAGAACTCCTCAAAGGCCGGTTTTACAAAAGTGATGTACTGTGCCAGCACTTGCTCCAGCTCTCGCCCACGCTCTCCGATGTCTCTCAGAACTGAGCAAAAAAAGAACATGAGGCAATGAGAAATAAGTCATCCAACAGGATGTGGTTAAGCCCAAAAGTGCTTCATTCACTACGTTTGGCCCACAAATGTACTAATCTTCAGTCTTTTGCATCATTTCCAGCTAAAGTGGCAGTCCCAACCCACCATACAAGTGCGTGCTGCCTACTTGCAAAAACGTGGGCAAAATTTAGAGATCCGCCTCAGTGCGGATTTGGGAGCACGCAGACAACGTAGCACTTTTAGTGTAGGAGGAACTTTCGCTGCGTGCGGGCTGCATCGAGGCTACAGGTACGTGTGACGCCCATGTCCTCTGCTGCTAAAGAGCGCACAACGCACTGACCAGCAGGGACTTCTGAAGAACCTCGGAAGGTCGTTCCCTCCTCGCTCTCGGACGGAAAAACTGCCGTTCATCACATTTGCAACATGAAGAGCTGTACAACTCACCGTACGCTACACGCAACCGCTCACGGCCAGGCGTGGCGTGCTTGTGCAATCGTGCGAGTGATGTGCTCTTGCCACAAAAACGTGACGGCCATGCCCTCCTAAGAACGTACAGACTAAAAACCGAGGCCTAAAAGACACCCAAAAATGTATTTTACTCAAAATATAACCAGAGTATTAAAATTTGGGGGATTTAACTGCTAAACCAAATTTCACAGCGTGCTGGGAGGAAGGTTTACTGCCTTTCATATTTGAGTGCCATCAAACAATGCCTAATATATCAAGTTAGTCTTCACCAAAATGACCAATTATGATAGCTCCTAATTTTGAATGTACAAAAATAGCATTTTGTTTGGGGCCAATATTCACATAACCATAATAGATGCATCAGTACATGAAAATGTACTTTGACATTTACATGGCAGATATGGAGGCACCAGGGTTGTCATGTTGGCACAGAGAGGCCTAGCCATACAAACATCTGTGGCGTGACAGATTTAAATGAGTAACAAGGCGTCGCTTCCTGTGGTGAGTCAACGATTGGCAGCTTTAAAACCGCGCGCCCCCCCCCCCCCAAAACAAAAAAGGATCCACTGTCGTTGAGCACCCTCTCTTCAATTTCCACTGTTCACTAGCAACGGAAGGAAACTGGTTTAAGCCCTAAATATGCCTCGGACACTTATAGAAAACATATAGGCACTCACCACTAATAAATGATAATGAAAGCTGAATCAGTCAGTCACTTTTGCGTCTCACAGCAACTACGGTGCATTCAAGGACCTCCAAACAAAGTACCAAATGCCAACGCTTGACAAAAAAACAAAAACAAAAACAGTGGGCTTTTTTTTTTCTTTTAACAGTTGTAAATGTATACTGTAAATTTTATCTGTATTATCAGATGCTGATAAAGTATTACCAACTTAAGGTGAAAGATGTGTTTTACGCTGGAAAAACTCCCTACATTCAGAGGGGGACTACTTTTTTGAGCAGCCGTGAATGCTGGATCGCAAATATGCGGGGATCCACTGTGCCCACTAGTTTGTGCAGATTTCCTTCTCACTCTGAATGGAAAAATGCATGACAGGCATAGCAACTGAATAACGGATTGTGATGTAATCAAGAAATTGAGGCCACTACTTGGCTGCAACCAGCAGAGGCACTGTTGATTCAGTCCACTAGTTTGTAGCCTGAAGAAGATCGACATGGTATCGGCTACATCCATGCAGCCCTTGCAAAAATAACGTATTTATTGATCATTAATTGTCCCCAGAGAAACCGAAGAAAATGATACACGTGTTGCTCCACTAACGCTACGGGGCGGATGTGGGTTTCACACACCTCTACGGGAGAGTCGCGTGTCTGGGTCCGTGTCGACAAACAGCTTCATCTGGAATAGGTCGCGGATCTCCTGCGAGTAGAACATCAGGATGCCCTCAAACAGGACCACGTCAGCCGGATACACTGTAATAAACTCGTCCTTCCTGAAACACACAGACACATTTCCGGGCCTCTGTGTCTTTGTTCAGGAAAATGCAATTAAAAATCACACCATAAAAGTTACACGTGCGAGAAATGAGGCACCTGCAACATTGCGGTGAACGAGCACATATGGGAAACAGCAAAGGTGTGCTCACCTGGAATGAGTGACAAAGTCATACACTGGAATCTGGACAGTCTTCCCTTGCAGGATCTGTCTGAGTGTCTGCATGATCAGTTCATTGTCAAAGGCATCTGAAAACAAGCAAGAAAACACATGTTCAGCTTTTCTTAACCCAGGCACATAGACACGTAGGGATGGGGGCGGGGGGGAATCCCGCAGCACGTTTGGTAGCTCAGCAACTCGTTACACCAGCTGCTTGGTTCAGTCTCCGAGCAGGTGCCGCTGGCATAAGGCATGCTGCCTGCAAGACGCCAGACCATGAGGGGGTAAAAGACGCTGCAAAAATGGAGTTTGTGCTTCTGCCATGCATGGAAAAATATAAGGACTATACTTCCAGGCAGTAAACATACACAGTAAGAAAATATGTAATTGCACCCTCTTTAATTTGTGTCTCCCCTTCATGTTAGACCCAAGAGACAACCTGCTGGCTCTGCTCTGTTCTAGCTCACGTCAAAGGTCTTTGGTGGGTCTAAGGTCTAGTTAGTCTACATCTACGTCTTCCACAAACTCCTCCCACCAAAGTGGGACGCGTTGATAACATTCAGGGGGAAACAGCCCCAACAGTGTTTTATTTATTTATTTATTTATTTATTTATGCGTGGCGGCCCACCACAAATACATATGGACCGCCACAAACACATTTGGCACTACCGCGTCGCCTTTGCCCAAAAACACGTTACAACGCACCTTCTAATGGTACAGAACAAAAAGACAGAGCAGTAGGGATCAGTGTTGCTAATTTAGCTACTTTGTCACCATTTTTAGAAAGTAGGTTGATTTCCGCACCCCCCCCCCATGGGGCCCAGAATACCCGGCAGCACCCCAGACCAGACCCATCTAGATGAAAAAAAAATAATAAAAAGGTTTTGGGTTTTTTTTTTTTTTTTTAAACAACTTACAACAAATCTAGTGAAGAGACTTTTGGCGACTGACGTGAAAGGTTGTCTTGACTTTTTTTTCTTGTTTTTTTTAATACAACAAAATGAAGTAACAGAAGAAAGTTCAAGTGTCGTGCTAAACATTTTTTTTTTCATACTAATTTTTCTAATACATCGTGGTCAATTATGCAAATTTGACAATTACATCATTTCCTATGGGAAACACTGCCAAATTTATGTAATTTTGCCTAAATAACTTATATGATCCACTTTCTGTTCACATACGTTTAAGAGAGGGCAGTGAAATACGTGTTTACCTGGATGGTCAAAGTTGTACTGGCCCTTTAGTGCTTTGGCTTTCTGGTCGGGGGTCAGCACCTTGTAAAAGCTGTCCTGGCTGAGGATAGCCACCTGCCTTTGGTGGTGGTCGATCTTGTTCTGGCCCAGCAGCTCCATGATCTTCTCACACACGGACGACTGCAAACGCAAGTCAACGTAATCATTTTTTTGTGTATTTGCAATCTCACATCCATGAGTAGCCACATTTGCTAGATTTCAAATCAATCCGGTACTCTAATGCAAATGCATGTTAAGTTTCCTTTCCTGCCGTTGTTTAAAACTGCCCGGTAGGAGACCTCCGTGTCCTCATTGACCTGCCCCAGCTGAATAAGTCGCTGGATGAATGCTGACAGGACATTCTGCTGCTGCACGAGGCTGTGCTGCTTTTGTTTTCATCGAATGGAGCCCGAAAAATGTCAGATGCGCCCTGACAACCAACAGCCTAACTCAGATGCATTTTCTTTTTTTTCTTTTTTTTATTAATGCGAGGCAGCAGTTTTGTTTGTTTTGTTTTTTAAAAAAAGAGACACACCGACCACATCAGCTGCCCTCAGTATGATGCATTGCAGTTCTACGGCACTGCAAACTACAACCACAACACTCCGTTAATCAAATTCATAACACATTTGCATTACTATCCTGTTTTAAATAGTTATTTGGATCTCAACATGCTGTCCCTGATGTTTTAGATCAGCGGAGAACTTGACTGCCTGACACTTAATGGATATTAGTCATTCATCTGCAACAAGGAGCCTTGGTTTAAATCCCAGACAATGCGGTGCCTTGCTGCAGCATTGAGCCTACGCCACTTTCATACACGCAGGCTAAAATTACATCATGCAATCAAAGCATCAGGGATGACGTACCACTCTAGGAGGCAGTCACGGAATTCTCATTGGCGTTCTATTTTCCAAGAGGCAAATTTGGTGTCAGGTAATGCATGAAACGGATAAAGTTTGCCTCGTGTTATAAAATACAGCCAAAGTCAACACTAACAAGAGCATGTTACACAAACGAGGTTGCATTGTGCCATTGTTTTTCCAAATAAGAGTGTTTCCGTGTTCAACCAGTTTCATGGTTAAGAAAACATCAGATGCCAAATCGCCTCGCGTTAACGCACTTATGTAATCATACTGGTTTTGCGTGTGTTTTACAAGTCCACGTTGGTACCGCCAGCATACCTGGAAGTCAAATGAATGTGCCTCATCAATATTTAGTAACAATAAGTTGTGATGAGGACACAGACCCACATGTGACATCATTGTGGTTGTGCTTACCTGTTCTATATAACTAGATAAACATCCAAATGAGCTTCACGTGTGCACTTTACAAATAAAAGGGTAGTCGTGCAGTTTTTTGAAGTATAACGCTACATAATATTACATTAAATTTGACTAGCTATAGAACTGGGCCTTTCTTCACAAAGACATAAAAGAGCTGACGCTGATTTGTCCACGTCCATGATGCAAAAATATTAAAGCAGGATCTTCAGAGGTTTCTTGATTGTCAGTTTGATGGCAAATAATGTTATTTACGTTAGGTATATCGGTCCATCGATAGAACAAAGGGACGTGAACGTGCGCAGGGAAGCTTCACAGCTGACGAATATGGGTCATTCCCTTCCTATCCGATAGCCAACATACTACCTTCGTGGAGAGTTTAAGATAAAATGTAGACAAGCAGCTACACTTTCGTACAATAACTCATTTTAAAGATAAAATATAATGCCTGTAAAGTGGGGGGGAATATATGGGACTGTTTACAAACAAGGTTGTGCGAGCTGAAGCTGCCACTACCTATTGTCTACAATATCCAGCTATGCTAGCGTGTGATGGAATGTGGCCTGGGAGCTAGCATTGCTAAAATAATGGATATCCACCTACACAATTGCCAGGTTGAGCTCATGGTAAATATCCCAAGTAAATATTACTGCGAGCGAACAGAAGTGAAAATCACTACAGGCTGTGCGCCGGGAGCGAAACGGTTAAATAGATGAAAGAGCTGTCAATCAAGCGGCAAGAAAGCCACGCGGTCACCGGCAGCCGCCTGCGTTGGACCGACGTTTAGCTCAAAATCCCCAGGTGACAACGCTCTAAACCCGTCAATTTATTAAGATTGGATGCCAACCTTTCCGCTGGCGGTGCCTCCAGAGACACCGATGAGAAAAGGTTGTCGTATTACGTTGGTGTTCTCGCCCCGGTCCCGTATGTGTGTTATAGTGTCGCCGGCCATAGTTGCAATGTGCTTCTGAGGCCGCTGTGCTGAAAGATCACTGGCGACGGAGCTCCTCCCACTTTTACCAGCAACGCTAAGATATAAGATATTTACTAAAATATAGATATATTCGGTTTTTATTGTTTTTAATCGCCTGTAATTATGACAAAACTGACATTGAATCCATTTTAACAAGACTGTATTTTGTATTTTTAGTTTCTGGTCATAAAAAAATGATATCCAATCGCCTGTTACGTCTTGTGACGCACTCTGTATGTCCCGCCTCCCCGAACAACGAGTTCGCTGTCGTACCGCAAGGCATTAATAGGAAAGGGATGGTATATTGAGGGTAATTTGAGGAACTATGGGGTGGGAAAAGGGGGTAAAAGACACCCTCTCAGCTGTTATTGAATATTTGAAGGACGTAGGGTTATACAATGGGATCTATGATTTTGTTTTGTTTAATAGCTAAAGTAGGTTAGGCTTTGATACATACTCCGATACAGTAGGTGGCGGTATGCACCTTTAAAGTCATAGTTGAAACCCGCCATTTAACCAAAGAAGACGAAAGTAAACGCAACAAGAAATACACAAAACATATACTTCATTGTGTTTTGTTTGTTGTTACCACACAATTCTGCGCAATCCGGCGGTAAATTATTCCCTGAAATCAATGACAGGGAGTGCAAATACGTCACGTAAAACGCACTTTTTTTGCTAGCGTCAGTTAGTTGTATCATGCTGTAGAAAACGTGTGTTACATCTTGGACGTGCAGAATAATTGTATGCGCGTTTGCAACTGAAGCAAACCGGCGTCAAACATGTTCCAGAGGCTCGCTGTGCTCCTGCGACAGCCCGCAGCTGCTCCACTGCTGCCTGCGCTGGTGCGGAGCCTCTCCTCGGGCTGCGTTAACATCGCTGCACCGCTGAACTTCTGGGGAGGAAAAAGGAGGACAAGCAAAGAAAGAAGCAAAGGGGAAAACGTCTACGAACCTGCAACAGGTAATTAAAGTGTGTTTGGTGCGTTAAAAAAAAATACTAATTGGCTTTGGTTATCACTTAATGCGCATCATTTGATGTATGCGTTTGTATGAACAGCTGTTTTGTATTTGTCACTTAAGTAGATTTATGTAGATGTTTGCTGATGAACTCAACGCCAAGAAGGAAAGACATTTGGATTGTCTCAATGAGAAGGGTGTGGTGGAAGGGTGTTAATTTGGGCTTCAACCATCTTCAACGTGTCAAATATGAGTCCATATGACCAACAGATTAAACAAAAATGATAGAAACTGGGTCGTGCAAAATGACAGTGATCCAAATGGCATACGCAAATGTTCTACAGAAGAAAATAAGTGTTTTGCAGTGTCTCGGTCCAAAGTCCAACGCTATTGTGAAAGACCGATGATGTCATTGTAAAGGTGGTTCTATAAGCTATGGGATCATTTTGGTGTAGTTCTTAGATAATAAATACGAAGGTTAATTTGTTTCTGTATTAGCAGAGATTTATTTTTAACTGATTTCACTTTTGGGAAGTGATTTTTTTTACACCAAATGATGCTGAAAATTTCACTGAATAAAACATGTATCAGCAAAGTGCATGTGTTTTAAAAAATTCAGTTTGTTAAAAGCCGGTGTTTTGAAATTCAGTGGCTACAAATGCTGTGCAAATCATTTAAATGACTCAAAACCTATGTCACGTGACTATACACGTTGTACCTGATTGGCTGGCTCTGGGACACAATCAATTGATTCGGGCTTAATTTCCCGGAAGTGTACAGTGGCGTGAAAAAGTGTTTGACCCTTCCTGATTTCTTATTTATTTGCATGTTTGTCACACTTAAATGTTTCAGATCATCAAACACATTTAAATATTAGTCAATGACAACACAAAATGCAGTTTTTAAATGAAACTTTATTATTAAGGGAGAAAAATCCAAAGCTACTGTACATGGCCCTGTGTGAAAAAGTTATTGCCCGCTTGATTGCAGTTGTTACTGCTAAGGGTTAGGGGGGGTTTAGTGGGCAATCACTTTTTCACACAGGGCCATGTAGGTTTGGATTTTTTTTCTCCCTTAATAAGAAAAAGTTTCATTTAAAAACTGCATTGTGTGTTCAGTTGTGTTGTCATTGACTAATATTTAAAATTTTACTGATGATCTGAAACATTTAAGTGTGACAAACATGCAAAAAAGAAGAAGAAATAAATCAGGAAGGAGGCAAACACTTGTTTACACCACTGTATGTGTGAATTTTGAAATATTAAATTTTTTTATTAACTGATTTTTAAAGCGCAAACTGAAATTTTAAACACTATACTTTAATGAACCGAATTTCAAAACATATGCATTTTGCTTACAAATGTTTATTCAATGACATTTTCAGCATAAAATGATGGAGGAAAAAAAAGCAATTCACAAAATTAAAATGCAAAGAATTCAGTTTCATAACTTGAGTGTTTAAAAAGAAAAGCTTGGCAATCAAGAAACAAAGGAACCTTCATACAAAAAAAACATTATCGGTGAAGCATAAAGACATGAACATGTAAAAATGGTTGTCTTTTTGTAACAATGGTGCATGTGTGCAGTACATTCTACCCGTGTTATTACGTATTTATAAATGATTACCGACCTATGGTGAATGAGATGTGATAATGCATTCTGACCATAAATTCACTGTATGGGAGTATGGGATTCACTGTATTTTTTACATTTTGCTTGAGAAGTGATGAGGGTGTAATTTTTGTGAAACAAATAAACAAGAATAATTATTTAACCAGGCTGCCTTATTTTTGCAGGGCGCGTCCTGTGCATGTTGGAGCCATGTGGTCCGTCGGACGTAGACCAGGCTGTGGAGGCGGCCAAGTCAGCTTATGGTCACTGGAGTAGGATGTCGGGGATGGAGAGAGCAAGGGTCATGATAGAAGCTGCCCACATCATCGAGGTGTGCTTCGTCGTTGCAAGTGCCATAAGATATCATCACGCTTCTGGAAGCATTTGTGTATGATGTTGCTTTTCGTGCACAGAACAGGAGGGAGGAGATTGCCAAAATGGAAGTGGTCAACAACGGGAAGTCCATCACAGAGGCTCGTCTGGATGTGGACTCTGCCAGACTGTCTCTAGAGTACTATGCTGGACTGGCCAGCAGTCTCGCTGGTTGGTGCATGAGAGTTTCAGAACCCCAGCATTTGTAGGAAGAATGGGAAAATGACATGTTGTCATAGTACGGTAATGCCTCGCTTATCGTGAATAATTGGTTCTCCACACAGCCGTGATTAGTGAATTACCGCAAAGTAGGATTCCTTATTTATAAATTGAATATTTTAGTATAGAAAACCCGTTTACGACTTTATGAATTTGGGTTTTAACATTACAAGAGCTCTAGGCATGAAATAACACCCCTATAGTCAACTTTACACTCATATATAGGAGAAATACAGTAATAAAAGAAAATAAGACATAAATAAGACTTGTGCTCGTGTGTTGCTGTAAATGTGTTGTGGTGCTCAGGGAGCTGAGTGGGCATCGGACAGGAAGTGGTGTCAGGGGTTAAGAGTTGAGTTTTAGCTTGGCGTGGGTTACAACAGCAGCAGTAGCCCGTTTTAGGGATTACTGTGCCTGATAATTCAAACCTGCAATAAAAGCCTGCTGCGCTGGCGATCAACTCTGGTGCTTGTGTGTCTCACCGAACATTACAGTAACATTACCTAATGACCAGTGGCGAATACCACATGTCACAATGCCTTGTATTTTTATTTTAGTTCATTTAGCCATTTTTATGCGTGAAAATGCTTAATTTAGGGACATCTTATTTATGTATTTTATTCACATTTAAAATGGAGAAGAATCTGTGACATTGTTGCTTTCAGCTTTTGTTTTTATAACCTGTCTAGGTCAGCATGTGCAGTTGCCAGGCAGATCGTTTGCCTACACACGCAGGGAGCCTTTGGGGGTGTGCGTTGGCATCGGTGCTTGGAATTACCCTTTCCAGATTGCTGCGTGGAAGTCAGCCCCTGCACTGGCTTGTGGTAAGGAATTCTAAAAAATAATAATAATAATACAGGGGAAGAGTTAAAAAAAAAAAAAAAAAAGACACACATAAAATGGTGAAAACTTGAGTTTCAACAATTAAAACCTGATTAATCAACAACTATTTTGATATTTGATTACCGGTAATCTTTTTTTTTTTCATTTACAAATGTAAATATCCTGTAATTTCATCTTGTCAAATGTGAATATTTTTAAATATTCTTAGTCATCCATGAAAGCAGACCTATTATCTTTGTGTTTTAGGCAAAACAGGATATTCACACACATCCGCCTTGACTTTGGAAATGGACATTTTTTGCCTCGTTTCTGATGTGTTGCGGACCAAACCACTAACTGTGCTTGGTTCATATTGATTTGGTCCGTCAAACTCAACACCTGGGGGCCAGATTCGACCCGTCATAGATTCGACCCGTCATACCGCTTTATAATATGGCCTGTGAAAGCCTGGAAATAATTAATATAAAATACACTTTTAAAAATTATTTTATTATCTATAGTATTTAAACATTTTTTCTATATATACTTAAATTTTATGATTTTTGTTCTTTTTTTAATACATTTATATTAAGTAAAAAATAACAAACAATCTTTCTTGCTGAATGTAATGACAGAAAATTTGGACTGAATCTGAATCTGAATCCTGAAATACTGAATCCTATTGAGATGCTGTGGTATGACCTTAAAAAGGCACTTCATGCTGGAAAACCCTCCAATGTGGCTGAATGACATTTCTGCAAATACGAGTGGGCCAGAATTCCTTCACAGCGCTGTAAAAGACTCATTGCAAGTTATCGCAAACGCTTGATTGCAGTTGTTGCTGCTAAGGGTGGCCCAACCAGTTATTAGGTTTAGGGGGCAATCACTTTTTCACACAGGGCCATGTAGGTTTGGATTTTTTTTTTCTCCCTTAAAAATAAAAAGTTTTATTTAAAAACTGCATTTTGTGTTCAGTTGTGTTGTCACTGACTAATATTTAAATTTGTTTGATGATCTGAAACATTTAAGTGTGACAAACATGCAAAAAAAAATAAGACATCTGGAAGGGGGCAAACACTTTTTCACACCACTGTAACTCACTGTCTGCGACCCACTTAAAATTGATCCACGACCCACTTCTCGGTCCTGACAGTAACATTTTAACATTCTTAACAGTCATTCAAGTGTAAAAACAAGGTCCCCGCTGTTACTAATAACTCATTCAAGGCTCTTTTCCCACAGAAACTTTGCAAACTCGACTCGATCATTCATGACGATCACGGTAGTCTGTGCCTTTTACACAGAACCCAACAAAGCGATTCTCCCGCAATCAAATGATTGTGTCGGAAGTGGGAATGGTTTTCAAGTTTTAAACTTAACACTGCTAACGTTCTGCTATTCCGCTTTCACCTCCTCTGCAACGTCACTACCTTCAAAAATTGCCGGGTAGACTTGATCCTTTTATGCTGTGTTGATAGCATTCACACAGAACAGCGACATGGAGGGAAAAGCCTGCTTTTATAAGCAGAGGGAACAGTCTTCATTGGTGAAAAGTGGAAAAAAGAAGTTAATTGTACTGTATTTGTAATAAGCTCAAAAAAACTTTATTATTCTCTTAACACTCCTTTTGTGAAAGCTGCTACCGTTTTCTGGCAATTTCTCTCTTCTGTCTGTAAACTAGGCAACTCCATGGTGTTCAAGCCCTCCCCAGTCACGCCCGTGACAGCGGTCCTGCTCGCGGAGATCTATGCTGAGGCTGGGGCTCCAGAGGGGCTCTTCAATGTGGTGCAGGGGGGGCAGGAAACGGGCAGCTTGCTTTGCCGCCATCCTGATGTGGCAAAGGTGTCCTTCACTGGGAGTGTGCCAACGGGACAGAAGGTCAGTTAACAAGAGTACGGTATGCCTGAGAGTGCTTGACTTATTTTTTTTGTAGCTGACAGGACGTGACAGTTAAATTGGGGGGAAAAAAAACTATGGAAATTGCAACTGGTTGCGGACCAAAGTATGGAAAGTAGGGCTGGTTGTTGGAGAACCACCATTATATTTGCTGAGCATTCTCTAAGTGCCCTTTTGAAAAAGGCACCAAACCATAGCTTAGGTTGCAACTTTGACTGTGGCATCGTACCATTTGTGCGTGGAGCTGCATGTTTATAGTGCATAAATGTAAAAATATATATAAATATGTTTATGGTGTAATGAGAAGTTCCCCATAAGGCTGACACATTAAACATAACATCACGATAACCGGATGATACTTGTCCTACAAATTACTGACGATAAATGATATTTTTGTCAGAATTATTTTGTCAACATCATTTTTTCATGACTGCAATGATGATATACAGCAAAATAATAACTTTAACGTCATCCCATAATGCATTTTGTCCCAGCAAAGCATTTCATTGGTTATTGCTGTAGGGGCGCTGCAGTGACGTCAGCCCCCCTCTGGGCTCCTCTGACTCCCTCCGATGCGTCTTATGCACTGGAAATTACGGTATATATACATGTAGAATACAGAATACTACATGTCTTGTCTTTCAGTATTTTTTGATTAATAATAGGCCATCGTCAACCACAAAATAGATTAATTCATTCATTTTTGAAAAATAGAGCGAGGAAGCGATTTTTGAACCACGAAGTGGCGAGAGGTAACTGCATTGTGTTTTCTCTCCAGCAATCGTTCCCAGTTTGCTTATTTTTATGTGCAGCATTTTATTTTTTTTATTTTCTTTCGTGCCCATAGCGAGGTGTTGAATCTTAGATGTTAAAATTGAAAGGAAGCAGACTGTGTGGCTTTGATTAAGCAATAGATATTCTTCCCTGTGATCCCACAGATTATGGAAATGGCATCCAAAGGGGTCAAGCCTGTGACCCTGGAGCTCGGGGGGAAATCTCCCCTGCTCGTCTTTGAGGACAGCGACCTGGAGAACGCCGTGCGGGGAGCTCTCATGGCGAACTTCCTTTCTCAAGGCCAGGTAGAGTCTGACTCTTTTCAAGCTGCCCTGTCCTCGTTGCAATCTGCATCCCTGCATTGTCACGTCTCGGCTTGTTTCCCAGGTTTGTAGCAACGGAACAAGAGTTTTTGTCCAGAGTGATATTCTGCCTGAATTTGTGGAGGAAGTGGTGAAGAGAACCCAGGCTATTGAGATTGGTGACCCGCTGTTAGAGAGTACACGAATGGGACCGCTGGTCAGCCGGACACATCTAGACAAGGTCCTAACCTTTGTGGATCAGGCGAAGGAGGAGGTAAGATGGATTTGGAGCATTCAGCCCTCTGGCCATGACATCATTCATAACATAATCATCTTTTCATTTATTGTGAAACAAGCTACTCTATCCTATCCAATATTGCATTTTTAGGGGGCTGTTGTGTTGTGTGGGGGTGAACCATTTGTCCCATCAGATCCTAAACTCAAAGGTGGTTACTACATGACACCATGTGTACTGGGTAAGCATTTTATGGTTTTGAAGTGGCATAAAAGTTCATATTTTAACTATTTCGGCGGGTTACAATGCAGGGATTTCCAACCCTAAACTGTTGTGACATTTTATTGGTGTTGTCAGGTTATGTCCACATGCTCCGTCTGTTTGTTTGCCCTCTCATAGCCAATTGCAGAGATGACATGACCTGCGTGAGGGAGGAGATCTTTGGTCCCGTCATGTCGGTGCTGTCCTTCGACACGGAACAGGAGGTGCTGCAGCGAGCCAACGACACCGCCTTGGGGTTGGCCGCAGGAGTTTTCACCAGGTTAGGACTGAACACAGCAAAACTAGGTTTCAAATAGGAACATGTCGACAACAGGGACATGTTCGCCTTGATTCAATCCAGGTTAACCTGCTTTGACCATACAGTACAGCTTCTGATTTTGCTTACACATACAAACAATTAAATTGAATAGACTACCCAATTATGGAAAAAAAAATCAGGTTGATATTATATCATAAACTGTAGACAGGAAGTTGCCCACAAACTCACTGACACCAGCCTAAATACTGTACAGTGGAGCCTCTTTCCGTGACGCTGGTCAAATACCGTAAATTCCGGACTATAAGCCGCAAATTTTTTCACATGATTTGAGCCCTGGAGCTTAAACAATGATGCAGCTAATTTATGGCTAAAAGAACTACAGTTTCTGAGATGCTTGGAGTGCAGATTCACAAAGTAGTGAAGTAGATGCTAATATTGAAGTCTTACGCAGCAATCGTGTTTTGATCTGACAAACCTTACGTAAGTTTGATCAAGCGTTGAATTACGACAGCTTCTGCTTGGACCGCGGAAGCTGTTGAGCTGATGGAAAGAAAAAAAGTCTTACTTATCTGGGCTAACAAGTGATGCTGGGAACACTGAGTGTAGGTAGGGTTGCAAGGTTTATAGTGTCTTTCTGTGTAAATATCCCATGTTACAATGTGAACACCTGCAGCTTATAGACAAGTGCGGCTTATTATATGTACAGAAAAAAAATTCTGTTTAAATTTATCGTCATTCTAATTTGGAAACTATTTTTCCAATGGAAAATTATTTATTTATTTCAGGCTCAAAGCCTTAACTGTACAGGCAAGGTTTAAACTATCATTTTAACATTCTTATTAACAGTCATACGAGTCTAAACGTAAGGTAACCCCTGTAAAATTAAGTTACTCACCCTTTGAAGACACCTGACAGAAACATAATGGAGAAGGAACAGTAAGTGCAATAGAGCAATAAACAGCAATACTGCCCCCTTGTGGCCTTTATTATGGGTCTTGCCAAAATGAATGTGTTTTTTATTTTTAGCAGCTGATAAAAAAGTACTCAAAGATTAACATTTAATCTCATATTTTACTGAGCAGACAAATGCATTTCTATGTTGCAGTGAAAGTGATGTGTGTCTTGCACGACGTCACACATGGTGATGCATTGAAGTTGACTTTTGAGGCAATTTTTTCGATTAAAAAAAAAAAAAAATCCACTGTACTCTTAACATAATTGGCACAAGTAGCAATATCTACACAAAATAGTAAGTACTAGAAAAGACAGGATGTCGTCTGTTAAGTTCTTGTTTTTTTAAATTCAAAATTAATTCAACTAAACATGATGTCATTACATCGTGCCTTTGGGACATCAATAACGTCCCACATCTGTACTGAAAGATTACGGGGAATACGCTGTTATATAGTAAGATGTTTTGATTTATGATTTTACTGAGTATATTTAACACAAAATGTTTGCACACCTTGCATAACTGCATGAACACTAATGGCACAATACAACCAAGTAAATGGTCATACCACAGGCAGTACTATACATAGTACTCTGATTAATAGTACTGCATGGAATAAGCGAAATAACTTTCAGTGTTACTGCAGACCTGCCAACATGTACAAATTTATCATACTCAACATGCAATTTGACTCTTGAATACGCTTGTATGCTTCACAGCTCTCCATTTTGTTGCATTTTCCCAGTTTCAGTTTGGAGTTGAGTCTGTACAGTCCAGATAAATAAATAGATATTATCCGTTTCTCAATAAAATGACAGAAAATAACAGAGAAAAAGTAAGTTAAAAGTTGGGAGAATGTATTCAAAATGTTGTCGCCAATATTTTCAGTATTACTGCAAATGAACATCTGCCCCAAATATTGGTTATCAACCTCCTTGACTACTAAAAATCAACATTGGCCCTAAAAAAAACATCAGTCCATCTCTAGTTAGTAGGCTAGCGACACTCCAGAGTTATACTCCAAATGATCAAATCTTTTTACATCAACGTAGTGACGTGAAGCGTGCCCACCGTGTGGTTGAACACCTCAAGGCAGGTTCCTGTTTCATCAACAATTACAACATCACTCCTGTGGAAGTTCCCTTTGGAGGCTTCAAAATGTCAGGTAGATTCTGCTCATAATCACGTTTTGTTTAATTGTGCCCCAAAACCATCACCACACTATGTGCTGTTGTTGATGGTACACAGTTTGAACAGTCAAATATTCCCTATGTTGAGCAGGCATCGGGCGGGAGAACGGCCAGGTGACGATTGAATACTACTCTCAGCTCAAGACTGTCTATGTGGAGATGGGGGACGTTGACAGCCTTTTCTAGGACACACCAACCCTTATGGAAATACTGCAACACCGACTGTAAGTAAAACACACTCATGGCGCTTAAAGGCAACATCTTGTCTTTAAGCTTTGAGTGATTATTAAGCAGGAAAATTGGAAACGTTTGCACTATGCCGCTATTGCCAACGAGAGCAGAGTGGTGAAGGTGAAATATTTTGAACGGTGATTTTTTTTTTTGTCCATTCATTATTTTAAATAATTTGCACAATTTTGCATTTCTTCTTCATTGTGATGCAGGAAAAAAGTCAACTTATCACATATTTTTAAGAACTTTTATTATTTTTAACAATTTTTTAAAAATATATTTCATTTCTGAACAAATCATCAAAAAATGTGATTTAGGAAAGTCTTCTTGACGTTGTGCCTTATGAGAAGAGTTTTTATATAAGAAAAAAACAGACTCTTCAATCAAATACAATGTACTGTAACATTACAGTCAACAATATTCAATAAAATGAGAAAACTGTGTATTTGTGATTACTAATAGAACATCTTTTTAGTAAATGATGCAGTTAAAGTATTCTTCTCCTTTTTCTTGGCTTATTTTTGATTGTTGCGTTTGTCTGAAATGCAAGAAGCTGTAAGCAAAACATTGGTGTCGGGATAGCTAAGCTTCTGTGAACATGTTTTGGATATTCCCTACCTTTACCAGAGGTTTTGTGGGTTGCTTGAACTGTGCAGACTCTGAATTAAGAAATTTTTACAGTCAATTACTTGATGTTAGTTTTCAGTGGAAACAACTTACCATCTTCAGAGGGCAGATCATCAAAAGCAGGAGCTATCTTGCAGAGGCCCTGTTGCAATAAAAGAAGACCTCAGTCATTATTACTGCGATTCAGTTATTGCTTTTCAGTTATTGTGATTCCATTATGTCCCATCCCTCCCCTAATCACTTCACCTTCTATCTTTTTCCATTCTGTTTATCGTCTGTCCCGCTACTCGCAACCCAACCGGTCAAGGCAGGACTCCTCCCACATTCCAAAAACACGTTTCACGTTCCAAAATGCAAATGTTGTTTTGATTGGACACACTAAATTGTGCGTAGGTGTGAATGTGAGAGCGAGCGGTTGTTTGTGTCTGAAGTCAGCTGGGGTAGGCTCCATCTTACCTGTGTTTCGGTATAGAAAATTTATTTCTTCATAACTTTTTGTTTGTATTGTGAAATGAAATGTAATAATTCAAGTATATATTTTGGTTTTAAGAACGTCATTTACTACTATCAAAAGGTGCTGGTAGCTTGAAAAAAAAAATCTTTAAAGTACGGTACAATGGAATCTCTGAGGTTGAACACAACATTTTCCATGGTGCTGTTCGACTTCCAGTGTTACAACGATTATTTTTCAGCATGTAAAACTGTCATTATTCTCAGTAAAATGTGTTTTTGTAAACATTTCTCTGTGTCTAAAACAGATTAAATGGATTTACATTAAGTCTTCTGGAATATTATTACAGTCGTCCCTTGCCACCTATCACTCTATCGCAGTTTTTCAAAAATGTATTAAATGGTTTCGTGGTTGTCTATGGCCTATTATTAATCGAAAAATACAAATATTAAGTAAATGGTACATATTCTTGGTCTGAATTAAGCATTTTCAAGCATAAAAATTACTCAGTTAACTAAAATACAAATACAGTAATCCCTTACTTAGAGCGGTTAATTGGTTCCAGACCCGACCAGGATAACAAAGTAGAATTCAATATTAATAAACGGAATAATTTGGTAGTTAGAGCATAGAAAACTTTCTAAATATGGGTTTTATCATTATTAGAGCCCTGTAGACATGAAATAACACCCCTATAGTCACTTTTACGCTCCTATTATTCTTTGTTTACATCACATTACACAGCCTACCGTATCACTGCAGGGACTACTGTAGACGAGCTAACTAATTAGCCTCTCCAATTTACGTATTTTTAACTTAAAAAGTGTTTCCAAAGGAGGGGGAAGAAGGACGAAGAAGCCAAAAACATACCACTTCCTCGTCATTGGGGCCCTCCACATCCTTATATATATATATATATATATATATATATATATATATATATATATATATATATATATATATATATATATATATATATATATATATACATATACACAAAATGTGAGTTCGCAATTTAATTGATAAGAACATTAAGCAACATTTAACATAATTTACCGCTTTAATACTCACATCTTTGTGATGAAAAGCGCCACTCAGCGTCATCGCCATGCATTCTTCTAGGTTGACACGGCCAGTAGCGGTCCTGCTGTACTCGTGTCTACGTTTGTTGTGACTGCCAAAGCGGTTGATACCTTCCGTAGTCTTGATTAAAAAAAAAAAAAAAACTGTTTTCCACTCGTCTTCGCCTCTTCTCCGCTCCACTGGAATAACTCCGCGCCAACAAGTTTGGATACTTCGCTCCTATCTTCCAGACAAGCGCCGTAAAATGGAATAGTCCATTGTATGAGAAGGGAGGGGCAACGGTAGAAACACTTATGAAAGATTACGCATTTTGATGTACTTTTCAGCACGCGAAGTAAGACTAAAACAGTAGTATGTACTTTTAAATTGAAGAAAAAAAAATCAAAAATCAGTTTTTATGAGAACTTTGGGGGCCCCTGGAAATTTCGGGGCCCCAGGCAATTGCCTGTGTTTGCCTCATGGTAGGTCCGCCCCGATGGCATGTCGGCTCGGCTGTGCTGGGTCAATAGCCAGTCTCCATGCAGTGTGAAAGGTAATGTAATCTAACATCATGTGTCATAATATTACTGATGCCTAGTGACCAGAATACGACATATAAATTGTCTTTCAATATTTTTTGACTAATAATAAGCCATAGTCAACCACGAAACAGCATTCATTTATTATTTTTTGAAAAAACGTGATATAGCAAGGGATGACTGTACAGTTAAAGGGATTAAAAGACATTGATGAACTGTAGTCTACACTGGCCAATAGGTGTCACTCGCAACACACTCACCAGACTTGATGGCTGTCGATTATTGCAAATTTGAATTATCTCACAACAGGCACAGTAATAATAATCATCATAATAATTGTGGCCATACCCTAGCTCAAACTCAACTTTGAATCCCCGACGTCACTTGCTGTCCACACGTCTGGAATACATTTATTGAAACACACGAGCACCCGTCTCATTTATGTATTAAATGGCTCATTTCTTCGGATTATATCTACTATATTGGGTAATATGAGTGTAAAGGCGACTATAGGGGTGTTATTATATGTCTAGAGGGCTCTAATTATATTAAAAACCGTATGTAGAACATCGTAAACAGGTTTTCTGAGCTCTACAAAAATATTTCATTGATAAATAAGGAGTCCTACTTCACGGAAATTAATCTATGGCTGTCAGGTTTGGAACCAATAAACTGCGATGAACTAGGGATTACAGTATATGCTTGAGTCTCACTTGACGTAGAAGTTCCACTCCACTTTGTTTAGAAAACATCAACACTGTATACCAAAAACAAGGCAATATATCAGTTTTGACACATAGTGCCCCACTATTCTACCTTTCCGCCCGCTTTGTTGATGTCACTCTCTGGGAGGGTCCTCTGGTCCGTCTCCTTGACATGGTTTCCTTCCTGAAGCTTCCCGAGGCGACCTTGCTGAGCAGACACTCGCACTTGAAAGGTGTGAAAGGTCGTCTGGACCTCACCCACTGTGAAGTGCACGGCCGTGCCTTGAAACCACAGGCTGTCACACTCTCCCTCCTTGAAGCCCGGTGGCTCGTAGTCAGCTGGAGTTACTGAGGAATAAAAGCACTGGATGTTTGCAATATGAACGCTAATGTCACTTTATTCTTTATTTCATGCAGCTTTGTGATATCTCACTGTCGTCATAGTAGTAGAGCTTCATGGTCAGGTGGATGTTACTGGGGAGGTCATTGAGGTTCTGCATGAGTAGGAAGAGTTTCCTGATGAGCAGCACAGATGCTGCCTTGGTGTTTTCCATCGGGACATGCACCTCCTTGCCGTTGTTCCTGTGGTTTCATGTTGGTTATTTCACCTCCAATTCATCTGAATTACAAGACAGTACTGCAAACAAACCTAAGTATATCCATCTCTGGCCCCTTGTCAGTGTACTTGAATTTGAAATTGTAGGACTCGACAATGCACTGCAAAAATAGACTTCTTGATTGCAGGCTATAATCTTGACAAGTTTAAAATATCTTATTTTTGTGTTGACAGAACTTACATTTGGTTCATCTGAATTGGTGTATACCTAAATTCCACAACAAACACAGTCAATGGCAGCTATTTTGTATGTGCTTGCTGTAATTGCGCCATTTCGGTGCTCACTTACCCCAATGAAGACAACCTGGAGCTGTTAAGAGTCAGTCGTAACCCAAGATTGAATAAAAAAGCATAACAACTATGTGAAGTAGTTGAAGATTAATGTGCAGTACTCACATATTGTTTTTCCAGTGCATCAAAACAGCCAATCAACCTGGGGAAAAAATCATTTAAAAGCAATAAAAGTGACCCTCAGTGGGTAAAAGATGGCATCACTTGTGAAGATGCATCTTTACATGCTAGTCCTGGTAGACCAGAAAGAACACTATGTGAGTGAATTTTAATCATGCTGTTGGTTAAAATGTTTATCACCATTTTACAACTTTGCTGGCTCCCGGTGTGCTGCAGTCCTCACGCAAAATTTTAATGCACAGATCTGGTTAAAAAAAACAAAAAAAAAGCTCAATTGATAGCGTTTCATTGTGTATATTCAGACTGGCCCTCCAGATAAATATAATTTGATCTTGATTAACTGTATCTTATCATGTCTATGATATACGTATGTGTGTTTATTTGTGGCGCCTTCACCTTCCAAATATCTGGCGCGGTAGGCATCCTCAGGAAAAATGCCTCTGAGGTAAGTGATGGAGGACACGGCCACAGCCATCATCCTCTTGACAAAGACGACTGACTCCTGTTTCTTCTTTAGATTGCTCGGAAATAATGCCGTCCACTTAAAAACATTTAAACACACAATGCTAAAAGATGGCGAGTGACAGTGGCGCCATGTAACTTTGGGTCCACAAGATGGCGGAGTTAAGTCAATGAAGTGTGCTGTAGGGCCAATTCGCGCACTTCTATACTTACATTTTGAGTGCACAAGTTACCGCACTTACGCACTCAGAATGGATGGAGGTCTGCCGCACTTCCATACTTAGTTTAAGTGCGCAAGTGCTAAACTGCCATACTTATGCACTGCAAATGCGTAGTATGTAATTGCGCGAATTGAGATTCGGCATCTTCAGTATTTTTCTTGAGCTATTCAGATATAATTACTATCAAACAGAACGGTTAACTATGTTCTATATTTTCAAACCTCAGTAGTTTCCTCTTTGCTCTTCTTGATGCACATCTTCCCGCCTGCCATCTTCCTTTCAAAATGTTAGCTAATGTTAACGAGCTAATCGCCTATATACCCTGATTTTCCGAGGAATAGCCAATATATAGCAAATAACTCGCAAATGAAGGCTATAATGTCAGCTTATGGTTACAAAAATAAGTCAAATGTGTGATCCACTACTTTACATTACAGAATGTGTAGTTATAAACACGTCCATCAGCTAACTGTAGCTAGCAAGAAGATAATCGGGGTCCCTCCCACACTTGTCCTGTGCCGCAGTAATAAAAATCCTGACATTAGAGTGACGTAAGCACGTTGGTTCCGAACAATGTTAGTGTAATTAAACTTGGCATTTTGAAAAAAACTCCTCTTTATAGTTTGCCTCAATTTCTGTAGTATCCATTAGAAAACGTAAGTATTAGTGTACATAATCATGTCCTGTCATAATGAAAGCAAAAGACTCCTGGCATGACCCGGAATGACACTGTAACAAAGAATGTTGCTTTTTAAAAATAGTGACCATCAAATCTTTTAATTTCAATGAAAGAACATCTGCTTACAGTATGCCAAAAACTAGAACAATAATAACATGAGACATCTGGGACTTCATTTCCACAAAATAAATTTATTTTTACAATACAAGGAATGACATTTAGCTCAAGCAATAAAACGAGTGATGTATTATATTAATATAAAACATAAAAAAACATTTTGGTCCTCAGTACACACTTTAAAGACAG